>NC_135267.1:52923849-53236015 GCF_051311805.1 Agelaius phoeniceus
GAAGCCTGGAATCAGAGGGCATTTACCTTTGACTGGTAAAATATCAAAGATGAGGTTTTAAAGTTTTAGCTGTCTTCAGATTTTTTGGATTTAACCATGTTACATTTACACAGCAGGCCCTTATGGTACATGAAGCCAGGTTTTCCTGAATTGTCATCATTGTAGATAGAATACTTACCAAAGTATTTTTTTCTCTTCCTTATTATTTGTATAAAATTTTGTACCAGTCTGATATTCTTGGAGTGGACTGATTAAAGTACATGGGAAAACTATGTCCTTAGAGCTGATCCTTACCACTCAAATGTACAATAGAGAAAAGATTACATTGCTGTTGTGACTATTCCAGGTCACTGTTTCTCTTTTCTCACCCCTTTATGTACTTCCTTTACAGTGCTTGAATGGCTGAGCTTGACATCAGCATGATTCTGCAGCATTTCTATGTCTTGGTGTTGCCCTAACAGTGGAGAACAACTTGATTTATTTCACTCAACTGGTTGTCTAGAGCCCCTCTATACTTACTGGAGGGAAACAAGCACAAGGAAGCAGATTGTTCATTTCCACAATGTAAATACCTGCTTTGGGAGCAAGTCTGCTGACTTCATGGAAATGCACATTTCCTTCTATCAATTCAGATGACTGAAGTGTTTAAATCTCTGTCTGGGCAGATTAAATGCACCAAAATGACAAAGGGTAGGCAAAATTATAGCTTTTATTGGATAGGAAAATAAGGCATTGCTCAGTCAGACTTTCTCAGATCCCAAAGAATTTTCTTGTGGGTTAGAAAGCTTGAAGAAAATGAATATCCCAGATAGAAATCTACTATTGCACATAACAGAAATCTCCTTTATAATATATTGTGAGATGTACATTACTGGATCCTCCTTCAGCTGGGCTTCTTTTCTGTTAATAATTTGGGGTTTTGTTTGTTTGGTTGTTTAAACATTCATCCCACTCATGATCACTAGAAAAAATTTCACTTTCTTCCCTAGACTTCTCAAATCATCTTCTTCTAGAAAAAGTGTACTTCCTCATTATTCTTAAGTGTAGGAACAAATTCCCTTTTACATTTATTAGAAAACAAAAAAAAACCAACAACCCAAAAAATCTGCAGCTCCTTTGGGTTATATTTTTTTTATTCTTTTGCAAGCAAACCTTTTACAAATGTAGCACCAATAAAATAAACTCTCTATGTTTCCTGTTAGTAAAATGGGGAAGCAAAATTATACCCCATAGTATTCAGGATCTTCAAATTCATGTTTTCTCTATTTCAAAGTAGTGGTTTTTAACTGCTCATGAAAGCATTATAAAGATTGGTTTCTGAAGGGGGGAATAAAGCTTTCATTTTTTTCCACTCATATTCTCTCTGCCATCAGTTTATGGTTCAGAAACACAACCACTTTGCTCTTCAGGACTAAATTAATTTGATGCACTATCACAGTGCATTCAAATTATCAAAGTCTGTTTCTTGCCCTAAAATATGGTATTGAAGTGAGAATACCGATCTGCTTGCATTTCATGGATAGCTTGAAAATACTGAGCTACAAAGCTGCAGATGAAATTACTCAGTTTCTTCTTGTCGGTGATTATCTTTTTTCCCTTCCTACCATGTATTAAAGTATTATTTCCCCAAAGGTTGATTATTTTCCCTCTTTCTATCTATTCAAAAGCTTCAATTTTTTATTCTCCATAGTGATCACTTAAACTTGGGGCACTGGAGCTTTCACAGCTGAAGAACTGATTTAATATTGTATACAGTTAGAGGAAGCTACAAAAGCCTTGCATACAATGGGGACTCAAAGAAGAATGCAAAAATATTTATTAGTGGCTTTTAATGGGACCTCTTTTGGTAAATGAAGATGAGATTATCAAATGGACTTTGATTTCTTTAATTTTTTCACAGTAGTACTATCACTGAAATATAACACATACCATTCATACCAGCCCAGTACAAACTGATGATTTTAGGTCTTGCAAGGTCTGCATGAAAAGCATGATGGGTAATTAGCACAAGAATTCTAGTCAAATATCTGAATTTTGTATGGCAAAGACTATGAAGTCGCACAGACGAAGAGAGATTACAAGAGAAAGGAATGTTTTCTGTACCAGCATTTAATAGTTACGAGTGCTTACAATCCAGAGAACTTTTTAAGAACCGGCAGTATCACTTTTCTAATACTGAAAAAGTGAATGGTGCTATTAGTTCATAGCTCAAAAGCTGAGTCATCTGGAGCTGGAAGATTTCAAGGGAAAGCAGTGGTGTCTGGCAAATATTTGTATTAGAGGGGCCATTGGTGCCTTGATCCATGTGTGCTTACTCCAAAAAAGGCTCCCAAGAGCTTTTTTTTGTACTTACAAAACTGCTGAAAGTACTTTTATTTCTATATCTTACTGCTTAGGCAAAATAGAGAAATAAGAGTTTTACCAGTTTTATGAGTTATAATTTCCATATTTACAATTTGAACTCAATAATTATGTATTTCTATCATCATTAGTAATTAATTTTTGTCTGCCTTGCATAGTAAAATGTTCAAGCTTGGCATGTTTAATATCTTTTACTTATGACTAATTATCAAAGTGACAATATTCACTTATTTCAGTTTTATGGAGGAAAGTATAAATGCAAAATGCTCATTTATCATTAATATGGGTTGTTGAGGAGGCTGTTTCTTCATTTTATAATCCTTTCAAATTACATATTACATCATATTAATAACATGTTACACTGCTATTCTTGCAGCAACTTTTGGGCAGTCAGGAGACATCCCAGTTTATAGTCCATATACTCCTTTATCCTTGGCACTCACTGAATGACTGCTTCTCTTCCTGGAACTAATTTGGAGGGTTAAAAGGATCAGGATCTTTGCCATCATTTGTTCTACTATATTAAAGGATAAATAAGTGAATAAAATTGTGCTCTGGTAGTTTTCAGTTCAGACCCTTATGAAAGTGACATGTTCCTTGCTTCTGTCAAAGTTTGGAAGTTTTTAACTGCTGGAGTTCCTTAACTGCAATACACATCTAGGCCAATAGTAAGAAGTTTTTGGACTCAGGCCTGTAACAAAATTTGCTGTTTATTTTTCATTTTTTTTCTCATTTTCTTGTATAGCAAATACTATTGTGTATTTATTAAAGACTTCGGGAAAACTTTTTGACAGTGAGAAAAAAGGATTTTTACTTTTGACTAAAGAGGAATTTTCTGGTGGTGTGTGTGTCTTTCCTTTTTTTTTTCTTTTCTTTTTGAAGTTCTAAGAGAGCTTAGCAACCATCAGACTGAGGATGTATCCTACTGAGCAGTTGTACTTGCTTTTAAATTTGAATAGTTGAGGGGGGTTTTTGTTTATTTGTTTGCTTTTTCCCCTCGGGGGTGACAGTCATCGTTACATTCAGCTGTCTTTAGAAAAGCTTCAGTTGGCCTTCAGTTTGGCTCTAGTCCATACAGCCAAGCTCTTCAGCATCTGAGAGGAACAGCCTCAGGATATCTAAGAACACCTCTGTAGGATACAGTTTGCCTCCTAATCTCCCTTCTCCTCTATAGATGCCCCTTCAGGAAGCTTCTTATATCTGTAATTAACTAAATAAAGATAAAGTGGAGTAAAAAAAATTAACATACTTGTTTTGTCATGCCAGAATGGCAATACTGAAGGGCAATTTACAGAATGAAAATGCTCTTTTAGGGCCTAGAGCCATATTCCATGGACACACATTAAATGGTAAGGCTCTGCCCCATGTGCTTTCTCTGTTCAACAGAAAACCAGGCTTGGTTCATGGTGGTGGTTGGTACCAGTGAGATATGGACCCATAGAAATATACCACAGTGCTAATTGTTTATTTCAGTCTTGTCAGAAAAATTAAATAATATTGGCAATGAAATTTGTACTTTGGGTTGTATCTGTTTGGACAAACTGAATCCATTTCTACTTTGTGTTATCATATATGTTTGTTCTTGTCTGAACAACTACTGCAAACCTTAGGCATAGGAGCTTAATTCTTTACTGATAAAAAACAGGGATGGTAACCTAGTAACTTTTGTTTCAGAGGCTTAAAAATGAGGCTAAGTGGTTCTTTTATGGTGGTAGTGATTATAGTGTTCAGCTTATTCTTTTTAAATTGCATTTAACTCATTTTTAAGGAATCAGAATTTATATAATGCAATACTCAAAATAACTAAACTAAGATCAGGGTTCCTACACAAATTCCTTTCTTTTTTTGCCTGTTTCTCCCCACCCGATATGTAAATAGTACATAAAACATGTTAGCATTGCCATGAAAATCCAGCATGTGCCCATGTTCTGTTTATCTCATTGCAAATGCAATAGAAGAAAATACTTTGGCACTGAATGCTCTCCTTTCTATAGATGTCTAGATATACACAAGGAATATGGAATTGTGCTGTTGCTAATTCCTCAGATATTTAATTCTCTTACTTGTATAAGTAATTAATGGATTTCTTGGGGTTTTTTTTCTTTTTTCTTCTTTTGGAAGAGTTGGAGACTTTAAAAATCTCATTCAAGACAACAGCATGACTTTAATGGATTTCAATAGCTACACGGTCTTTAATCAGTATTACATTTTGGAAGAAGCACCCAAATTTTCAGTACAAAAATTTGAACTACAGTTTCTATCTGTGTCCTGTCTTTAAAAATCTTTTGCCAAGTGTGGTGTCCTACAGTAAAGCAAAACTTTTCATTTAGAAAAAATGCATCTTAACATACTTTACTGAGAAAACAGCCATTTCTAGGAAAAGATTAAAATCTTCCAACAGTCACCTTCACCTAACTATTTTGTTGTCATGTTGGAAGCACTTTTGGAGAGATGCAAAGGGAAAGGAGAAGAGAAAAACCCTTCTGAATACTTGATTTTGGGTATTTTTCCCCTTTGCCCATTGTTTCTTAGACATCAAATTTTCTTCATAAAAATTATTTTTTTTCTTATTTACATGACTAAATTAACATCATCTAGGAATGAATTAATAGTACTGAATAGAAGGACTGTTGAAGTACAGCCACTCATCTGTGTTTTGGAGCTCATGCCTTGTTTTATTTATGAGTGATGACATACAAGTAGAGATCATGTTGTACTTCCCAACAGATTGTCATGATTTAGGAATGCTGCTCCCTAGTTTGGTGGTCCCATTAAGATTCCCCAAACCACCAGAGCATGCCACTTCCTTGCTCCCCCACTTTCTCCTCCCTCTGCAGGGGATTGGAGACAAGAATTGGAGGCACAAAAGAAAAACATCATGGATTAAGATAAGAACGATTTACTGGAACATCAACAGTATTGATGGAGTATACAAGAAAGGATCAATTTACACCAAAACCCCCCAAAAACCAACAACACCCAATGGCTTTGCCTGCCAAGCTCACTGGACCAGAAGGAACCCCTTCTCTCCACACCTGACAGTGACCTGAGGTGGGATAGAATAACATCCAAGCCATGCACCCTGGCTGCTGCAAAAACGAACCCAGACCTGGCCAGAGCCAGCACACAGATAAACCAAATAATTACTTCTTAAAGGCAAGAAAATTACTTTTTTAAAGGCATTTTGGCCACTCATTCATTATCTATCTTATTTAGAAATGATGAAAGGTTAATTCTCCACACCTTCCTGCCCTGATATATAAGTTACATTAGAAATGCTACTTTTGTAGTGTGTAAAGCACCATAAGAGTAATAGATTTTCATTACAGTATAATTCTAAAAGTGATTAGAGAACTCTAAGGAAACTTTATTGCATGATCAAAATAATAACTCTAATTTATATGTATGCTTATAAATGTGCTGGGAAAAGTCTCTGCTTATAGGTAAATAGCTTGCCTTTCTAGGCTTGAATGAATAATAGAAGCTGCTGTGACTGTGAATAAAATTAAACAAAGATGTTCATTAACACATGAAAAATAGGGAGCAAAAGTAATTAATCTAGGTCATAAAGGAGATAACCATATGTGGAGAACAGTAAGAATGCTAAGACCAGTAGCCTGATTTTACTTGTGAGACAAGTAGTGTCATAAAAACTAGCAGAGCATTAAGTGCATAGACACGAGAAATATTGAGTTTAAAGCAGTGTGAGATGTTTCGTTTATGGAGGGAACAAACCCTTAAAAATCTAGTTGCTTTTTTCTCCTACTAGAGCAAGACTGTGAAATCTTGATGAAACAATATTTTGGTAAAATAATCCAACACTGAACAATGGTAATTTGAATTACTGCAAGACAGACCTAGTGATGTAACAGCAGTTCTATAAGAAAGAGACTTATTTTTTTGTTCTCTATATGATACAAAGCTAATAAATTTTACAGTAACTTTAGATTTTACTGATATTATCGACATTTTGCTTATTGGTTTGATGATAGTCCAGACAACAGTAAAGGAAAAGAGATGATGCCTATTAGCCAGCCTTTGTATCCTTAAAAATAAAACAAAGATAATTTAAAAAGCACCACAGAACAAAAACACAAACAAATCTAAAACCATCTAAAATCTATAGTTTTGATGTTTTTTTACTAGAAATTAGTATCTTCAATTCATTCTCCAATAAAAATTAGACATATCCCTTCACTGTAGATTGAATGTCATTCTGGGCAGTAAAAATACTTTTGAGTGAGGACCTACTGTAAAATTTTAATAAGTGAACCAGACCTTCCAGGTCCTGCAGTGCTCCGAGTCCAAAGCAAGTTCTGGCAAATAGCTGGCAATCATGGATACTTTAAAGGTTTTGGTAGGGATTGAGATTTTTAATATATTTTTAATGATTCCATAGTTCTGGCTATGGATTTTTGAATTTACTAGTTCTTAGACATTTGGGGCAATGACAGTGATTAACATGTTTGTGTAATTGTAATTTCTGTTTGGGTCTAGGATAACGGAGCATACAGTATCTCTTTTTGAGAGGTACCTCTTCTGAGTACGTGAGATTATTTCTGAGAAAGAATCTTAAATATTAATCAGCAAGAGGAGAACATAAGAAGTGTTTTCTGTCAAAGGTGTTAAAGGTTTTTTTTTTGATCATATTTGAATTGTGTTCAGAAGGCATGATGCTGGTTAGTTTCATGAAAGTTCTAAAGCATAGAGATTTTTTTTTTTTTTTGGCATGTATACGTAGTGAAACTTTGGGTTTTTTACTTTCTACTAATACACTAATTTCTACTCATTGAATCTACTGGATGAAATGGAAAGACAGCAATGACTTCCAGGTCATTAGATAGAGAATACTAAGCAAATTAACAAGTATGTGCTATTCTGCCCTCATTTTCCAAGTAAATCGCACCTTGACTGTTCCACAATCATAGCAGCGATCAGGCTTTGGGCTCTGAACATTTGTAATATTCAGGTGACAATGAACAACCAAAGATTTTTTTATTCTACACAATGAGTGTGGTAAAGGAGGTTTGTGTGCATATACCAAACAGCTGCTGAGGTGGGATTCTCAGGTACTAACACAGATAAGCAAATTTAAAATATGACATATCTAGTGAGGGTACAGGACCCCTGACTGTGTTGTATGAAGCAACAGGGCTGCTGAGATCAGAAATAAAACCAGGTAATTTCATACATTTTTAAAAAATCTGAAATACAGAATATTTGAAAATTTCTATAAACTGCCCAGGTGAAAGGATCTTTCTAAGGGCTAGATGTCAATAGTAATAGCAACACCAGCATATAGGTGTAACTCTGTGTTTGCTGGGGAATTCTCTCTGAACCAGTGAGCTAATACATAACTGTACTTCATTCAATGGCCGTATTTCAACTGACTTTAGTGATTTCTGGATGCAGCCTTCTACATCTGCCTTAATCTCTGCATTGAATTAATTTCCAATTTTTCTAATTATCTTAACTTTCTTCATTTCAGAAGGGCAGTTCACCTTGGACCTCATGAAGTAATGATTTTGTTATGGATCAAATTAACATTTCCTGTCACATAGCTCGTTTGCTGAAAAAGAAAAAAGTTCTTCTAGGATGAATAAGATCGAGTGTCCATCCACCCTACTTTATGGGCAGAAATCTCCTATCCTTAGGCACATTACAGCTCTTACAATATCTCTGGACCTTAATTTTTTCTCTTTGTATGGGTATGATATATTTAAGCAACATGCCTTTACTATTCCTCAGTTTAAAATTCGATGTGCCACATTGTCATGGTTTGACACTGGCACAATGCCAGTGCCCCCATGAGGATACCCTCTCCCTGGTTTCTGCTGTGAGATGTGACCAGGAATAAGCAAAGCAGGCTTCCACTTAGAAATAAAGAAAACAAAACTTTATTAACTACACTACAACTATATATAAAAAAGGAACACACACAGGAAAAATTAAAACCTTACAAATACATTTCCTCCTCCCCCCACCAAATTTCCAACACAATACATCTATTCCCCAAATCACCAACTCTTGGTCCAGCACCACCCTTCAAACAATCAATCCTCAGTTCATCAAGAGGAGAGGAGTCCTTCTTGTACCATGGACTTCCCCTGGAAACACAGCTGAAGCCTCGTGTGTTTCCGTGTCACTCGTGGCACCACCCGGAGTACATCTGCCGTCGTGACCTCTTCCTTTCATGTCCAGTGCTCTCACCACTGAACACGGACCAGAGCTGCTTCTAGGGTCGTCTTTTAAGGATGCTTTGTCCTGATCCAAAAAGAGCACAGTCTCACCTTTGGGACACCTGTCCCCACAATCTCTCCTTTGGGACACCTGTCCCCACAGTCTCTCCTTTGGGACACCTGTCCCCCCCCATATTTTTCACCCCCTGGGGCCGAGGGGCACCAACACTGAACCCTCTTGGTTCTGTGGCCATTGCCTCCCCCTAGATGCAGTTTCTGTATCACAAGGAACATGGTTCTGTCCATGGCTGTACAAAAAGAGTCCAGCAAAAGCCACTCTATCATCTCTTCCCACTAGGATTCTTCTCTATTCTTCCACTATTTCTCACTCACCCAGACCTCTCTCACACTTGCCCATTTCCTTCCTCATCTTCCACTCTATCTCTCTTCTAGGAAAGGTCAATGTTCTGTATAGTTTTCATTGTTCAAAAAGGGTTAAAAACTCGGACTCTGCCTTCTCAGGAACTCCCAGAGCAGCCGGACACCGACACCTTCTGGCTGCATCCTCCCTGCCCCCCCCACCTTCTTCTCCGTCCCAGCCCTGCTGCCGGCACAGGCCCATGTTTATCAAGTTTCAAGGTTACAGTCTCAGGGTCTCAGGCACAGGCTGTACTCTCTCTCTCTCGGGGGGGGGGGGGGGGGGGGGGGCGGGGGCTGCCCGATGCCTCCTGTTGCTTCTCCCACCCTTCCATCCTCGGGGGCCTCTTCACCTCCCCTCTCTGTCCAAGCCCCGGCCTACCTCACCCGGCCGCATGGCTCCCCTGCCCCGCCCAGCAGCAGCAGCTGGGCCGGGGGAGAGACCCGAACTCTTTCCCCACAGAACCCAAGAGAGCCTCCCAGCGGAGAGCTCTGCTTTAACCCCGTGTTCTCAGAGGCGTATCCAACGTCCCAATGGACACAGTACATGCCAGTATTAAAATCTGAACATTCATTGGCCCAACCACAGCATCCCAGAAAACACATTTCCTGTCAAACCACCACATACATAGAAATTGACATTTAAGTATTGAAAAACTTGCATAGCCACTCTTACATGAAGTTCAGCTGGGTAGTCAGCAGATCCATATGGATCCCTATAAGGAGCTCTGATCATACTTCTTCATATAGAATAAGCTCAGTTTGTTGTGCATTCAGAAAGTATATTTGGGTGAAGAGGTAGAGGACTGTAAATGTATATAAGCCATTTGTGCATGTCAGCAATTCATACAGAAAACATTTGTGGTCACTTTCTCAAACAGCTTTTGCTCCCAGGGTCTCATGGCTCTCATGGCTTCTCGCATTGTGTGAGGCTTGTTCCACCCTACGGTCAGGGCTGGGTGACAGCACTGCTGACACCCCAGAAAAGCACATTTGTAGTCCTGGTGCCTTTATCTGAGGAAACTTGTCTTCTCCAGGTTATGTTAGGATCTGTCCCTGGGTGAAAGAAAGATCAGAAAATCCTGCTGCTTGCAAAATTTTAATCCATTAAAGACATAACACAGATTTTTATTTTTTTTTTTTTTCAGGTCAGAATGTGCTATATCTAACACAGGCAAATAATAACTGTATCATTAATCATTAATAGGCCAGTAGCAAAACACAGGATCAACTTAATCCTTTTGGACATTGATGAGTGCACACTGCCACTTTAAATAATGGCATAAAAGGCATCATTACTACCCAGTATGGATTTACCACAGTAAATGAGTTTGAGTTACTGTATATATTTTGCACTCCATACCCTGTTATCAATAATAGTCCTCATGCCTCACAAAGGGCAACATGAGCAGGAAAAGAATAATTGCCATTCTGCATGGAGGCAGTTTATTGATGAGGTGGACAGAAGTAATATTTTTAGCCTGCTGGGTGTCCATCTGTAAGCAGTTTCCTGAAGCTGCTACTTCTCCTTTCTCTGGAAACTGTTATGGCTTTTTCTGTCCAATGAAAATAATGAGATCCATCTATCAAACAGAGAACAAACAATAAACTCTATACCTTCCAATTAATTTGTTTTTCACCTCTGTTTACCAATGTGCATGCAGTTAACTATCCATCGTATTATATGCATGTAAAGACTACATTTCTCAAAAGGTTGAATCTATTAACCGTTTTGCTAGCAAAATATATCTGCATGCCCTCCAGCTAAACAGGAGACTTGAAAAAAAAAATCAATCCTTTTGAAGTGCCAGAATGTAACAACATAATGTGCTATAAAATCATACCATCCAATCTAAAGTCTGTATCTTCTGTTATGTTCATAACTTATAGTCCATAAAAAACCTTTTCATGGCAAAAAAAATAATTCATTTCAGTAAAAATATGCAGTAGTGAGTCATTTCAGGATATAGTATGTTTACATTAAATGTAGAGATTCCTCAAAAATGCATAGCTCTGGTACTTGAAGTCGGAGTGGCTTTGTAGTAATTTACTTTGTCCTAGCTGTATTTCCCTCTCTTAGATGGCTTTCCACTGTTTTTTGCACAGCAATTTTTGAAGGCTGAGAGATTGGCTATACCACATGATGACCAAGCTGTATACTCCTTTTGGCCACTCATGTGATTGTGTTTTTTCTGTCAGTGTGTTTCTTGGTTTGGGTTTTTTTTTCAGAATATTGCTCTGTTATGGAGCTTTGCTTTTGTGTCTACAGCATTTCCATTTGTTTCATTAAGAGTTGCTTGAATCTGGGTGTTAATTTCCTTGAAGAAATTTGTGTGCTATTTTCATGCGTAAAACATGTGAGTTGAGCTTATCAGGACACAGATGGCACATCAAGAAAACCTAAGAAGCCAACTAGACAGAAACACTGATTTGTCTACCACCACACAAGCATACACACACACACACAAAAAAACTGAGGAAATCAGCTCCAAGGTGCCAATTTTTTTGCGCTGAAAAGCCTGGAACAATGAAGATGATTCAACAGTACAGTCATCCTTCTGAGACTATGCCTGAGGAAATTCTTAGTGTTAGAAAAGCTAGAAAAGGAGTCATGCTTCAGATCTTGGGAACCTGGCTGGCTGACTATGAATAGCTTTGTATGAATGGCTTAAGCACTGTATCATTGTCATTAGCCACTTTCAAATACAGTAAAATTCCAACAGGGAAGAACTTCCTTCCTTTTTGAAAAAGAGAGGACTCTGTTGTGAAAGAAAGGGTTAAAAGGCTTCAGAACTCATGTAGCAAAAGAAAAATAAGATGAGAAAGAAAAAAACAAGAAGAAAATGTCTTTCTATGTATTTCTGTCTAAATCAAAGCAATTTCTAGCTGCCCTAAGTTAAACAATTGGTAGATGACATTTTATGCAGATGAATCAATGTGTTCCCAATTATAGTTGTATATTCAATATCTAACATGCAGTCAGAATCTTAACTAGTGTTTTTTGTCAAGCTGCTCTGAGCTCACCCACAAATATGTCATAGAGAGAAGGCTGTACTTTTTGAATAAGTGTGAATTAGAAAGGCAGATGTATAACCTGGGAAAACTTGTAGATTGATCTTTCTTAAAAAGGGATGTGTTCAGCTACGCTGCTCAGGATTGTTCTTTGCGCCACAAGCCATCATCAGCATGAGAATAATTCAGAAATGAGCCCAGGTTCACTAGGAGATTATGTCTAACTGGTCCTGGCCTCAGCTGTTGGAATTGGTACATCTTTAAGGAAGGAATGTCTGATCTGGTGCTCTTCTGTAATTTCTGTCTTGATATTGGGCAGCTACACATACTCAGCTGGTATAAATTGGCACAGAACTGTTCAATTTTATGCTTCCTTAATGATCTACATTTAAAAAGAACTACAACAAAAAAAATTTAAAAAGTTTTTATAAAAAGCAAAAAATGAGACCAACAACCCTCTACAATACGGAACGTCAATTAGTCATGAATGTTATTGAACATCTGATTTATGAAAAGTTCTCCACTTCTCTGCATTCTTGGCTTTTTTTTCCTCCAATCTGGTTGAGGTTTTAACTTCTATCATTTGCTAATACATTGGTCACTACTGTCACTCTGCCTTTTTCTCTGAGCAAGTTAATATATTTAAAGCTTTTACAACAGTCCTGGAACCCAGTGTAGTTCATTCAGTCTGAATTTCAGCACAGTTCCTTACAAAATCCATATAGCCCATCCATACAAAGTCCTTTCAAGTAGGATCACAGTTATTTCAGTAGGGCTGGAAGTGTTTGACGTTGATGTGTACATACAACTTCACTGTGCCATCTCCCATACGTAAATTGCAACGTATGTAATGTACCACAGAGGATTTTACCATTCTTTGCTATTGTGTTTTTGTGATATCTCCCTGGGTAAGGATTGCTAGTAACACAAAGTGCATGAGTACTCTAGACTGACAAAAGGCTATTAAGCTCACTAAGACTGCTGTGGGAAGGTGTGTTTTCAAGCAATATGTTTGGAGCATCCAAGTCCTTGGCTCCTAGCATTTCAGTGTCAAATGGGGGGGATGTAATTTACTGAATTTGCTTGTATAAATTTTATATAATGTGTGAGTTCTCATAAAATGAAAGCTAGAAAGTAAATGTTGATGGGACTCTTTTGCTCATATAAAAAAATACAACTGAGTTAGGTAAATCTTATTGAAAATCTTGTTCAAAGGAAAAATATTTTAAGACCCAATTCTTAGCTGAAATAACTAAAAGAACTTTACTGAAGCCTGCAGAATATACATGAATTTATACTTTCCTGGAGTACGGATTACCTTTTGTAAAGGCTTAGAATAGGACCTGGTGAAATAAGAGTTTGGCTAAAAGATATTTTTATAAGATAAATATGTTTCATATGGTCAGCCTCTTTAAAGCCAGAGTGTTTAAGAATTTGATTCTCTTACTATTTATAGTTCACTTCAGACCATGAGCCATCAAGTAAGGACAAGAATTTTGTCTTGAGTTACTCTGAACTGACTGGTTGCCAAGATATTGAAGGGTTTATGGCACTTGATGAAATTTTACACAACTGCTCAAGAGTCTGACTAAACTTGCATGCATCTACTGTTGGAATGTAAAATTATGAGCACTAGATATATATTGCCACAAAGAAAAGGATATTTGGTGTGATTTGTTTGGGGTTTCTTTGTAATTCAAGATAATTTAAAGAAATGGTGCTTAATAGGGCAGAAGTGCTTCACTGCTGCCTAGAGACAGTGTATAAAAGCACAGTATTTGTATAAGGGTTCTCTAAAGAGAGAAATGCATTAATTTGAGGAATCAATGCTTGTTTCTGCAAGATTATTATGGTAAAGGCTTTGCAGAGAATTTTAATATGTGTCACAGGCTTTCGAAAAGAAGGCAAACTGTGATCGACTGGAATAGCTTGGTGTCTCCCGAGATACTGTCATGTTATGCTGTGGGTTTTTATTTGTTGGCTTTTTTTTCCCCCAAGTGCTTCAAATGTTTCGTAATTGAGTAATTCAACTGATAAACTTCAGCAAGGAAATGTGTAAAAGAAAGGTTTTCAAACAGAATGTAGACTCTTCAAACTGTGCAGGAGATAAGCTGCCTGGACACAGACCACTAAGGCACTTAGACTGCTTCATACACCTAGCAGGTCCCTCACCTGGTGTTTTAGGCATGAAATCACTTGCATCAGGAGGATGGAACTTAACTTTTTTTAATTTAACATGCTTAAGTTTTTTGCTACATTGGGATAAATTTTAGGAACCAAGCCCAAAAAAGTGCTTTCTTTATAGAGAGAGTTCTCCACTTTGGAAGGTGGATATGACCACATATTGATCATTTGTCTTCAGAATGAAATAGAAATTTTCTGTGGATTCTACAGAAAGAATCTCTGTAGGAGAAACAGATCAACTGTTAAAAAATGGATTTATGGGTGTACCTGCTGTTTTTATTTTAGTTTGATCTTTTTATAGTTTTAATTAGTTGCTCTAAAGGGTACCTTAAAAATGTGTCATGAATGATCCTTAAGCAATCTCTATCCACTGTTGCATGATTAATAGGAGATTAATCTAGAAGATTTAAACTAGAAGATTAGATGTGGTATTCAATGTGTGATGAACTGTGAATTGTCAAGAAATAGAGTATCTTAAAATCAAAAGTGCAAAAAAGAGCATAATTTTGTTACGAATAATATTCAGATCTGTTTCCGATAATATCACAGTGTATTAAGAAAAAATGGATTTACAACCATCTTCAGTGACTGTTTCTTTTCAAGTTTGTTTCTTGGAAATGAAAAATATTAACCTGTTGGAGAAATGCTTTCATAGAAAAAATAGATTCTTCTATGAACATGGAATCTGATTCTTATCTCCCTTGTAGTGATGGTAATTGTAAAATGCTTTACTCAAGTGTGGCCTGTCAAGAGACACTGGAGAGCCATGGTCCACAGCATATTTGCAGGAAACTGAGGAAATCTAGTGAAAAACACAATAATTAGATAAAAGTTTTGTTTAGTAAAGAAAATCTTTAAACATTTTATAAAAATATGTAGATATGTAGAAAGTGTGACTTTTAGGAGATGGGAAAAAGTTCAGGCATCAGATAAGGTAGTAACAAGATAGGCATTGCAAGATGGGAAAAAATCCATAAAGAGCCACATCTTCATGGTCTTTTGTAGTGCTTTGTGTTTCCATGTAGGTTGATACTCATACATCTGGAAAACAAAATCCAAAGTAGAGAGTACTTGTAAAGAAAAAAAAAACAACTTTAAACCTAATAGTAACCCTGATACTATGTATGTGACTTAATAAACCAGGTCAGTAATGGAATGAGGAGCTGTTGCATACCTACTTTTGGGTTTAGATATTAAACTTCTTTTCAAACCATATAAAAGTCATTAAGTGCTAGTGCTCACAAAAGGATATGTAAACATATGTAATATAGAACCTGAAATTCACGTTTTGCTGATACAACTTAGTCAGGTAGACAAGCCCTGGCTAACTTTGTAGTAGATGTTAAAAATGACATGGTGGGACAAGTTTTGTAGCTGTAATTTCATCACCTTTTAGGCAACTGAGGTTATTTTCAAATCAGTCCAAGCTGATATAGAATGGTTAACTCACTTTAAGAAAAAGTCACAGGAGAAATGACAATGCTTAGCAGACAAGTGGAAAGTAAGAGGTCATAAATGCACAGACAAGACATGTATTTTGTTAAGGATATTAGAAGCAGGAGGGCAAGGCAAAGGGCTCTGGTTAACAGCTCTGCAGTGTCCTTACTTTTGTGCTTCATCATTATATCTTGGAGTAGCCAAGGCTGTACCTTACTGGTGATGATTCACCAGTATGTCAAAATAAATTGGTTACAAGGAACGAAGAAAATAAAGTGCTATAAAAATCGCCCCTAATGACAGTTTTCTGCATTACTTAAATGGTCAGAGAAAGCTACAAATTGCACATATCTTTTAATATTTTTTAGATATTAACACTTAACCTAGAAATTAGGTTATTTTGAACTTTATTTATGTATTTCTGAGAGTGTTAGCAAACAAAAAACAAGCCAAAACATGATTTTCATAAGAGGAGAGTAAAATTCTTGAGTAATGGAACTATGATGTATAAAAATTATGTTCAGATTAATTTAAGGCATGTATATTTATCCAGGTTATACTAAAAAGAAAAAAAAATGATGTGAGTATGACCAATACTCACTGCAATAATTTCTGTTGAGGAGAGCAGAGGCAAAACAATTCTGCACTTAAAGCTGAAAACACAAGTGCATAACTTCCTGTGAGGGAGATCAGGTCTAGTGTCCACAGCTGTTGGCCAGAGATATTAAAATAAACAGAGCTTGGTTTTTACAGGCACAGTATTTTTATTTGTTAAAGAACATAGAAATCAAATTTTTCCTTTGGAGGTGTTAAACTTGGTTGCTTGGTTAACAAAAGTGAATGCCCCTGCTGTTCCCACCAGGGCTCAGGGTCCTTCTAGTCACCTCTTAAAGTAATTATTTTCTCACATTTACAACTGAGACCTCATCTGAGTTGAATTTCTCCTTGCAACATCCCTGTTGAGATCTGGTGATCCAGACCTGAGTTTACCCCCAAATCATTTTAAATGCTGTTGATCTGCAGGAGCCCTGAGAGACTAATCCTCCATTCCTGCCTAGAGGAATCACACTGCTTTTTTTGCCTGTTAGCTTTGATGCATGAGAAAAATGGCAAATTTTACCCACAGGGTTTGCTTTTTTACTTTTCAGAAAAGAGGAAAACTTGTTATGGAGCATATTTTAAAGTCATTCTTGTACCCTTTTTCTGTGGTAGACTTTTCCTGTACAAAGCAAGGGGCAACAAACATTTTATTTTGAAAGAATGAATGCTGTAGATGTGAAACAGTGCCAATAATGTCAATATTGTGTTATAGGGTTTTGAAAAATGAAATAATATATTCAAAGCAATTAACAAACATCAAATTTTTATTCTAGATGCTGAATGTGATTAGAAACTGTAAATGAACAATTCTTCATTCCAGCTGTTCTGGGAGCAGGTTTTCATGCACCATAGCCACCCTAAGCATAACTTTACTGCTATTTATTTGCACAGTCCATCAAAACAGCATTTTGATTAATAGGCTTTACTCCGTTAGAGAATCACCATTATAAACTATTGGTGTCTTTATTAAAACAGAGAAGTCTAAATCTGCAATGTACAGTAAAAGCTGTAGTGATTCTATTTGCACCAAGAAAAAGTCTTTGGACAAAATTCTTATCAAGCTTCTATTTAGAAATAATGTTTCAAGGTTCACTTTGGTACTTTTTTTCACGGAATAGACTAGTTTTTATGTGTATAGCTTGCAGTGGTAATTGCACGAGGAGCTAAAGTTTATTGCCTTTCAATTCTCCAGTGCAGTGTTTTTTTACTCATTTAAAAGTGGTTTGTTTATTGTTGGGAATTTTTTTTGTTTGTTTGGTTTTGGGGTTTTTTATATATCTGTTTCAAACCCTACTAAAAGAAAAAAGAACAGCTTCTGGCATATTTTTTTTTTTCATGGTGAAGAGTCTCTCCTCACAGTACACTGAGGAAACTGCTTTTAGTAGGAAATTGAGGAATGTAGCAGTCTTAACAAAAAATCATGGACAAGCTCTTGGCATTGTCTGAGATATTTCAGGTTTTAGTGCTAATCTACTGATTCTAGTAATTACTAGTCACACCCAAGTGATAAAGTCATGGTAGTTTTTTTATGCTCTTTTCTTTCCTATTGATTATGTGATAATTAAACTACCAAAAACTATATTCCTATTTAAAGCAGTGCTATCAGTTTGGAGACAGGAATTAAAAGTTTTACTCAGAATTTTTGTCCATGTGCTTTTTCTTCATGTTAACTGTATAAAAGAGCATTGGTGTGAATGTGCTTCTAAGATTTTAATCATTCATGGGCTTTCTTGGAAGCAGCAGCTTCTCACTTGATCGTGCATTATCCAAGTGACATGAAGTAATTTCCATATTAGCTTTTCCATTTGCTTATGATATTTTTATGAATGGCTGTTCTGTTGATTCTCCCCTACTCCTTTTCTCCCTTCTCCCAACCCATCTTCTCTTTATTTAACTGAGAGCCTGCCTCCTAACACAGTTGTGCTGCTCCAGAAAGAAAGCTAGGGCTTCCCTTGTCATGGAAGCTGAAGTTTTATGCCATTAACTGTTTCTGCTTATTGTTAGATGCAATCAGTAGAGAATTGCAAATGTGTTGGGATATCTGCATCCCTTTGTGCTTTGTACTAGGTCTTTCTTTATTCTTTGTTGTTTCCTTTGTCATCTGTTATATAACTACAAATAGAAAAGATGTGCCATACAGATGGAAAAATAACTTGTTTAGACATGTAAAGTCATAGAAAAGGGCATGATTGACACTCATCAAGTCAATCATTCTGTCCCTGGAAAGCATCGTATCTTCATCCGTCTTACTTGCAAGATTTTTAAAGCCTCTGATGTTGTAGGCAATTATAACATTTCCGTGTAATCCGTTACAGTACTTCAGTGTGTTTGTCAGCAGGACATACAGACATGTATCTATTTATGTCTGAATGTGATCATTTATCCAGGCAACTTAAACCTCCTTCACAGGATTTACAAGCCCCTTTGCTACTTGTCCACGGTGGATTGAGAGAGCAGTTAATTCTCCTGAGTGATTCAGCCTTTTACATGTTTAAAACTGTTGTTATATTTCCCATTGACATCTTATGAACTGGCCAGCCCCTCTCCTTCATGTAATGTTATCCCAAAGATGGAAACACCAGGGCATATTAGGTTTCAAATTGTGAGGTTTGTTTATATTTTAATCATTATTATCACAAACCTGGGGGGAGTGGCAAATCCCCCAGGGGTTTTGCAATCCTTCAGAAGGACTGCAACAGGCCAGAGAGATGAGCAGAGAATAACTGTTTGAAATTCAGTAAAGGAAAATGCAGGGTCCTGCACTTTAGGATGAATAATCCCAGGCACCACTACAGGCTGGGGGCTGATCTGCTGGAAAGCAATTCTGCAGAGAAGGACCTGGGGGTCTTATGGCAACAAGCTGTCCATGTGGCAGCAGTGTGCTCGTGTGGCCATGAAGGTATCCTGGGCTGCACTAAAAGAGCATTCCCAGCAGGTCAGGGGAGGTGATCCTGCCCCTCTACTCAGCCCTGCAAAAGGTTGCCCAGAGAGATTGTGGAGTCTCTGTCTCCTCAGCTGGAGATATTCAGGAGCTGCCTGGACACAGCCCTGTGCAATGTGCTCTAGGATGACCCTGCCAGAGCAGGGAGGTTGAACCAGATGACCTACTGTGATTCCTGACCCATTCTGTGATTATTTTGGTATTGCTTTAAAAGCAGAGCTGTGTTATAATAATTTGTTTATTATTAAAGCTTTGACAAGCTATTTGTAAAATTTGACTTAATAAGTAACAATATAGAGGTTAATCTCACTGATCAAAGATCTTGGGATTTCTTTAAGAGAGTCTGCTTGACTCGGTTATTGTAATTATATTTGCAAAAATTAGAATTTTAGCACAGAGAATAATTATGTGCTTCCTGGCATTTATTTATGCATACACACATACATACAATATGGTTCACATTGCTTCATTTTCATATTGAGTTGGACAATTAGTGAGTCTGAAAAGAGAGAAGCATAACCTTTGTGCTCCTTTCTCCAAAAGTAATTTATATCATTAAATGCTGGTTCCTTGTTCCAGTGGTGTCTTGGACGAGTGCAGCAGATGAGGCACCAGGCACTTTATGGATGTGGGGTTTCTGAGCTCATTTAAAGCATCTGGTTTCCTCATCATGCCCCTTCTCCTCCTGGGCTTCCCAGCTCCCCTGTGTCTGGGAGCCAACAGCAGCAGAGTGAGGGGTTGTCAGTAGTGCTGGGGAACCATGTCTGGGAGGTGGATGAAGAGAGCACAGGCACATCACTGCTGTGTTTGTACACCTCAGCACCCACCTCTCCCCAGATGACAACCTTTCACTGTATGAAGAATTATTCTTTAGAGGCTTGCCTTTCTTATGCTAATCAACAGAGCTGATGTTATATTCTCTCCTTTTTGCTTTTATCATCCTCTGCTTAGCTTATTTTCCTCTAGCATGAAACTCTCTCCAGCTTTAATTCTTCTCTCACACAGATAAATCGAAAGCTGCAATTATTTACTGAGTGAGAGGAGGAGGGAGGAAGCACATTAATTTATAAATAATTTTAAATTTACTATTCATTGAAGGAGGAGTATGAAGAGCTCTGGCCTCTATCCACTCAGCATGACCAGAAAACAACAGACCTGTTTAGTCAGAAATAGTGCCAACTATTCCAATCTCTTACAGCAGCCTTGTTCTGCTGGGACCATCTGAAAGATGAGGTCTGACTTTCCCTGACCCTGCACAGTTTGTGGCTTCGCTGCTGGAAAAGTCAATACCTCTTCTAGTTCTTACATTGATGCTTTTTTCCTTCTAGGGGACTGGGGCAGACTGTCAGTCTGTTTTGCCTAGATCAGAGAATGCCCTCAGTGTTGCTTTTAGGGTGGAAGGCTGGGGAGTGGTGGCCAGGAGACAGACATTGGAATATTTTTTAATAGGGTATTAAAATTGCCTGAGGGGTTGCTCAGTGGAACTGAGAGGTGGGGAGAAGAAATTAGCACATCTTCTTAGACTGTGTACCATCAAATTATAGAAGACCAGATGAGTAATTTTCTGAGATAAGCAATGTGTAATGAACATGTGAGTACTACCAAGTCTGTGGTTAAGATATGAACCAAGGAGCACAGTGGTAGGAATAGTTACTGAAAATATTTGTAAAGAGCAGGTAGAAGAACTACTTCAAAATTGCAAGCAAATTTCCTTGTATTGGGTTTGTGTGGCAAGGTTTTAGTACTGGGAGGGCTAGAGGGTTGGATTCTGTGAGAAGCTGCTGGAAGCTTCTCCAGTGATTGACAGAGACAGTACCAACAAGCTCCAAGATGGACCCACTGCTGGTCAAGGCTCAGCCTGTTGCCAACAGCTAGAGTTCTTCAGGGTCAGGGAAGAAGGAGGGGGAGAAGGTGCTCCAGACTGGAGCAGAGAATCCCCTGTAGCCCCTGGTGTCACTCATGTGCCGGGGTCGGGGCAGGAACAGGCAAGAGGCAGGATCGTAGAAAAGGCAAAGGAGGCTTTATTCAAAAGAGCTGTGTGGTTTTTGCAGAGCTCTGTTCTATTGGCTAACTAACAGAAACATCTTTCTCACACACTGTCCTTGAGAGGAATAGAAAAACAGCACCTGCAAGTTGTTTATAGTCAACAAGTTATCACATCTTTCCAGCTCCCTAAAACTGCTCACAAGCCACTGTGAGAAACACTTGCCGTTTCTCTCTCTCTGTCCCCTGGTATCCACACCTGGTGCAGGTGAGTCACCCATTCCCCTGCAGCCCATAGAGGTCCATGGTGGAGCAGAGATCCACGTGCAGCCCATGAAGGACTCCATACCAGATCAAGGGGATGTTCAAAGAAGGCTGTGACCCAGGAGAAGTCTGTGGGTCAGGATCTGTGGGCCCATGGAGAGAGGACTACAATGTGGGAGCAGGTTTGCTAGCAGGACTTGTGACCCCATGAGGAACCTATGCTGGAGCAGTCTGTGGGAAACTGCAGCCTGTGGAAACAAATCACACTGGACAAGTTGGTGGAGGATTATCTTATCTATTAGGGGCCCTGTGCTGGCATGAGAGAAGCATGTAAGGAGTCCTGCTGCTGTGGAAGAAAGAGCACCAGAGCCAACACATGATAAACTGACTGCAACGCCCATTCCCATTGCCCTGCATGGCTGGTGGGGAGGAGGTATTGAATCAGCAGTGAAGATGAGCCTAGGAAGAAGGAAGAGGTTGAGGCAAGGTGTTTCATTATTTAGTTTTTATTTCTCATTTTCCTGCTCAGGTTTGATTGGTAATAAATTAATTTCCCCAAGCTGAGTCTGTTTTGCCCATGAACTGTTGACCGGTCTTTCCCTGTTCTTACCTTGTCCTGTGAACCTTTCCTTATACTTTTCCTTTTCCAGCTAAGGAGAGCAGCTTTGGTGTTCACCTGGCATCCAGCTGAAGTCAACCCACCACAGTCCTGTAACATATGCAATAAAATTACAAATATAGAGCTTGCACATGTAAGGAGCAGAGGTGGATTGAAGTGAACAGCTGTTCTCTGCCTGGGTTTCACACAAACCCCAGAAGACATTAAGAAAGATACAGCAGAAATAATCATCAGCCTTGGCACATGCAGTATGCTTATATCTGGATAGTTGTGTGGCCTTGTGCAAAAGATCAAAGACTTGCATGCCACTTTTAGAGAATATGCCAGGAACCTGTGCCCCTTTGGCAGCTTTCTTAGACTGGGTCCTGGTTCTGGCAGCAGCTGGGTGCTGGAGGCAGGGAGATGTCTGCCAGCCCTGCACCCCTGCATGAGCACATGGTGTGTAGTCAAATTGCAACTTTGAAACATGAAAATGCATGATAACAGCTCTGGTGTTACTCATGCTGGGGATCACTGTGACAATCTGGTTCCTTCTTCCCACCTTTAGGTCTATGCCAAAATGAGTTTTAATTATTGTGTTTGCTTTGGGGTAGTCTCTTTGATGGCAATGCGCCAGAATCCAGGCTACCAATGCCTATCCAGTTTTCCAAGCTGTATCCTAAATGATTTTTTTCTGTCCCAGACTTTTATGTGGGTGATGGTGAGGGATGGCCAGGATGCTGCTCTGTAGCAGTTAAAGCTAATTTTTTAATTACTTGGATTTGCAACATTTCATCTCTAAATAAGCTTAGAAATTAATACAGGGACAGGTGCAGTCTTCAAAATTCAGCTGTGTTCACTGCAGACAATACTCCCCAACTGCTGGTTGATATTGAGTGCCTAACTTTTACCACCCTTGGAGCTCTACAGTTTAAAATTAGCTGATCTGGTTCATTTGTGTCTGCTGATAGAGTAGATGAGGCATGCTGGTGAGAGTTCTCCCTGCAGAGTTGTGAGCTTCATAACGGACCTCTAGAAATGAGATAAACATGCAAGAACACCTTCTCCCTCTTTAGTCCACATGCCCTTATGATCTCCCACTCAGATATGGCTCTTAGCAAGCAAGGAATTCTTATTGTGAACTGATGGATGGTACACATTTGTGTCAGGTAGTTTTGAAACTGGTCTTTTTTGGACTGCCTAGAAGGTGTGCAGAAGCTTCTGGGAAAAGCAGGGTAAAATGGGGATCATCTTGATGCTGAGACTTACTGAATCAGTTCTATGAAAATGAATTTCTGTGGTATATTCATTACAGGAGCCGACTTTGCAGCTGTACTTTAATAACCATTCTCCTCTCTTCCCATCAACAAGCACAAAATACATAAATAATGCTCTGGAAAATGGAGCAGTGGATTCTGTGGGAGTTTTAAGCCTAGATACCTAGTGCAGGAAGAGAGCTTTGCAACTCAAACAGTGCACTGGTCTTTTCTAAATGTGTCCCTGTAGTGTCATAATAGGAAAAGAATGACCTGCAGTGGACAGCAGGGGTTTTCCACGAGGTTTAAGTACTGCAACTTGTAACTAGTATTATTTTTAGAATGCTGTTGACCTCTGGAGAACATTTGCATGCTTTAAGTACAGGACTTAAATATCTTGCAAGAGAAAAAGGGATGTATGCTCAGCATGTATTAATTGCAAATCATGGATCAGTACTAATATTATACAAATCCTTTTGTTTGGTTGAGTTTTTTGAGTTCCAGACTATTTCTTTGAGGATACAAAAGGGAAGTAGTTTTCAGCCTATATTTTGGGAACTGTGGATTTGTTTTAATAACATGAGTGCTGGGGTGCAAAAGGACTCACTTGGAAATAGGTAAGAAATTTATGGGGGAAGTCAGAGTATTTTTTAATTAATGTGTTGTTTTATGGTGCAAACATTTAGTTTAAAACCAGCTAATTCTCAGTTTACCAGATTAAAATTTCTATAGAAAAATGTGCATTAGAGGGTGTATTAGACTGTAGTTTTGCAGCATCTTATTTTATAACTAAATTGCTAATGCTGGTCATCTTATAAATGCTGTTAGAGAACTGGTGTAGAAGCATTATTATGACTATTTTTTTTCTTTTAGATGGAAATCTAAATAGAACAAATTATCAGCTGTAGTCTCCATTAGAGACTGTGAATATGGGGGAGGCTACTATTTTCATGTACCAAATGGGCTTTGAAAGTTACTATATTAGTTTTCATTTTAGCTAGTTCACCTAGACCTGGAAGTTAATTATGCCAACACACAACTGATCTTGTAAGTATACAGTGATGCTTCCTGGCAGAAACCTCAGGACCAAAAGCTGAAACATTCTTTTCCATTGTAAAGGAAAATGCTTTCTATGGTTTTATATAAAATCTGAAAATCTGATAAGATGACAAATGTGAATATAATGTGTTTTATAACTAATTTTACTGGAAACATCAGTTGTACTGAAGTGTATTGACAGAAATCACTAATTGTCTGTGCTGATAGAAAGCAAATTATAACACTTTTAAATGTCATGAAATTCAAAACAGACATCTAATTGACAGTCAACAGCAGAAATTTCAGTTGTAAAACACTGAACTATAAATTTTGAAGAAAAGTTAATATATATGGAAACAAAATTGTTTACTACAGGAACTAATATAGAGAGTATGTCTTTTAAGATTTGCCCATTAATGCGCGTTTATCAGTTCTACATTCTGTTTCCACAAACTAATAATAGATAAATTAGTAATATTCACCATCCAAAAGTATCCATGTTTTAAAAAAAATATTAGAATGAAACTATATTTTTAGAAGTGCTTTTTAATCATATTCTCTAAAGGTTTTTGTTAAATCAGAACTTTTAACTTACCATTTTGCTTATGTAGGCAAAACCAACAAATCTCCTCCAGAGTGAATACTAACTGTTAAAACTGATTTAATATAACAATTTAAACCTGCTTAAGGGGCAGGCAAAGCTACTCTCTCCCACTGCCTCAATCTTACACCTTGTGGGCTTCCCCCTCGCTTGCTCTGGAACTTGTCATTTGCTTTACTGGATGCAATTCAGCTCACTAACTTTTTCAGTTTTTGTGTTCAACATTATTACTAGATGAGCTGTAAAGTTTTGTTTCAACAGACACCATTCTGTGATCCTATGAAATTCTGAAGTTTAAGAAGCTGTATTTTAGGGGGGTTGCCCTAACTTGTTCCCTGTACCTTTATTCTTCTACCCTTTCTTTCCTGCTACCATATAGGTCCCTAACTGTAAGTGCTGCTGTCTGCAGTACAACTCCTTGGTCTTCTGAAGCATCTCTGAATTTGAGGCACCAACCTATATTCCTTCTGTAGGTTTCCTTCACCTACTGTGGCTGCTCTGTCACTTGAGCTGCTGTATTTTAATCTGATGAGTATAAGTAGCATTTGGAAGATCATCTCTGAGTTTTGAGACTCCTTCCTGAGGAACATAGGTTCCATGTAAGACCCCTTTCATGGAAGAGTTTCATGAGACACTGATCTGGCACTAGCTCACACGTTGCTCAGCTGACTGAATGACTGGCTGCCAGCAGAAGAAAGAAATTTCTCTTCCCACTCCTGTCAGAGCTGTCCTACCCAGTGGGCTGTGCAAGTCCCAAAAGAAAAGCAGCAGAAATTCACCCGAGGGATTGTGGCAAATTTTGAGGGTAGATGGATACATAAAGTTCAAGCACTTTGTTAAAAAATAATAGATAAAAGCGAGTGTCAGTAAACAAGCAAATCTGTTGAGGTACAAGGGTATTAGGAGTAGAGAGGACAGGTGAAAACCAGGCAAGGTAGGTTCCCATGATACAGAGCCATGAGCTCAACTTCAGGAGACACTACAGCTGAAAAGAATGTCCATGCTCTTGCGTCTCCAAAGCAACATTTTGCAAGGTAGAGTGCTCACTATAGCTGGAGGCAAAGCAATCCACGAAGCAGCAAAAAGAAAGAAAATCCTGCAAGTTAAATATTTCCTCTATGTTTACCACTCTGACACATTTATAATAATATTTTTTCCAGTGTTTGCAGATACTCTCTCTCCAGTCTTCTTATTCATGCCTCACATGCCCTGTCTGTACAATGCTCTCTGTGCAGAACTTGTACTTCAAATAGTAAAAAGACACTCCTTTTGGTTACTGTCTTATCTGAATATCCCACTAGCTATGGGGACTTTTTTTAGTAAAAGTATGAGCAAACAGCTGGGAGCATTTGTGTGCTCATTTTCTATTCCTCTCAACTCTCTCTTTTTCCTCTTTTTAAAAAAGTTTTGATGATCATCTACTGCTTTAAACTCATTCACACAGCCAAGATTTGTATGGATTGTGCTGTCCCACTGTTAGTATTTTTCTTACTTGAAAGTGTGACCATCTGATGAATCATGCCCATTGTTCTATCTTGGGAGATAAGGGAGCACAAGATATTTTGAAATTTTGGTAATGCAATACTGCCAACAGAGACCCTTGAAATGGAGGTGACATTTAGAAATAAAAACAGGGTTGGCAATTTTATTTTACATGCATATACATAAATTTCCTTGTGTGTGTATGTGTGTGTTTACACATCTACACAGCTTTTTAAAAGTTATAGACATGAGCACCATGCAAGTAGACACAGGGCTGCTAATTTTTAAGAAACCTTAATGAACTGGCATGGTCAGCAGCTCTGAATATAAACTCCAAATCACACGGGCTTACTTTCTGACCTTACTCTTCAACTAAAACAAAGAAAAGCATGTTTAGAATAGAAGGCTGGTGGTGTTTTCAAAGGAGTTTTGGATGAGCAGTACCTCTGAAATTTAGAGACTGGAATAATATATGCTTTTCTAATGATACATTTGAATTAGTTTAGTTTAGGTATTTGAATTGGAATAATTGTTGTAGTCTTCCTTTATCTCTCCAAGATATATGCTAGCACATTTTTCAATTAAAAATTAGGACTCTTGGGCTGAGTTAAAAAATTTCAGTATAAATTTTCATTCTGAAATTATAAGCCCCCAAAAATAGCAAGGGGAAAGATTATAGCTCTCTGACACTACCTTATCTGTATAGCTGAGAGCAGCATCACTACAATAAAAGAAGATAGCAGTGTCTCCCATTGATTGTTGTTTGATGAATGTAAAGCAATTTACTGGAATGCAATTAGCATTTGCAATCACATTACCATGGGGATTTTTTTTATCCTGGCTCTGAATTGAAAAATCTATACATTTTCTGTCCATGAGTCACTTCTTAGGAAGCTTCCTTTCATTTGCTAGGCTGTGCAATGCTGTGGAATTAGTTTCTCAGAGTTTTTATAAGAAGAAATACATGTCTTGGAAAAAAAATGGCTTCTAAATAGAAATATCTTAGCAATCTTAAAACAATTTTATTAATGTATATATTAAGCTTGAAGTACAAAGATTAAATAAGTAAAACAGTGTCCTGAAAGATTAAGACCTGTGTATGATGGCAGAGTAACACTAGTGCTAAAAGTAACAACTTTTAACAAATATTTAGATTGCCAAAAAGAAATGTGCATGCATGCAAGTGCTCAGTTAGAGCACTGTTCTATCTATACTCTAAATTGGTGTAAATTTAATTTTTTTTACATCACGCAAAGTATAGAGAGATTTCAGAAAAAAAAATCAAAACACTCAAATGAAAAATGTGCATGCTGAAAGGGGTAGTCAACATCCTCCTGATGCTGACACATGCATACAGTAGCAAATATGATCTCTACGGTGCTTTTTAATGGTTTCTGTATGTATGGACCAAGGGGTGCTATTCTACCTCAAAGACAAACACAGGGAATTATTTCTATAGAGATCTATCTGGGAATGTCTGTTGCTTTAAAAACAAACTCTATTTTTAACACTATCTAAAGTATTCTACCTGCAATTGTATATAGTGCACCATAACCACTTTAGGAGGAGTTTCTCTCTTATGTGTTTGACCTTAGAGGTCTTACAAGGTCCCATTTTCCTGTATACCTTAATTTCTGTCTAGAAAGAATTGCTACTGAATTACTGGAGACTATATTAGCTTTACCAGTGGGACATTATCTTCTGAGCTTTCTAAGGATTTTTATTTATTTTTAAATGAAAACCTTGAAAGAAAGGAGAAACTCCTTTGTTCCTGTTTCTATTATGTCTTTATACATATAATAAAATGCTAGACCCAGTCAGTTCTTTTTTCCACTGAAAACTTCCTTCAATTTTAATGGGTACAATGGCAGTTTTAACTGAGGTTGGCATTAATATTTTAGTAGAGTTGGAATTGTCTGTGTGCCCTGTTGCTGCTTTGCTTAAGAAAAAAAGTTGTTGTCCTCATTTATCCATATTCACTGCTGTGCTCATGCTGTGCACTGGCATGCACATTTAGGGAGAGGCTGGAGGTTTTGGGACACATCTTGTGCTGCTAATAAGCAAAGCACTACCTTTCCACCCTTCGCTGGGGTGGCAATGCAGTGTCCACTTCCTTCAGATTTTACTCTGCTGCCCTTTCATTTAGCATCAATAAACAGTTAAATACTTCATAGTCTCACATTTTGTCCTTGAGGAAAAGGACTGGATACCTTTGCCGCATTGATACAGCCTCAAATTTTCTGTTATTTTTATGAAGACATAAATTGACCAATATGAAATGCAGGATGCAAGGAACGAGATAAACTTTTGACTGTATGAACAGAAGTATTATCATTTTCTAATTTTAATTTTAAAAAATTAAAAATTAGATTTTCTGTTTCTCTGGCTGAAATACCAGAGACTTAGTATTGCTGAGTTTGAAGGCTGGATATGTTCTTAATAATATAATTATTATAGTTTTCCTGAGGAGGGAGATTTGTATTCTTTCTATATTAACTTCCAAAGTTAACCTCTTTATTCCTCTCCTCCTCTATATTGCAGTTTTCTTCATGTTGCATTGCTGTAGCCTTGGTTGCCTATCCAAAGAGTGCTAAGGCTAAAAGCAGATACTGGCTTTGTCCAGTATGGGGCAAAATGTTGTTCTTAAGTGCTGTTTTGTGTTTGTAAGGCTGCTCTGGCACTTTAAAATACATTCATCTAAATTCTGTCAATATTCATTTGCCATTTTTCTGAAACACAAGTATTTCCTGGGCTTTAGCAGCCTTCAGTGTTTGAGCAAGAAACTGCTGGGACTGCACTGTGTGTAATACTGGTAGTTTAGTGCTGGTGATATGTACCCAGTTTCCAGATTAGGGAAGATCCTATGCCCCGGTTTTTTTCTATTCTATAAGCAGTGACATGTTGTGGCGAGTGTTCCAGGCAGCTGTTGAAGTTACTCTGCTCCTGTGGGATCAATGCCTCCTGGTTCTGTTAACTGACTTTACAGGAACCGGTGCACCGCAGGAGATAGGAGCCACTGTTTGTTGTGATATTGATTATCTGATTACTCTTGTCTTGTCTCTGTGAAGGCAACAGTTCGTGTTCCATGAAAGGATGGGACTTGTGGCTTCACACAGAGCCTTCTCACTGGGCAGAGGCTGGTCTGTGGCACTGTGTGCAAGCTCGCCGGCGTTTTGGGAGCCTCTAGCTGTCTTGAAGGAAATCAGTAATCAGTGGAATCCCTGAGCCATGGTTTCACATGGAGGCAAGAGTGTAAAGATCATATAGAGGGAATATGACAGGCAAGCAGGAATCAGGAGATCCTTCATGGTAGAATTTAAATGACTCCAGGAGCTTATAAAATGCCTTCCCACTTGCATGTGAGGCAGCATCTTAACTTATGAGGCTTAGTGTCACTTTCCTTCTACCCACCTCATGCTCTTGAATCATTGTGTACAAGGATCATTTTGACTTTTTTGGGTTTTAATCCTTTTAGGGATGTTTACTGGAGGTTGAAGAGTGACAGCTTGTGGTGCCCTTGTAAGAAAGTAAATCTGTGCTGAGACAAGGCAAGCTCTTTACAGTGTTTTGATTTCATTTTGACTCTGGTTTTAAAATCATTGGCAATTACTCAGAGGTAAGAATGCATTGTGGAGGTCTTGCCCCTCACTGCCAAATGCTTCCTGCTCAAGCCAGGGAAGGATGTTGTACAAGGAGTTACCAGATCAGAGGTATTTATGTGGAAACTGGAGGATTTTCATTCAGACTAAGTGCTCGAAACAGGCCAGTGAGTTGGGTGTTTTAAGAAAAGATTGCAGCTAGAAAAGTTGGATTTGATTAAATATACAAGCAAGACGTTTAAAATATAGTAGATAGAAGAATCCTAGGGTATAGAAGAATCCTGGGTAGAAGAATTGCTTCTAAAATCCTAGTGGGTAGAAGAATTGCTTTGTCTGCGACTTTGAAAGTATATTTGGTTTGCATAGCCAGGCTTTGGTAGCCAGGGGGCTACAAGGGTGGCTTCTGTTAGAATCTCCCAGGAGCTTCTTCTCTGTCTGACAGAGCCTGTGCCAGTTGGTTCCAAGGTGGACCTGCCAGTGCCAACCCCAACATCAGTGGTGGTTGCGCCTCAGGGAAAACACATTACAGAAGGGGGGAAAGTTATTATACTGCATTGGCAGTAGGAGAGAAGACTGACAATACATGAGAGGAACAACCCTCCAGGTCCTTTGGTCAGTGAAAAAGGACAAGAAGGGTACTAGGTACAGGGGCAGAGATCCCCCTGCAGCCCCTGGTGCAGACCACGGTGAGGAGCTGTGCCCCTGCAGCCCAGGGAGGGCCATGGGGGAGCAGAGATCCACCACAGCCCATGCAGGACCCCAGGGCAGAGCAGGTGGGTGCCCAAAGGAGGCTGTGACCCTGTGGGGAGCCTGTGCTGGAGCAGGCTCCTGTAAGGATCTGTGGCCCCATGGAGAGAGGAGCCCACACCAGAGCAGGGTTGCTGGCAGGACTTGTGACCCTGAGCGGGCACCCACTGGAGCAGGCTGCTCCTGAAGGACTGGACCTGTGGAAGGGACCCAAGCTTGAGCAATTCATGAATGAGTGGATGAAGCCTGTGGGAAGGACTCACATTTAAGAAGTTGGTGGAGGACTGTCTCCTGTGGGAGGAATACCATGCAGGAGCAGGGAAAGAGTCTCAAGAGTCCTCTTCCCTCTGTGGAGGAAGGAGCAGCAAAGACAATGCATGATGAACTGACCACAACCCCCATTACCCAAAAGAGAGGAACACACACCTGAATAGCCATCTCCTAAAGGATCATGGAACAGGTAGAAATCTCTTAGGGAATGTTAAAGTAAACAGAAATAATAGAACAATGTTACACAGACGTGAAGGGGAGCAGTGGCATAGCAGAATGCTGCGACCAGTCTTCACACATTAGGTGTCTGCAGAGGATGTGGAAGGAGACTCAAAGTGTGCTCCAAGAAACAGAGGAATTTTTTTAGGAAATAAGTTTCACTGAGACATCCTTGAATATTTTTATTTTGATATAAACAAATAAAATCTGTTAGCCACTCCTTCTCTGAAAAAAAGCTGAATGTTTTCTTGATTTTTCAATGAATTATCTGTGGAATAATACTGCATGGAAAGATGCAGTAGTATAAACATATGAAGGCTTTTGAACAGGATGTAGTTTCAGAGGGTTTAGGATTGAGTGTCATTAAGAACAAAGGATGACTGAGATCCTCTTTGGCACAATGCTGGTCTTCTTAAGGTTTCCAGGGTAAAAGTTCCCAATAAAAATAAAATAATGAACAGACCAATATAAACGAATTGTTGTATTTGAACTTGAAAATATGCTTAATTCTCAATTTGCATTGGGTTTGGGTTTTTGTTTGTTTTTGCTAGAGGTTTTTTATATCTCAAATCTTTTCACAGCTTCAAAGATTTTTGGATTTACTTTTGTTTATTGTAAGGGTTACTGCTTTAATTCCAGTTTTAGCTGTATTTCATATCTTAATGACTGAAAAGACACATGCCTCAGTTGTTCTTGTTCTGAGTAATATGAATCATATAAATATGTAATATGAATATCACATGAATTTCAGTAATATGAAAATATCCATATCATTATCCAATATATAGTAAGATTGTTCACTGTGTAGCTAAAAAATGTAAAACATGCTTTAAAGTCCACATTCTTGAGCTTCTACATAGCTTAAAAAAATAATTTCTACCTTGATTACAAACTAGAAAATTCTGGTTCCTTTGGGGTTTTATACTTCATTAAACATAATCTACTTCTTCAAGAGTATAAGCTCGCACCACTTGAATAGTGTTTGGCTCTTGGTTTTGTTCAGGCTTTTTTCTGTAATATCAAAATTGTGTTTGGGTGTTCTGGGGTTGTTTGGATGGTTTTTAAGTTTTTATTTTGTTTCCTGGTTGGGTTTTTGCTTTTGTTGTTTTGGTTTTTTTTTTTGTTGTTGTTGGTAATATTAAAAAAAAAAAAAAATCTTTGTTCCCAGGAGAAAGAATACGTGGGCTTTAAAAGAAAAGGTTTAACATGTGGAAACTTTTTTGCATGCAGAATGTGCTATGAAGCTGTTTAGTGATTTGAAATGTTAAAACATCTCTCATGGGAATGAGTGAATGAATGAGAAGATGATTTTATCAGGCAGGTAGGAGACAAAAATTGTACAGATGTGGTTAATTGTTCTAAATGCACCCATATCCTCAAGCATCTACTATCTTATTATTGTCTCTTCTTGTAAATCTGCACTCTATTGTTTAAGAATATCTACATATTTTACTGAACATTCCTTCTTCTGTAAGTGTAGTATGAGAAGTGTTCGGTCTGTCAGTATACAGGAAACAGCTGTTAAGAACTCCAATTTTATTCTTTTCCTTTTGGAAAAAGTGTAGGAAGTGATCAGATTCTTCAGCAATCTGCTTTGTATTAAACATCAAATTCAGGAGTTCCCAGGGGTGCTGTTAGATGTACTGTGATAATGGCTGCTGTGCCGCTGGAAATAGCAGTTGGTGGAGCTGCCGCGTGTACGCGGCAAGGTGAATGTTCCTCTTGGTGTGACTGCTGCACATTCATACCCCTGCACGAGCATTTTTCAAATCTCTGCTTGTCCTTTGATCATATAGCTTTCACAGGTAGTTTGTGAACCTCAAAAGATCATTTGTAGGAGCTGGAAAGGCTTAGTTTAGAAAACACAAAAGAAAAAGGAACACCATCAACTGTGCCACTCTCATCCCCCGCCCCAAAAAAATAAACTCAAATGCAAACCAAAACAACCCCTATGAAACAAGTAAATGATTAGCTAATGAAGTAAACAAAGATGTTTGCATGAATAAGTCATTGCTCTGTCTATTTGTTAAACTGATTGACAGAGGAAATGAAAGTGATATACTAGAGCTACCGCTTTCCTCCTACCTCTGATGTCTTGCAGTGCTCTGCCTTGCATTAGATCATGATGGATTGTAATGTTGTCTTTGGAAACTCTCTAACTCTTTGCGAAGTTGCAGCGGTTTTTGTCTGGCCTTAAACAAATTAGGATACAGAAAGTGATAAGCAACTGTGTAGCCCCAACTGTCTGTTTTTACAATAAAAAAAAAAATCCTGATGATTAGGAAAACAGCTCATGCTAGCATATATTCACAGCTATTTTCTAAATGGAAAATTACTTTATGCTAATTGTCCTGTTACAAGATAGGCCAAGCCAGTTGTTTGTTTTACTGCAGAACATACTGTTTCTTGTTCTATGAACTTAGGTGTACATTTTCTTTGTCATCCATGATTGTACCATTGAATTAAGAAGAATGTCCCACCAGTGATACTTTTGCTCAACATTTCTTCACGTTGCAAACTGTTGCAAAAATAGCAAGTATTTAAGATCCATATAAACACTTTTTCTAAGCGGCATTGGGATGCTTTCTGGCATGGATTTTCATCTTCAGATGCCCCCTTGAAGATGGGAGAAAATTGAGAAGAAATTATAGGTGTAAAGCATAATTCCACTGGCCTAGATAAAGGACAGTTTTCCTACCCAATTTCTATTGCATGTGTATTTTTTGCAGTTCTGTAAAGCCTTTCACTTAAGGAAAATGTCTGACCTTTTAATAAGTGGATACTGATCAGCAGTGTGTGAAGTTTATCAAAGGCTTTTATGATAATCAGACATAAATTTTCATACTTGTTAAGTAGAAAATAAAAGGGCATCAATCCATTTAAATCTGTCAGGTATTTGTCTAAGTGTTCTGGGTGTTTAGAAAGACAAAGTTGTTTCTAGACAACTTTATCATGTCTCATTTCAAGACAACTTTGCCTAGGTATAAAGGATTCTTTTAGATTTTGCAAAAAATTCCTGAATTGGCCTCAAGCTGAGAATGAAGCTCCTGGCTTGGTTTCACAGAGAGCAAGCTGAAAGACACCAAAAGGCTCCCAAGTCTTCAATACTGTTCCATAAAAGAGAAGTAAACTTCTAGGTAGATCATAAGTAATTTGTCATACTGACTTGCTGTGTGCTGATTGAGACTTATTGAAAACAAAGCCTTGCAGATCCTTTCTGCTTCCAGCTCATTTTCCAGTTGATCCAAGCTCCCTTGCTTTCTGTCTGTTCTCAGGGCCATCTCACTACTGCAGGAAACCTTTTACAACTCAGAGCAGTGTCCCAACACTGACAAAACAGCACCTTGCCTGCCTCCTTTTCCCTTCTTATCAAAAGCCCCATAGGCTTTACAGAAGTTTTTCCCAGTCCAATATGCTCAGTTTCCTTCAGAAAAGAGGCGTTTTCTTTCTCCCACTAGGAATGTCAGCCTAGAAAAGAGAGATAGGAACAAGGTAAAAAGACAGCTGCACTGCCTTGTTGCATTGTTTTAAATAATATATAGCTAATCAAGCACTTGTAAATTTTGTACTGGATATGAAGCAGATTTATATTGCACGAAATTTTAGCTAAATGTGGAGAACATGTTATTGTTTCTTACCTGGCTCTCTTGATCATTCATCTGCTGTTCTTGGTGGTGGTGTTCAAAATCCTTTGACAACTTCCTTAGCCTGCTGTGTTCTGAGAACACCATGTTTTATAGTGGTAGTGTGATCTTGTTCCATTTTTCTATGTCATGCATATCTTCTTCAAATAGAGACCATCACAATCATTACAGTGTACTATTTGGTGCAGGGCTTCTGGAAAGAGTCAACAGTTTTAGTCTTATTTCCTATTAAATGATCATTTTTTTATGCCACCTAATTTGTCTTTTTTTTTTCCCATCTGCAGTTGAATTTATTTACCTTCATATGCTTTAAAAATGTCTCATTATCTTATTGTAATCATTACTTGAATAGTTAACCTGTAACTTATTTTTTTCTTCAGAGTATCTGAGGTTTTCATGCTGGTTTCTTCTAGATGTAATTCATGATCACAGGACCATTGAACGGTTTGGGTTGAAAAGGGACCTCAAAGATCATCTAATTCCAACCTTCCACTAGTCCAGTTTGCTCTAAGCCAATTGGTCTTGAATACTTCCAGGGACACCCACAACTGGAAAAGAAAGCTGATACATTTCTTTAAAAAGTAGATAAACATGGTGCTTCTTCTCTTAACCTGCACCAGCTGCAGATGAGGTGTGGTATCACTCAATAATCCATCCTCTCAGTTGTGCTGATTTGGTGTTCTCATGCACCATCCTGGGATTGCACCAGCAGTGGCTGTATAGCAGAATCTACAAGCAGCAGGCAAACCAAGTCTCAGCACTGGTAACTCCAATTCTAGCATATATATTCTGTGCTGTGCATCTTAGTCTTGCTCATGTTTTATTGGTATGGCAACTGTCTGATTAGTATAATTAGTGAACTGAATTTGAAATTATAAACATTGCATCATTGAAGGGAGTTTTCATTTTCAGGTAACAGGGCTGCCTTTGAGGTGTCTCTGGTGGTTGAAGTGGCTGTAACAGCCCCTGACAGCCTGCCTTGCTCAGTTCTTTCCCTGGAGCAACAGCTGTGCTGCTGCTGTCATCCCCAATGAGGGGGCATGTTTTTGTGCTGATTGAAGACCTGCTTTTGCAAAGAAAATGCTCTAAAAATCTGAAAGCTGTTTGTCTCTCTTCTGCACCTGGTGTTTTTGACTTCCACTGTGTAAATTGCAACCTGTTTTTGCAATGTCATTATTTTTTTTTTTCCTCCAAAGTCTTAGCCTTTTGAATTTGAATAATAAAAATCATAGAACCAATTTGCCAGTGTCAGAAAAAAACTGTAAACTCTACAATATTCTGTATATGTCACCTCTAATTGCATAAATTAAAATGAGCATAACTACTGGTAGTTGTACTAGTAAAACAGTCATTTTGCTATGGTTAAATTACTATTTTGAATATTTGAGAGTTGTGTTGTCTTTCAAGTTCCCTCTTTGAGGGGATATTAATGCTATACTTAAAGAGTAGTTCCTATAATAATTACTATAGATTCACAGCCAGCTTCTCTGCAGTTTCAGAGATTAGGTTAGAAGAAGGCATCAGTGTACTTTTAAGTCTCAATGAAAATCCTATGCTCCTCCTGTTTCAAAAAGGAACAAAAATAATCTAAGGAACTCCAAACCTATATTTAATCCTTATATTATCCTTAAAGATTACAGTGAAAGGCTAATTTTTAGGTGGCCTACACAATTTTTCCCAGATATCCTACATCCTTCATAAATAATACAGAAACACTCCCTGATTTCTCTGTAGAGTTGCTCTCTGCCTGTGATAGTTGTACTTTGGTTTTATTTTTTTTTCATAGTACAAACCTATGATCCTTGTGAAGTAACAGAGATGCAGTGGAATCTGTGAGCAACAGGAAATTCTGAGTGAGCTCATTTGTACTTTCCAGGAACTACTTTTACAACTAGACTAGTGTTTTTGTAACTTTATTTAAATGATGGTTCATAGTTTATTTGGGCAATGTTTTAGTGATGAGAAAGCTTTTCTACCTGATCCGGAGATGGTACTGCACTAATATGATTTCATGGAGCCTCTAACTGGATAAAGAAACTGCAATCACTTAATTAGACCAGCAGAATTTCAGCTGTGATGAAGTTTTGAGAAAAAGGAAAAAAAGCCTCTCTCACCCAAAGCATTCAGGTAGTTGAAAATGTTGGTGTAAATAACTGCTAGAGGACAAAAACCATGATATACTAGAGCCATCAAAGAATGGACATCTGAACAGATGAGGAGAAAGAGAAAATGCCACTGAAATAGAACAGATAATGGCTTTTTGCTGCTGCATAAAGGCTGAGGCCACAAGGTGAATCAGAAGAAATTTCAAAACAGGCAGCATTGATCCCGTGATAACAGTCCCATTGCCATGATTTCATTTCTATGACACTGCTTGATAGATACAGACACAATTATTTCATTTCTCATCTGCTGGTGCAACAGAAGGGTGTTTCCTTAATGTGTGCACAGTACCCCCTTCCTTGCACAGTCAAAGCTCCCACTCCTATCTCTGTACCAATAATTACACAGCAGGACACAGCCTGATGAAAGAATTAATCTGTATTTTGCCTTGAGGCAACCATGTGTAATTGTGTGTTCTGTTTTTATTGCATATTTTTGCAGCCAACCTAGATGTTTCCTGAAGTTTCATAATCCTTAAGTTGTACTGTTAGTGCATTATGGATGTTCATCTACCAGTATGACAAATCATAAATACTGAAACTGCTAAGAAATATAATGCAGTATTTTTGTGAAAGCCAAACCCAAACAGGAATGAAGAAACAGTTTTCAAATGGAGGAAGCAAGTTGAACCAAAGAATTCACACCAAGCTATTATGCTTCATTAAAAAAAAGTTGTGTTTGGGGAATATTTTATTTTTATATTTTATCTTCAGAAGACCAAAAGTAAGTATTTTCTTTCTAAGAAATGTTATTGTCCATCATGAAAGCAATAATTAAACATCTGACTAACATTTTAATGAAACATGGATTGGATTGTGTATGTGTTAATGTTTTTCTGTGGGGTGAGTAATGATTGTATAGTTGAGATTGTTTAAGTAGGGAAATGCCTGTAAGGAATCTATATTTTATTAGAGCAGCTGATATAGTTGGAGGAGGGAGTCAGACAAGATTTCTGGCACACAAACCCTTTTTCCTGCATATGTTTCTTCTGTCACTCAGAAGTGTGGTTCGGAGACTAAAAAATATGCCATATATCTTTGCCAAAGTGGTTATAGCTTTACTTTAAATTTCATTTCTCTAGACTTTAAAAATATTTTAACTTCTGAAGGCGTTCAAAATATAAAAGACCTTTTCAGTCTAAAAAGAATTTATTTAATATTTTGCCTTATCAAAATGACTAGTAAATATTATTTTAAAAAAATTTATACTGCACTTGTGCAATTATTCTGGGGTTCCTGTTCATCTAGTAGTATTTCTTGAATATGTTTCTCCAGACAGTTTTGCTGGTACTGCTCTGGAACAGGACTAGGAGAAAGAGATCACCTTTTTTGCCTTAGTATAACTCAGATATAATTCTGATGTCTCTCAATGGCATCTTAGGACCAATGAAATCACTACACAAGAGACTCCCAAGTAGCTTGATAGATAAAAAAATCAGAATAAATAACAACATAATATGAACCACTAACTTATAGGTAATGATAAGTGTACCTAGTTGTCCACATTTCCATTATTATAAATAAAAAAAGGCATTAGACAATTAGAATTCTATGTTTTTTTCTCTTTTTTCCCTTGCAGTGGGGAAATGCTTAATTGATGCATCAAAGGCATTGTCTAGATTAATTAGTTAGTGATTTTTCAGTTCTATAAAGACTATTATTGATAGTAGCCAAGCATGAGACTGAAGTTATTTGGCATTTCTGTTCACTAGAACATTTACAGAGAAAATTTATTGTGAGTACATATGGTCACTTTGAATTAGTTCTCATTCATTCTGGACAAACCAATCAATGAATGGAAGATTAAGGAATTTGATGTGTCAGAAATTTTTTGACGTTTTCACACAACAAAGTTGAAGTTAAATCAGTCTGGATTTTAAAGTCCATCTGTTCTGGATGTTTGGCATCTCAAGGACTATCTACATCTCAATATATTACTGGAATTCTTGTAAAAGAGAAGGCATTTTTGCTGTTCTAGAAATGCATACACCATGGTTTTAATTTATGTGAGGCCTCACTTGCTCTTATCTTTTTGCACATCCTTGACGTCTAAACTTTACTTTTTTATACAGATGCCAATCTGACCTCAAAAATAAATATGATATTTTGAAGATAGTCTGCATTATTTTGTCACTGAATAAACCATCTCTGTTTACTTTATACATATGCATATAAACCACTGGCCAAACACTACATTGCAAAGTCAGTGGCACCTTTGTGCTTTGTGCCACCATCTTCTCCCCCCCCGCCCCCTGCTTTTTTTTTCCTTTTTTTTTCCTTTTCTCCTCTACATTTTTGTAGCTTATTTAGCTTATTAGGAAGAACTTTTCCTTTAATTCCACCTTTCTCAAACCTTTTTTATTCCTTGAATAAGACTTCTTCCATCACTACAGGTCCTTAATAATTAGGGGACATTTACAGATGCCCAAAACAAAGCAAAAGCAGTGAGTTTTTTTCCATAAGTTATTCTGACTGCCCTCAGTTCTTCCAATTTTTCTTTTCTCTCCATCTGTGTCAAGTGCCCTAGTCCCATTCAAGACTGTGTATGGTCACAGAAATTTTACTCCCATTAAATTATCACCCTCCACAATCTCATGAGTGGCAGTGTGAGTGAAGTGGGGACAAATCCCCTTGCCTTGCAGCTTTGCCCATTGCCTATTGTGACTTGCATGGAAGAGCATTTGAGGGTTGGCCCTATCTGAGATAGCTGAATCACTAATACCTGCTGAAATTATCACTGGTGAAGTTTGTTTTTCTCCCTGTTAAGTAACAGACATTTTATTTAAAAGCTGGTTAAGATTCACCATATAATTACTATATATTAAAGATAGGCTCTAACAAGAAAATGAAATTAAAACAAAGCATCTATTTTTTGCCTCCTATCATAGTCAAGAAACTTTGTTTTAGTTGAGCTAAAGATTATTATGGCCTTCTACAGTAAACATTCTACCTACAAAAAAACTATTCCAGATTCACTTTTCATTGAAACTGAATTCTTAGTGTTTTGTCGTATTAACTTTTGGGATTCAATTTAGTAACAATCTCAAAACTAATTCATTGTCGATTGTGGGAGGGAAAAAATCTGAAATACTTTAGCAGAATCTACTGCAACAAATCAATTAAAAACAGGTAGCATCAATTTTCCTTTAATTAGATATAGTCAAAATATAGTCAAACATTAATTTGAATTCATGTTCTCCATTTTTCTTCTGGTGGAATCCTGAATTTATCTTTCATCTAAATGAAAATTTCAATAGATTCTGACGCCTTTTTCTCAAGACCACCATGCCCTAAAATGCCTTTTGCATCATTGTTGCTATGGCATTTTTGAGGCTGGCATTAAGTCCTTTTGCAGAAAGTAACTAGAGCACATATTTAAAAGGCACTTTATACAGATAAGAACAGAATATAGTGTTGAATTTGGTATACATTTTCAAAAACCTTTGCCTGTTTTCTAGAAATAAAAAGCAATATTAATTATTTGCAGCATACTCTTAATGAAAATCACTGAATTCCCATATAGTGTTCCAGAAAATTCCTGTTGCCATTTTCATAAAAACATAGAAGTTGTGTACCTGTTGCTTTGAGGTTTGCATAAAATGTGTGATTATTTTCACTAATATTAATGGCAATTATAAAGAGCAAACACCTACATTACTTGGAGATAAGCCTCTAAACATAAAGCAGGATCTGCAAGCTTAGAGTTAATGAAGTATGTACATCTGTATGTTGCATGCCATAAGCTGAATGTGGTAAAGAGCTTGCTGAGGTTTCATCTCATCAACAGAGGAATTTTTGGAAGGAGATGAAGCTTTGAACTAATATCAGAGTATGTTTTGCATGCTTTAATGGAGAAGGTTAAAGAAAAAAAAAACATGAAAAGAAGTTAAATATTTCTGAGGTACAGAAATAGAAATACACCAAAGGTATTTTAATGACTTTCAGTATATTTTCTGCATGATTTTTAAGACTGATGCTGTGTTTTAGCAAATGACAAGCAAAACAGATATTTTACAGAGCATTATTACAGAAAAGAATGAAAAATATGTTGCCAGGACTGCTATAATTTGAGATGACTCTTCTATATGAGATTTAAATTTTCCCCTGACCCCCTAGCCTCATATGCTGCTCAAATACATAATAAATGGAAGGAAGGAAAAATCACCAAATTCATGGTATCTCAGTAGCAAAGCTATTTCAACTTCCAGGCCATTGTTTCATGAAAACAAATATAGTGGGGAAATAGGCAATAATTTTCTCATAACTGCAATATTTCAGAGAACTGGCAATGCTTAATTTGTTTTGCCTGTTTTATGACAAAATCTGAGGACAAAGAAGTCACAGTCAAACTGGTAGAGAAATCAGTCTTAAAGCAGACACAGTGGCGAGACTGCACATGGATGCTAAGGGTGAAAGTCATTGGAATAAAACCTGCACCTCCTCAAGCTCACTGTGTTTTATTTGTAGCAGTCTCTGAGAAGAATTTGTAATGTTTTTCTGTAGTTTTAGTAGTGATAATGAAATAATAAATAGAATTAACTCATTTAAGTAAAGGATTAAATCTTCCCACAGTGCAAGAAATTTTTCCCACCAGTCACCATAGTACTGTATTTAACAAGGAAATATAAAATAATTTTTATGCTGAATGTGTTGTACTAGGACTTGATTAGGATGCAAAACAAGATCCCTGTTCTGCAGGTATTTTTTCCTTTTATAATGTTACCTGTTGCACTGGTTAACAGCTCAGGTTGACAGGTTCTTTTTTTTTTACTGATTCCAGGTTTTTAAGTTATTATTTATATAGGATGTGCTAAATGGATGTAGATGCAAATCCAGCTAAGTAATGAGGCATGCATATATTCTTCTTAATAATCTATATTTAAGATCTCCTTCATGAAGGCAGGTTGCTGTATTGCTATTTATAGTGGGGTTGAAAACCTATGAATATTCATGATATCTAATATGTCTTATATCTGATTATTGTGAAAGAAGTACAGTTCCCATAAATAAATATTTTAATAAGCAGATGAACTGCAGTAGAAGTATAATGCATATCTATGTTCTCCAAATAACAGCGAAACAGGCACTTCTAGTGAAAGATAAACCTCTGAACAAATCTTCTGCTTTTACACATCTCTTATTTTCTGAGCAGGATTATGACTGTAAGCTGTCTAATTAAAAGGTGAATATAGAAAAGTAGTCTAGAAACACATAAACAGAAAGAACACAGATATTTCCTGAAAAGCCCTAAACTTGTTTTTTTTTAAATCTATATTCACCATGATCTCTATTATGCTTCAAGTTATATCATAGTTTATATCATAAAGAGGAGTTACATGGATTTTTCATACCTTAATAGGTTCTAAATGCAAATATTTAAGACTGAGTGGGAGATGATGTCTGGGACCATAAACTGAAAGCAGATGAATGTTTTGAAGAAGTGCAGTCACAAATAAAAATAAAAGAAACTTCATGTATGGTTCTCCCACTCCAAAGAAGTATAGAAGATCATTTAGGAACAATCTAAACTGTCAATTTGTAAATAAAAATTCAAATATTGCAAAGAAAAATGGATCTCAAAAAGCTGAATAAAGCAGTTATGTTCTTGTGGGTGTTCTGACTGCTTTAGGTTCTAGTAATGCACTACAAATTCAACTTAAATGTAGTTCCTATAGATGCTTTCAGATCAAACAAACCTGAACTAATGGAAAATGCAAGTTACTTTCAAAATCCTTTCAATGATAGCCATTCACACCACACGTAAAATATAAAAATTTCTCTCCTCAATACTTACTTAAAAGTCTTTGGAAAAAACTTATGGTTTGACTTTTTGCTTCCAGTGACCTAAGCACATTCCTTTTTGCTCTAATGACTGCAGAATGAAGCACTACAGTAACTTAAAGTGTTTGGGGTGTTTTGGCTTTTTTTTTTTTTTTCTTTAGGGAAGGAGACCAGGTTTTTTTCTTTGTTTCTTGCCCATTAAATCTTGTGAATGAGACTATCACCAGGGATGCCCGTGTCTGAATGGTTTACAAATGGTTTATTGAGGAGGAGCAATTTTATTGTTATTTGTGTTGAGTTTGGGCTGTCATGCTCCTTAACATTCTGTTGCACATTTCTGCTGACAGTGATAAGAGGAAACTAGAGAGTGTGGGGGTAGATGTCCACCAAAGAGCTGGCTTGGCAGCTCCTGTGGTGACTGCACTCTTCCAGTATCCCTTTCCCTCTGGGTAGCAAAGCGCTCCTCTCTCAGCTTGGTGCTTGTAGGACATTTCCTAAGAGTTCTCCTGTCTCTGTCTCATTCAACTCAGCACTTTGTGAACCACAAGCAGAAATTTCTGCAGTTACCAGTTCAGAGTGCTTAGTGCACATCCTAAGCAAAAGCCCTGGATATGCACAAAAGTAAATTTAATTAGTTGTTTGAAAAATCCTTGCTACTGCTGGCCAGATTGGGCTATTGGCTGATGTGACATCTACTTGAATCTTACTGTTAGCTTGACACAATTTACCTAGCATCCACTTAAATATTTCTGCCAAATATAATAAACAAACAAACAAATCAGAAAAACTAGTACAGTGAAATCCTATTTTAGGAAAACAATAATTTCTTTATATTTCGAGTAGCTAAAGGACTTGTTAATTTGAGAGACAAAAATTTCTAATACAAGTGTCAGGCAGATTTTATGAAGAAAAGTACTATGCAATGGAAGAAATGATCACTGAACTTCTGATGCCAATAAAAGCATTAGTTTCTGTGTTCACCTCTCCTGCTGTGTTGCTTCTCTCTGCATTGTATCAACTTTTTTTGCTAATATCAAAAGCAACATTTTTTAGATTTTATGTCTGTCTTTGTTTTATTAATGTTCAAGTCTGGGTCCTTGATTTCTCCAAGGTGGTTCAGCAAATGTATTTCAGGATCATATGAAACAAGAGTCACTGCCCTGTGTCTTCTCTGAGAATACTCCAAATAGGATTCACTCATCTGACATTTATCAAGTACCCCAACCTAGTTCTCTAGGCAGCAACATATTGTCCTTTTTGGGTACAGAGAGAGTCCAGAGGTCAGGATTAAAAGAGATGCCTCTCTAGGAGAGCTGAATTTAAGATCAATCTCGTATTTTTCTTCAGTACTCGCTCTTTCCTGATGAATCTGACTTGTAGTGTAAAATACTGACCTGTAGGGGTAAGGGCAGCTCATTTTTATCCATGGAGGCGCTCTTAGGAATCAGACTTCTCTCCTACATTTGAGCTCTCAGTAAGGCAACTGTTTGAAGAACCCCATCCTTCCCTGTAGACTTTGTCTTTCACACTTACCTGTGTTGTTATTGTTAACAGCAGAAATCTAATTGTTCTTTTAACTATGGTCCCCAAGTGCCACAACTGCTCTAACATCACTCCAGTTACATTTTAACATTTAATTGTTAATTGCTTGCCTCTCTTATTCCTGCGTCTCTTTTTTCTCAACACAACTTGCCTTTTCTACTCCCTGTTTGCTTACATCTGTTTTAAACATGGCCACAATATTTTGCACTTGCATTAAAAAAGTAACATTGAAGGGTCTTAAACATAAATGTAACAAAAAAAAAAAAAAAAGAAACCAGCTTTCTTCTCTTGCTTAGGATTTTTTTATTTTTTACCACTTGATTCTGTGATTCTTTTAATATATTATTTTCTTCTTGCTTTTTAAAGATAAATGCAGCTGTCTAATAGACTATGTTGCCTTCTTTTAGTACTTTAATTGGTATTATACCTCCTTGACCCAGAAGAACAAGGGCACTTTTTCTAAAGCAAGCAAATTATATACTTCAGGTTGTGTAGCAACATGGTGCTGGTGAGCAACTCCTTTAAAGCAGTTCTGCAGAAAGCACTTTGAAATTACAATATACTGGGATAATAAAATCTACATTTTCTAGCACGTTTTTCTTATGTTGCTGTTAACAGAGCAAATCTATTCCCATTTTTAAAGTCATTGTATACAATTTTCTATTCTTAAATTTAGATCTATCACATGTCAAATAATTTCCAAAATAATTTAGCAAAAGTAATTATTATTAATCTTTTATTTCCATTATTTAAAATCTTTGGGTATATTAAGAAAGTGCAAGATAAAACAGGATGATAATAATAATAAAAAAAGACAATTACGTACAGGGACAAAGATAGCTGCATAGTACATTTTATAGAAATTATCAAGCAAAAGCTCTTAACATGTGCAATTGGGAGTGGAAATTAATGTAAATTGATGCTTCTTATTTACGGAACAAAAGCAATGTTGGTTAATCCCAAAATGTTGAGGTGGCTTAGCAGCAGCATGAGAGTTCAAACCATCTCTTAAATTCCATGGGGATCAGGGCAGTAATTAAAGTTGCCTTCCATCCCTCCGAGGTCTAACCATGAATTCCTCTTTCATTCTAGCAAAGGCAAGATTCTCCTTCATGTTGCTCATAGGCAAAACCAGCAGAGCTTATGGTCTCTGTAACCAGGGGTCAGGGATATGGGAAAACAAGGGCTTTGGCAACAGGAATAAATTGCCTGCCAGCATGGGACCGTAATTGAAGCACAAAGCCAGACAAAGCTCACCTTCCCTCTGCCCAGCAGAGAGTCATTTGCAGTGCTCTGTGTCAACCAGCACAGGCGTGGAAGAAGGTGTCAGCTTCACCTTTGTTAATGAGGTGCTGAAGGCTAAAAATATTCTCCTTGTATGCGATGGAAAGACAAGATAAGGTACACAATCTGACTCCCACGTGCTGCAAAACTAGTAAGGCTGCATTTGCTGAATGGCAATTGAGTTAAAAGTGGGAAAATTTAGCCTCAATGCAAGCTTCAGAAAAGGAAGCCGGAAAGAACCGTACATTTTACTTGCATACAGAAAATTTCACCTCCCACACAATGAGCTTTAATGGCAGCAGCGTGTCCTGGTCCAAACCTACAGATGGGGTCATAGGGTTCTCTTTAGCTCTCTCCAACTGCAAACCATTGAGAGAGCTGAATAATACCACAAAGGAAAGAGAGCTATAGTTCTGTTAGCAAAGACTTTCAATCACCTTTTGAAACTATGTCTTCTTGTAGCAATTCAGAGACACTTGAAGCTGGGAAATGGTATGTGTATTTTGGAAGGAATTAAACTTTCTAAAGATGTATAGCATTAGGCAGCTAGCAAAAACTCCAATATTTCAGATTTTTAGAAAAGACCAAAATAATTGTGCCATGGAAAGTCACTTGGCAGAAACACATTTAGCACTTTCTATTCTTGCTGGTTTTTGTCTTGTTTGAAACCATCTCAGCTACTCTGTATTGAAAAGCACTACTATGTTTGAAACTTGAATGCTGCTTTATTTGCATTCTATTCAAAAATGGCCTAAATCAAAAGCAGTGGAGAAAATACTGAACAGAGTAATTTTGAAAAAAGCAAAACCTAAGCTTCCTTCCCCCACCTCTCTCATGTTATTGATTCCTGTGGGAGACTTAAGCAAAGTTATGAAAAATTTAATGTGTTGATGATGATCTTTTCCCTTTTCTGACACTAGCTGTCTGGTTACATCAGTGTAGCTACTCTGTCAGAAGGATGCTGAAATGTGTGATCTTTCAGGTCAGCTTTCCAGCAGATAAGTGATGACATTAGCTTCAATGGTCCTTTTCTTTAATATTATAAAACATTAATATTTTATTTACACACAAACATCTGTGTTTGACCATTAGGATGCAGGGCAATAGTGTCATCTAATACACCCACATTATATGAAATAGTCATGGACACTAAAGCTAATAATAAATTCTGGTTTTGATATATCTCTTTCATGCAGGACAGCATATAACCTAGCTAAAAACCAGCATATGCCTTCACTGGCATGTGGCAAGGAGGAAACCACTAAGCTATCAAGCAAATTAAACTAGTTATCTTCATATGGTGTCACATCCCAGATCAAATGTTATAGACCAGTGTCTACAGGTTGTATTTCTCATGGGAATAGCTGATATATTCAATCCTTGATGAATTTTCTACCTTTAACACTTAGTAAAGAAAAATCTCCTGAGAGAAATATGCTTTTCAGGCATAGAAGTAGAAGAGTTATTTGAAACTGGATTTGTGCTGATGCCGATCCTGATGTTGGTTGTGTTTTGAAAGGCTTTTTTTTCAAAGGTGTGGTAGGGTCCAGAGTTGGATGGATTAGCACAGGAAGTTCCAAAGTTCACAGCTAAATAGAAAATGAGAAGCAAATGTAATCAGATATCAAAGGTTTGAGATTAGAGGGAAATCTCTCTCTTAGGGCTCAGCATTGGTTTATTTGTATGAAATGCTGTTTCTGTCTGTTTTCATTAACATCTTGAGTGACTTCCAAAAAATCCCTATCTTTTCCATGTACTTAACTAAACAGATTTGTTTTTTCCTACATCACTGCAAGTTCAAACTGTAAAGTACCTGAATCTACCTGTGGTGAAAAGTTCTACATACATTCTAAACCCTTTTCCAATATTGATAGTTCCACCTACTTTGAATAAAAAATGCATTTGAAAGAATCTTTAGCTGATTTTGTTGTCAGTGATGGTCAGCCATATATATAATAGTAGGATTAAGCCCTTCAAAGTGCCTGTACAAGGTTTTCTGATTGTTTGTAACTTTCAGCATCCATTAGAGATATAACTAGTTGCACAGTCAACATTTTTTGCTTCATCACCTACATGTCCTTGTGTCATGGAGTCCTTCATACATAATAAGGAAATCTTTTCATTGCTAGTAATCTAAATACTTGTTCTCTTTCCAGTCAAACCTTCTTTGACTGGGTGATTTTTTACAACAAAAATAAGAATGTGCTTAAAATTTTAAGAGATCCATAGTTATGATGAAGAAAGCAGCATTACAAAAAATAAAAAACACCATGTTTTATTTAGAAGTTTCTTTATATACAGATTAACAATAGTACTTAGGGCTTAAAATGAGTCCTTCAAGAACCAGAGAAGCTTAGTCTAAGTTATCTAAGAAGTGGAAGCAATATTAATAAAGGGGTTGCTTTCAGTAAAAGGCTAAAGTGAATATGTTCAATGCCATCTCATTTATTCAACACACAGAGAGAAACAAAAAAAGGTGCTGGAAGGATTTAGAGATCTTTCAAGATGAACAATAGATTTTCCAGTAATTGGAGGTACATGAATTATAAAAAATTCATATACTTCATAAGATGATGAATGAAAGATTGTAGTTGAACAAAAGGATGCATATCATAGGAAAAGAGTATAGATTTGCACTCAATAGCCAAAACAAAGCAGACAAAAGAGAAAGGAGCGGGAATCTGATGGAGAGGGAGAGTGTTCTATTCAGATTGAAAGTTTGGTATATAGGCTAAGTTATTACCCAATACAGTAAAGAAAGCCCTGGCAGGTTTATTGAGTGTTCAACTTCAATATAAAATTTATCTTTTGGAGTCAGAGTGCAGCACCACTTGATTTTTTTAAATTTCATTTTATTTTTTAATAGGCGCTTGAAACTAGGTCTTACAGAGAATTGTTTAGAGGTGTATGGCCACTGAGAAAGTCTATGGCTGGGTCAGTTTCATAAAGAGAATTGTGTGACAGAAAACTATCAACTAGAAGGCAAGTGTGATGAGATGAAAAAGACAATCAGTCAAGGATACCTGGATGAAGAAGAGTACAAGTGCAAATGAAGAGGAGTTAATGAAATTGATCACCTGTCACTCAGAAAGAGTAGTGATAATTAAACTATTGTCCTGAGATCTGATTTATTACAGCAGCAAATCTATGAGCAGTTATGTTTAGTGATCAAAATAATAGATAACAAAAGTAATGTTTACCTTTAGGAAATGATTGCCATAAATTATGTAATGTCCCTTTTGCTGCTTGATGCAGCCTTGCGTGTCCTATTTCCCATCATGCCAACATCATTACATTGTGTGTCTAATAGTGTCTGGCACAACCTGGAGAAAGAAGGACAGTGTTGATTTATCATGTTCTGATACTGTATATCTATATTTTCTCTTTGCTGGCAATGAACATGGTGCTAGTTGCTAGTCTTAGGTGCAGAAGATGAATCTGCATCCAGCAGATGATGCAGATGACAGCCCTCCCAGATGACTGTCCCCATTGCACTTGCTGTTACTAAGAGAAATCATGCATATGGATTGAGTACACTGCTGGAATCCGTCAGAGAGGATGTGTTTTTCTCCTGAGGAAGGCATCATCTTGTTTCTTAGCCTGTGGGAATCACTCTGCCCTGGCATGTTACCTCAGCCTTGGTTGCACCTCGGGAGAAAGCACTTCAAGTGCATTTCAAGATGCAGTTGAGTCCATACCACAGGACTGAAATCCAGATGTAATGCAATGCATTCCTGTCACTGAGCAAGTGAACAGGATGGTTCTAGTGCACTAAGTGGGTTATGTAATGCGCCTGTGCATCCCTCCTGCACCACCACTTTCTTTGTCTTTTTGCCAGACCTGCCAGACAGATTAGGCTCTGATTAAATTTTGGCTTTAGAAAATGTCATGATTGCCTACAGAATGCAAGTTTTATTATTTTTCTGATGGGCCAATTCCCAGTTTTACATAGTTTATCTGTAAAGTGCCGTATTCTACTTTTTCTACATTTTACCATAAAAGTCCATCCAGTGAAATGTCAACATGAGATGAACGACAATTTTATTCTTGGTACACTAAACCAGATTGTACCTACAGAGATATATGGATAAGGGGTGGATTCTCTTTGGAACATACAATATTTAGATCAGGATAGCTATGCATGGCAACTTGAGCATATAAACATTTTATCTATGATCATTTCCATCTATGGCATGACACAGTTTTCAAAAAAAGCAGTACATGTTACCAAAATCTTAAGTATGTAATGTCCCCATTCATTTCTTGGATCAAATCTTTTAAAGTGTGTGTAGTTATGGTGACTGTTCCACCTTCCCCTTCCATTAAGGGCATAATTCATATTTTGAAAGTAGCACTGGGCAGAGGCAGAATCTCGTAGGCATAGATATATTTAATCTGGGGAGCAGGTTCATTTATATCAGGTTTATTTTTCCCCAAGGTGTCTATCCACCATTAGTGATTTGTTTAATGAATGCATTTTAGATGTTGCTTAGAAATCTCACAGGATTAGAGTTCTTAAATATTTTAATGTCATTAGCTGCCATTGGAAATCTCTGTGTAATTCTGAATAAGATAATTGTACCAAGGTGTTCAGTGTTCTTTTCAGTCATATATATTTTTCTGAATATGCATTTTAAAGGTAGTTTGACTTCTCCTACATACACATTAGAAGCTTGATGTCTTTCTCCTCAACTGAGTAACCTTCCTTAGGACAAAAGATAGTGGTTGCAATTACCCATCTATGCCTTATTCATGTGTCCTTTCTATCAGAGTCTTTGGGGTTTTTGCTCTGTGGAGCAAAAATGATTATTGATCTGATATTTTATGGTTTTTAATGTGAAGTTTTATTTTTTTTAATATATGTAGGCTTTTACAACATTTTTCTTAAACAGTACAACATAACACTACCCATGATATTCCTATGTTTGGCAGCACAGAGCATCATGAGATGATTTGCTTCATTGAAGGATTCCAATCAGTGTCTTTGAGAACAGTTAAGAGTATCCACACCAAAAAGATCTCTTCGACATGAAGAGATACTTGCTCTGACATCTCTTCAGGTTAATGCTGTTGATCATCTTCCCAGAGGCTTTATTTTCCAATTCTAGTTGTCTTTCTTCAAATAAGTAGAGTAAAAGGTTGAAAACAGCTGTAGTTACAAGAGGCAGGAATAATGTCTCTATTAATAAATCTTTTACCATGGGGATAATATTCTGTATCTTTACTAGAGGGGCTGAACCTGTCCAGGGCATGATTTTTTGAGCTTCACAGATGCCGTGATGGGGGTCATTGGGTTTTCTGTATTTTTCTTGGGGCTTTTTGGAGGATTTTTTTTTTTTTTTTTTTTTTTTTTGGTTTGTGTTTTTGAGGGGTTTTGTCTATTGTTGTTGTTTTGTTTGTTTGTTTTTGTTGTTGTGGGTTTTTTTGTGGTTTTTTTTTTTCTTAGTTGATTCAGAAAAGAATTTGTGGAGAAACAGGGTTTGCTTTTCTTGACTTTTAAATACCAGATAAGTTTCCATGGCAAATTGTGCTCCTTTCACTTAAGAGACTAGACATCCTGGTAGAAATATTCTTCATGTTATTTTTGTATCTTAGTGTAAGTCCTTCAGAGCTGTAAAGACTAGAAATCTCTCTTCTAACTTCATTCATGGGAGGAATTAGAACAGGGAGAAAAAAAAAAATCAGAATAATTAAAAAAAGAAAAAACATGTTTGGTATGTACAATTCTGTAAAAGATATTTGACAGTTACCTGTAAACATAGTACTTGACTACATTATTCTTTTTCTCTCCCTCCCTTTCAATTTATAATATATATAAGAAAAGTAGGAGTAACTTTCAGTTTGAGTTTTGTGAAAATAATTGATCAGGACTGAATGCAGTATTCATAGTTTAGTCCAGCCAGTGCCTTGTTGACTACCTTTAATATTTCCTTTACCAAAGCCAGAGTAGGGTTTAATTTCCAGTCTTTGTGCCTACATTACATTTATCACTTATAATTTACTAATCCACCAAATTTTACATCTTTTATTTTTCTTAGATTTTGGATTTGTCACATAAATTTTGTTAGCCATTAGTTTATCTTATTCAGATTGTCATTTCTATTACTTCTGCTTTTGGTTCTAATGATTCATCTCATCTAATACTGAAATTCTCCTCTGAATGCTGCTCCTGTTGTAATTTTTACCAAAACTGGAGTTCTGGGAGAAGGAATACAAAACAAGAGCAAGAAAGCGAGTCCATATATTCTCTGTCCTGTCTTCTCTGAGGTGGTGTCTATATTTGGTGAAGAGGGTTTGAGGAATGGTTTCTGCCATCTAGAGAGCTCTTTTGATAATGCACAATCAATATGGTAGTTGCTTAAAGTGCTGAATATTTTTTTGCTACAAGGCAAAAGAAAATCAAGAGTGAAGAGAAAATCCTTTCTGTAGTGTTCTGAATTCTCATTTTAAAGTCTTAGTTGAAAAATGATACAATTTTTTAAACGAATCATGTTGTTGATGATGAAGATTGCTTGGCATCTGACAAAGTCGATGTGCTTGTATGCACTTACTGTTTCATTTATGGATTAATTTGTTTTATTTAATTACCTTTGCTCTTGTATTCATACCCCTGAATCAGTACAATGTAATGTTTATGGAAGTGCAAGTGACCTTGGAGATTTACTTCTAACCATTGTCTTGTCTTCTGAGAATACAAAATCCATATGGTGCCATCCAAAAAGAAAAGGGTTTATGCTGCCTTAATGTCAAATTAGCTGTCATTACATTTGAGTAAAAGGTGAACAGTTTGAGGCAAAACTAATTATAATCTATTGCTGCTTATATTCTTTGTGCAAATTCAACATTTACATTTTTTAATAGCAATGAAGAAGATCAAAGTACATCTTTGTTAATTTTGCTTATTATTGCCATCTATGCTGGTGTCATAAACTCTGGTACTGACAGGCTGGCTGAAAAAATATCTAGAAAGCTAATTGCTTGAAATAGGTTTCATGAAACTTATTAGGTGGTGTTGTACTTACCACATACGAAAACATGAAGAGAGTGCTGTATTGGACCACTTTTTTTTTTTATTGTAAACTTTGTTTCTTTTGAAGAATAAACACAACCTGACTGAAACTATTTACAAATTTTAATGATATACAATGAAGGAAATATTTTTAAAATTATCAAATTTATTCTCAAAAATCTATTTCTAAACTGAATACAATATTTGATTCCTAAGTAGGCAAATTTTGTTTGATAAAAACTGGTTGCTTGAACAAGCACAATTATTTCAAATTGATGAAAAAAAATTTCCTCCTCCTTTTAAACCTGCTCAATCAAAACAATAACACTAGAATAGAATTATATTTCATAGACTGGTGTTCATGGAAGAAATGTTAACATTTAAGCATGCATTTGAACAGTAGTTATAAAATTAATATGAAAATTGTTAGGAATAGAAAGCTGTAGGAGATTGCTAAGGAAATCTTTACATTGAGTACTCTACAACAGCAGACAGTCATCAAGCAGCTACACAGATCATGATGGTCCATAAAATATCTGCCTCTAAAAAACTGGCCACAAAGCATTTTCCATTATCTTACATCAATTCCAACACTTAAAGGGTTGAAGATTGAAATTAAACCAAAACCAGACAAAAAAAAAAAAAAAACCAAAACCCACACAAACAAACAAACAAACAAACAAAGAGCCCCAACTAGTGTGCCCCAGAGGTGAAGAAGAGAATAAAGGGCATTGCTGGTGTCATAACCACCTCCCTGCATGCCTGCAAGTGTGCTGTCCTCATCATGCTTGGACTTTGGAGACAGCCACTGACATGACAAATTCTATCCAATCCTCAAATCTGGAGATCAAAGACCCTAATAAAGTGATCCCTATGTTGACCAGATAACTCTAAGAGCTGAAATCTTGGGCTCTTTATTTTACTTTATCTGCTTGACTGACAATCCTGGAGTGCTTGATGCACTCTCCAATGCCATGGTGTGTAATTGAAACAAAAAAAAAATCTCAGATTATTAGAATCCTTTCTGATCATGCTGGTAGTCTTAAATGTTTGGGAGAATGAAAAGGATACAGTGGGGTTTAGTGTACTTCAAGATTCAGACAGGTATTTGTGAATTTTTTTTCTATTCTTGACTCCTCTCTGGCCAAAAGAAAATTCTTTCCATTGTCATTTGAAATTATGCATTCAAAAGGGTCCAGGGCCACATTTCTAGGCTCTTAATGTCCATTTGTGGGTCACAGAGCTAAAAAAAAAGTTAAATTCCTGTTTTCAACTTATCAAAAGTGTGGCCCATGGTGACACTGATGACCAAGCTTTTTCAGAGGTCAGCAGCTGACATGCTGATTTTCCCTTCAAAATTCTCTCTTGAGTGTGGCAGTCAGAAAATTCTGGTGATGGTGCATTCTGCAGGATGTACATGCTGGAGCTTCCAAGCAAAATTCAGTCTGAGTGTTTTTTTACTTCTAACTGGTCTCCATCAGAAGATTTCTAGAGTGTGTTGTGATCACAGATGGTTTCATCAACAGCTGCGTTAGTGATGAGTAGACATGATAACCTGTTTATGTGTGCTTTCACATTAGGACAACATATTTCTGGAGAGGACTATGGCTGGACCTCACTGTTTTCAAGGAGCTAAGAAAATTTTCAAGCTGAGCATATTTTGTATGAACACCAAATAGTCAGCTGCCAAGTAATGACACTTTAGCTTGTAAAACATAAATAAGTCTGCAAATAAAAACAGAATATTCTTAGTAATATTAAATAGCTGCTATCTTACTTGAGCTCCTGAAAGCCACATTAATATCTTTTACTTGTAAAATGTGTAATTGGATTCATTCTTAATATCTCAAATACAACCTTGTAATTTAAATGGATTTTTTAATGTGTATTAATTTTAATGAATGACTGGGAGGTTTATTGGAGGGAGGTAAAGTGATGTCTCTGAAGCCTCACTGGTTAATCAAATTGCTATAAATAATCTTTGATAGTCTAAGGCTCTATTCCTAGATGATTTCTCTCATCATTATCCAAGATGTTAAAGAACTGACACCTACAGAGGTTTGCTTTCAGATGCTGGTAAAGGTCATGAACATAGCTCTTCCCCCACCCTGCCCCCCAAAAAAATTCCTCTCAGTAGAGGGTGTAACTACTGTGTACTATGTCAAATCTTTGCTCTGTATGCATTTGGCAGTGCAAAGTCATCTTATTTAGATTGGCATTCATGGTGCCACTTCAGTATCTCTTGGTCGTGGAAGAAAGATTGAGGGTAAAAAAGTGTGTAACCTCACTCAGAGGCCTGCTTTGTGCTTTCTCCATGAGCAAAAATAGAGAAACTATGACAGGGATTCAAAAGAAATGAATCAAAAAATGAGATATTTCAAAAGCAAATCAGAAGTACGTGGACTAGGAGACTTCTTTCTTCAAGTGAATGTTGCTGAAAATGGTTATGAGCCCCTTGGCATCAACTCCAAACTCTTTTCTTCTTTAAACTTTATCAGTACTGTAGTTCAGTTTTTCATTAAAAAACCTAGATAAATGTACTGAAAATCACTGCAGTTGCAGTTTGCGTTTTGAAAGCATGGTTTTAATACCAAGGAGTTCATTCAGTTTTCCAAATTAATGGAAAAAAAAAAAAAAAACCAGCATGAAAGCTCTCCATGAGCAGGAATCACTCAGTCCTAGGTCCTACACATTCTAAACAGCCATCTAAATAATTTTGCTCTTAGTTTCTATAGTCTTTATCTTGGATCATTCTGACAGACTGCAGCCTGGTCCTGTTAGATTATGCATTGCTCTTATCACATTTGTGGCAATCCATGACTTACTTACTCCTGATTTGTGTTATTTACATGTTCATGCTTTCTTGAAAATCTAAGTAAGCATATTTAATATGTGTGTGCATTTACATGTGCATGTGTATAAATTTGCATTTCTGTGCAAGTACAGACTATTGGGAACTTTGGATGGATTGCAGCAAATTCAGAGTAGGTCCAATTAAGTTGATCTTTTGTATTAGTATGACATTAGAGTATTTGATCTTTTGAATTTTGCTAGTTCAGGACCAGAGTCACAAAACTCACTCTCATTTTCCACCTTTTTTTGCTTGTAGTCTTGGCTGAGAAGTTGCTTATCAAGTAGGATGTAGAACAGAAATTACCTATGCCTACTAGAAATACCAATTTAAAGTTTGAGATATTTTGTACTGGTGAACAAATGTGAACTGATTGGCAGCAAGAAGGCATGTAAAGGTTGTTCTTCAGTTTGCACACCATCTTAGTATAAATTGAACTCTTAATGGTCCATACTTTAAGTTAGAAAACAGTGTCATTGTGTACAGACAGTTGTATCTGTCTGAATGAGAGAGGGAAAACACAAACCTGTTTTGTAGCCATCTTTGTGACAGCCTTGGGGTTGCAACTTTGAAATCCACAGTTCCCTCTGGTCAATATGAGCTCTGCATTTCCAAAAAAAATGGGTTTGAGAGTAGGTTTTCCCTGGTGTATCTAGTTAAATACCTTCCTTCTCATCTTGCTTTGTTGTGCTCTGGGCTGCACATCAAATTGGCTGTATTTCAGTGCCACCAAATGTGTACAGTTTGATAAGCACGTCATAGCAAATCTTCAGCACCAAAGTCACTGTATAAACGTCAAATTATTTACCCATTTTAAAGCATTTTATCCTCCAGAGCTGTAAATCCAGCACCATTTGCTAACACAAAATTAGGTTTTTAATGCTGTGGGACCCTATAACACTAACACATCCTTGCTAGGGGGGAGGAGTGGAAAGCGAAAGTTGATGTGTCTAGGTGAAGCTTCAGCAATTCAAGTGCTTTATTCACACTGGATTTAGAATCAGATTAACAGGCCATACTAGGTCTCAGTTCAGCAATTCTGTCATCCTGTCTTTTCTTATGAGCAGCAGAGACCAAATATTCTCATGTACTCACCACTCACAGAAATCAGCAGGAGCAGCAAGCAGGCTGGAAAGGCAAGAATGGGGCACACCTGTGTATTACTGTATTTGCTTCATAGAAGATTTATGGCTTCTTCACTTGGCAATTAGTTGTGGTCACCTGAAAACTTGAAAGAATTGTGGAAAGCCTACTTGTATATTTCCAGACTGGTGATGTATTACACACTTTGTGTTTTCACTTTGTTGGTGTTCCACTGTGAATTACTCTTATATTTTTCTTTGGTCAGACTATTTTCCTCAGCTTTCTGTTGCCTAATTTTTTCTTACTACTTTCACATCCTTTTCTTAGGAAAAAAAAATCAATAAGAAGTGCTTTTAGCACTGGCACAGCAGAGTGGTGTAGGTGCCAGTGGTGCCAAGACTGCTGACCTATATATTGGGATTTTGGTTAAGCAGCAGATAATCATATGGTGTTCTTTTAATATGTATCTTTATCTGGACATGTTTGGAACTGGGCTTTGTTAATACATGTTTGATTTAGGTTCTGAAAGAGGACCTGAGACAGAATTTTGTTAACCATTTCTCAAATGCTTCTCAAACACAATTTTTATCACATATAAATTTCTATTAACAATATAATGCTGAAAAACAGGGGACGGGGAAATATCAAGTATAAAAATACATTCTGTCTTAAATGGATTTTTACTTTTATTGATAGTGAGGTAGGATATTACTGCATGTTTCTCACTTTATACCTGTAAATATACTTCCTGTTTTGGGACAGGGTCCATTTCCCATTCAAGCAACATGCATGAGCTTTAAAATTGTAAGGTGGAAATTCTAGAAAGAACTTAGGATGAATTCAGAACTCCCCACAAGTCATAGTCAAAAATGCATCCTTGTTTGTCTATAGCCCTAGTATTCCTACCCCAGATTAGGTGCAGTTTGGCAGAAAAAAATGAGTGCCTCAGTCACATTAGAGAGATGAGGGAGATTTCTGTCTCCATTGGAAGACCTCAACTTTCTTCAGCCCTCATGGGCTTGAATTCTTGCCTCAGCTCCCCTGGTGGCCATGCAGCTGTGGGCAGGACAGGAATGGGGTCCACCCCTGTTTGGAATTGGTAACCACGCAGCTGGGACTGTAAGGGGCAAAGGGCAAGGAAGGGAGGAGAAGCAGGGAGCCCAGCTTTGGCAGTGTGCAAAGACTCTGGCATCAGTGGGATCCTAGGCCAGTTTCTGAGCACAGCTCTACACTTTGCATAGCACTCACTGAGAATGAAGCAGCAAGTACTGTCTCCTTGCATCTTATTAGCTCCTTCTCCACAGCAGAGTTGGACAGATTCTTGGCTTCCTTAGAGATGCCCAAGAGGACTTCAGAGTGAGGAAAAATGTCTGCACTAACGTGATACTTAAGATCTGATTTTAATCTGGTTTGTTTGAGTGATCTAATCATAGCTTTCATTACCTGCCTTGAAAAACGTTTAGGAATGTGGACTGCAGATGGAAGGTAAGGGCAGCCTCTGTTCAGCATTGAAACTCAAAGAGCCAGGCTGGGTTTTCCTGTTGTGGTGAGAATCTCATTTTTTCTCTGCTCAGTTCATTCTCTGCTATTACACCTTTTTTTTTTTTTTTCCCTCTTTCACTATAATTATAGCAGCCAAATATCTTTTGTCTTCCTTTAGTGTTGTAATGTCTGACTGAAATTAGGAGATGTCAGTCTCCAGATGGTTTGAAATTTTCACAGGCTTTCGTTAAGTTGTAGGAGAAAGAAATTATAAAAAATATTGTCATAGAAACACAAAACAGAGTGTAGTGTTACTACACCAGATAGAATTCTTGCTCTGTAAGGAAGATGTAGCTTGTCACAAAGCTGTGAGAAAAAGCCTCACAAATTCTATAGCCTTCATGTTCAATCTTTTTAATTGCTGAAGTTCCCTGGGATTGATGGCTGCAGAGGCAAACAGTGGAAACTAAGATGCTGAATGGTAACTGGGGGGTTTCAGTGAGGTTCCACGAGAAAATCTACACTCTCTTTGTGGAAGAAAATAAATCTCAGAAATTCAAGTAAAAATGGCTACCTGAAGTCATCTTTTAAAAACATTTGATAGTGAATATAAAGTCATCTGGAGTTTTTTATAATTTACTTAATATTATCATTTTTCCTTTTTAATTGCCACCTAATGAAGATAGCTGGACTTTAGACATCTAATTTTAGTAAGTGCTTTCGATGAAGATATATGGGAATACAAACAATTTGAAGGCCTAAGAAAAAGCTACACTAATGAAATGCCTAATATAGATAAATGCAGAAAGCATTTTGCCTGCTTATTTATTGTTCACAGAGACAAGTAAAGGTCATCTTTTGCTATGCCATTATAATCTTGGCCTCCTTGGTATCAAAATGTTAAATATTGTAAAGAAATTTTTCTGTGTGATGAGGATATTAATTATAATACCTCTTTATGTTTTCATTCTAGCACCAGTCCATTTTCTTTCCATGCTGAAGTTTTCAGTAATTAATTCATGACCTTTAACTACTTTAAAGAAGCATAGATTGGGAATTATTGCTTTCCCTGCAATTGGAAGTGCCAAGGCAGAAATGCCTTGAGAAGCTTCACGGGATTTTATTAATGAGATACTCATCTCACATTAGAATAAAACATCTGAAGCTGCTGGGTTTGCTCATCCTGGTGTTATCTGGAGGATCAGTGTTTAAAGTCACTTGGAGACTTTTGATCTAAGGTAAATAAGTGATCAGACCACATAAGGATATGCAGTTTATGATGAATAATCTGGTTTGTTTAGGATTAATTTTTACCCTTGCAATTCTGACTTCCTTCCCCCTAAAAGGTGAGTTAATACAAAATAACAGCTGAGTTCAAAGCATGAGTAAGAGAAGGAAAAATTTTGCACATGTGTGAATGTAGGATAGGATTATAAAGGATATCTACCTTTGCATATATGTAATATATGTTCAGAAACACAGATTTTAAATTTATTTCTTCCCAAACTGCCTTTGTCATAGTGACCACTGCAAACACAAACTTCAAACAAAGATTTAGAAAGTCGATTCTTAAGAACTGTTAAGACTTCTACATAATTAATTTTATCACTATGCAAAGCTGGACAACCTGGTGGCCTGACTTGAATGGAAAGATCAGGAACCCTGTCTCCCTTATGTTTGTATTACTTCCCATATCCTCAACTACTCTGGGTAGCTCCACAGTCCTGTAGTGGAGTAGACTTGGAGACAAGGGGAAAGAAGGGGCAGGGAGAAAGAGATTGATGCCCACTGTCTACATGAAGATAGAGGCCATGAGAGGAGGGAGGGAGATTGAGAAGCACCTCCATTCCGTTCATGGGCCAAGACTAGCAGAACAAGCACTAAAGTCTTCAGAAACGTGAATTTGAGTGTGTCAGATTCTTTTGCATTTCAAAAGGTGTTGAAAGCACCTTCACAAAAATCTGCCACAGCTATGCACTCCCTACAACTGCAGCTCTTGTCATGTGCAGGAGTGCTATGGGCACAGGAACTGAAACATTGGGATTTGTGTCCCTTAGTGTTCTCTGCAAGCTTTCAGTCTGCATACATCAGGAAACAACTTTAATAGGATATTGCAGGATATACCAGACTTTGGTTATAAACCTGCTTTGAAATAATGAATTCAGATTAGGAAGAGGCTAAGTTTACATCTGTGCCTCTGAAAGAGGGACTGGCAGTAGGATGATTTCAAACATAGGGTCACAGAGATTTCAAAGTTAGGGTCCCAGAGAAGGATGCTGGAGCTAAAAGGTGAGAAAAAGATCAGGAGGGCTAAGCAAAGCACATGCTATCTCAAACCCTTTATGTTAGCAAATAACTGTGAACTATTGACAGTGTGCATTCTCTCAGAGAGAATGGTAGAAGATGGCAACCTCTTGGTTTACTTTGTTCCAGCAGAGCATTCTCTTGTGGGTGTGTACTAGATAACCTCTTTGGTGACCTGCACCTCATATGGATTATTTGAGTTTGTGAAATTAATATTTTATCTTTGGAGATCATAGCAGCATTTAGTAAGATCATCAAGTTCAACTGTTAGCCCAGCACTGACAATTCCACCACTAAACCATGTCCCCAAGTGCCACATCTAAATATCTTTTAAATACCTGCAGGGATGGTTACACTACCAAATCCCTGAGCAGATGAAAGGAAGGAATGATTTTAATTATTGCCAAATGCAAGTTCAGATCTCTAGTGTTTAACACATTCTCTAACTGTTAACCCTATTTAATACACTCATTTTAACAATAAATACTTTTTAACATAATTTGGTGTCTGCATTTTATATAGAAAAATGCAGTTAACCCGCCTTTTAAATTTATTCTATTTACTCTTTTTCTCTACTTACTACTCTGCAGTAAAGTATAAAATAATGTTTCAGAAAGCTCTTCAAGTCACTACAAGTTTTGTACAAAAAATTCCTTAGGTCCTAAATTTAATTTACTGCTGAAAGAAAGAATAATGTATTTTTAGGAAGAATTAATTTAGACATGATAAACTCAGTTGCATCCTTTTTTTAGGGGAGTGGCAGTTATTGGCCTGTTGCGGTAGAGGTCATGAGAAATTCATGTCCTATTTCTTTTCTAATGGCTAGGGAATATGCTCCTTGCAAGCAGCAGAAATATTTTTTTTAGTGTAATGTCTCGTGGCTCAAGTAGAGATTTATTATTTTTTTAATGTAAGGTGTGATAGAATGGAGCTGAAGGATAAGACTTTGATCTCAGCAGTAGAAATTAATAAATGCACTGTAGAAAGTCATTTACTGTGATGTGCTGTATTCCTTAAATATTTGTATGGCTTCTCTCCCCTCATAGATTCTTTTCACAACAGGGTTACCTTAATATTGTAACAAGTTCTTGAACAGTACAAGGCCCATGTGCTGCATGATATCACTAACTTTTAGATGAAGTTGCAAAATTTAGCTTGAACTTCCAGATTGTAGCACTTGACAGGCATGCCAAAATCCAAACTTACGTTGTTGAATTGGTTTTACACAATCAGTTTTTACGGTATTAAATCCATGACCAGTAAGCATTTACCATGAGATGCCTGGCACTTTTAGACCTTACCTCAAAGAAAATCTCATAACAAGTCAATTGAACTTGACCCCTACCTGTCTACAGCCTCCTTGCAGGTAGTTATAGAAAATTCAGCTGCTGTCAACCAACATCCCCAGATCCTTTTTCTCTGGGCTGCTTTCCAACCACTCTGCACTCAGGCTGTAGCACCAAAGGGGGTTATTGTGGCCAAAGTGCAGACCCTATCACTTGGTCTTATTGCACCTCGTGCTGTTCATCTCAGCCCATCAATCCAGCCTGTCCAGGTCCCTCTGCAGAGCTCTCCTACCCTTCAGCAGACCAACACTGTTGCCCAGCTTGGTGTAGTCTACAAGTTTACTAAGGCTCCACTCAATCCCCTTATCCAGATTGTCAGTAAAGGTACTGAACAGCTCTGGCCCCACACAGATCCCTGGGGGACACCACTGCTGAGCAGACATGAAGTGCCTTCACCATTCACCACCTCTCTCTGGGCCTGGCCACCCAGCCAGTTCTTGATCCAGTGAACAGCACATCTGTCCAAATCATGGGCTGACATCTTCTCCAGAAGCTGGAGAAGAGCTGATTGTGAAAAGAATGGAAAGAATGATCAGGCCTGTGAAGATCAGGAGGAAGGGTCTGTTCCCCAGATGGTCAGTGCCTTTAGATGGCCTACAGAGACTGAGCACACAGTTGTTCTGGTAGCTGTAAATGTTTCTAAAAATCTCCAGCAGATTCTGGACTAATGTTTCAGTTGGTGGTGACCAGCAGTCACCTGTCCACTACTGCTGCTACTTGCTCTGCTACCTTAAGTACAAAAACTATGTGAGAGATGTAAAAGTTCCCCAAATAGCTGATTCTGGAACATAAATTTGAGTTAAATATCAGGTAATGGGCTATTGTTTTGCACTCTGCTTTTAAAATCAAAGTAGACAACTGAGAATTCAGTCGCAGGAATCAGGAATAAGAATACAACTAAAGTGATGGAAGCAGAGCTTAGCATTTAGAAATTACAATGCTCTAGATGCTTCTTCAATGTCAGTGTCCTCCCCTTCGAACACACCTGTAAGGTTTTTTCTTGTTCACACTTCAGGCAAAGAGAAGGATGGGCCTACTCTGGGAATTCATCAATACCGGGTAATGAAACCAAAGTATATTTTTTTAAACTGACTTCTGCATCACTTGTTGCAAAAGTTGGAAAGCATAGGCTAAGTAGGCAAAGGAATGCAGAAGAATGGGGTTCACTTCAGGATAGAAGATGGCACTCGCTCTGAGAAATTGTATTCTAAGCCTGCCACTAACACCAAGTTCCTATCTTATGCTTGACAAGAGATGAAAGCAGACTTTTCTTAGATATGATTGTATGTTCCTCATTTTAAGATTCCTAACCTATGATACAGATTTGCAGATGTGGAAAATGGGCTTCAATGTATGAAATGCTGTATGTGCTGAGACCTTGAAAATCAAGTCTTAAGTATCTCATCCTGACCCTCAGCAAATAAGGGAGGCCTTGACCTTGATCTCTCTGTGCTACAATTGTAGTAGCCAGTAGTGTAAAGGCTACTATGAAAATAAATAATTTTTTTTTTAAATATCGTGTGGAAAAAAGCACCAGAAAAATAGCTATGAGAAAATTAATAATTCTTAGGAGAAATTAAAAACTATGTCTTTAGAGCAGGATGTGAATAGTGTGCTGTAGATAATAAATGGAGAACATGTGTTGAACACCCAAAAGAAAGCAAAACATTGAATTATTATTTATTCAGGTGTTTACTGTCCATCAGGAGGCCCAAATAAAGTGGAGGTTATGTGGAAAAAAAACAGCATGCAATCAAAGACATAATCATGTTGATATGCAGAAGGGTCTATGGGAAATTCAGCCTTTGGAATTGCCTTGCATTTGAATACTCAACCTTGAACTATTTTAATGTCCTTTGATTACAATTTTGTTTCATAAAAACTCATGTGCGCATAAATCTGTGTATATTTCTGCACAAACGTTTATTACACAGATTCTAATTGGGTGATTACATTCTGTTTCAGTAACAAACTAGATTTTTTCCTATTCAAGCTTTAGTTTTAGTAGACCCTTGGGGCTTAATCCAGGCTTGAATTTTACTAGTCGAGCATGATTATAACGGCCTTTTCACTACAAGTTTTAATACTGTTATAAATTATTTGGGGCTAACTTTCAATGCATTTTGTGTTAAGTTTCTTAATGAACTAAGTTAGCTTTCTTAGTGTTTTGATTGTCAAGGTTTTGTCCTGCCACTGGAGATAACATTATGTATGCCAGATGACCTTTTTTGGACATCGTGAAGTCTCTAGTTTTCAGGTTATTATTATTATTATTTCCCCCTTTGACATGTACAAGTTTAAAAAAAGAGCTATGAATTGTCAAGGTAAGTGTAGATTCAATACCATTGCCATGTTTATCTGTGGATTCTGCCCAAAAAGCGATTCACACAAAGTGCTGCATGGTTTTAAAAGCCACACTAAAAGCTCACACAGGATTTGAATATAGATTGGCTTGCAACAGAACAGCAGCTCTCTGCAGTTTGAAACAGTGTCAAAGAAAGGAAACTGAAAGTTACTCTTCTCTCTCACTCTCTGTGTGTGTCTCCAGGGTGTTAGTCTGTCTTTTTTAAGTGCAGTAGAATTAGAAATAGCTTAATTTGTGCAGATAATGCAGAAGAAGGTTTGGGCACCACTGTTACAAAAATTAATTCAGAGCTGGACAAAAATTTTAAATGGCTGCGCTGGAGGTGGGCTTTGCCAGAGGAAGGGCACATCCTGCCCTTATTTTGAAAACATTGCAATCCTGTCTTTTGCCAAGTAGTCATAACTGCCATTTATTGCAGAGCCTGCCAGAAATGCATGAAGGCTTTTCCTCTAAGTCAGAGAAAGGTTAGCAATCAGTATTTCCACACATTTTTATTCCCAGTGTATGAGGACTCCCAACCAATACAGGCTGTAAAAATGTATAATAGTAGTACCATGTTTTGATGCTTAGAAACTGACAAGATTGCTTGCAGTGACTGCTATCTCCTCTTGAAACAGGTACTGAAGAACCTGAAAATCTACTCTGACTGGAATTGTAACAAACTAAAATTTCTGTTTTGCATATTATTCTGCAAAGTCTAAATAGGCCAGCTTCAAAGGCAGAAAATTGAAATTGAAATTGCAATAAAAAATTCTAAACATAATTAACCTTTAAAAAGATATTTTGCTGTAACATAAGAATGTGCTGAAACAGGAAGCTTACTGTGAGCTTAAAAATAGGTGTTCCATTCCCAAAATGAAATTTGATCTGCAAGTGTGCAGTGGTGTAATAAATTTCATTATTGACAGCACGCCTTTCTATGTAGTTTTTACGCAGTCATATTTATTTTCTGATGGGAAATTTTTCTGTCAAAAATTTTCTTACCTATTCAATTTGCACCAGCCCTTTATCTAAGCCACAGAATAAAAGTATTTATTTGATACAGAAATTAATTTATAACAAGGAATAAGAAGTCTCTTTCCGAGCATATAAACTTTCATCAAAAGTTATGCTGGTTTAGCAGTTGTACTGATAATGTATTTGATCACAGTTTTCTCATTCCTGTCAAATTTTATGACAAGATTATGAGATGAAAATATATAGGAAGTCCTGTTTTCATCAGAAAGATTCAATTTTTCTGTGAAGTTGAAGTAAAAATGTACAGTAAAGATTTTGGGTTTTAAAGATAAGAGTTCATTCCAATATGGAATGAAATATTAAAAAAAATAAGTTCTGGATGCCTGAAAGCAGAATTGCACATTTCAGATTCACAAGACATGGAAAATGCAAAACTGGTGGTTTCCACCTAGGTTTGAAGTCTTGAGCTTGTTGAGAAGCACATATCCAGAGCTACTGCATTTGCCAAAACTCATACTTGGATTTTACGTAGGCTATAGGATGAGCTAGAGCTTTTGAGACAACTCTTAGTGTCTCAGCTCTTGTCTTCTTTTCTGCCTAGTGTAAGACCTGGAAGATCAAGATATTCAGTTGAGTATCAGAAGCTGGCAGGTGGAATTGGAAAACATGTGTTCTAGTAAATTGGCAAAAACTGAATAATCTCCATGAAGCAGTTTTAGTGAACCAGAATTCTTCTGCAGGAGAACACACAGTAGAACCTTTTTTATGGAACAGATATTTTGATAAAGCTGTCTCCTGAAGCACTTTTACAGCAGGTGAGCTATAACCAGCCAAATGTCTCAGTGCTCTAACTCTATCTCTTTGGCTCTCTCAGATGTGGCTGACTAGGAAAAAATAGGCCCAGTTTTATAACTCATAAGATTGCAAACCAGTGCTGGCTGGAATAAACTATGGAGAGGCATGTGCCAGTTGAATGATTATCTCAGTGTTTAAATCCTCATAGTTGACAAGTGAAAGTTAGGGCTCATTGAGAGGCATAATTTGAGCTAGCCACACACATTTCTGGGTTCTAACTGAGCAGTGAAGACTTGCTGTTGTCAAAGATTGCTCAATGACTACAGCAGGAAGTGAAAAAGCAAACAGGGTGTTCAAACAGACAGAAAATAGTGATATGTTACACATGAACCAGTTATAACTCAGCTGGAATAAGACAGTTCAACGGCTTGGATTGGAAGGGACATTAAAGACCATCTAGTTCCAACCCCTCTGCCATGGGCATGGATGCCTTCCACTAAACAATTCCAGGGATGAGCCTGCACAACTTCTCTGGGCAATCTGTTCCAGTGCCTCACAGTAATTTTTTTTTCTTAATACCTAATCTAAATCTTTACTCTCAATTTGAATCCATTCCCTCTTGTCTGTCACTACATGCTCTTGGAAATAGTCCCTCTCCATCTTTCTTGTAGGCTTCCTTTGGGTACTGTAGGGCCACAGTTGGGTCACACTGAAGCCTTCTCTTTTTCAGGTTGAACAATTTCAATTCTCTCAGCCTTTCCTCATATGGGAGGTGCTCCATACTTCTAATCATCTTGGTGGCCCTCCTCTGGACTCTCTCCAACACATCAATGTCCTTCATGTTCTGGGAACCCCAAAACTGAATGAAATACTCCAGGTGTGATCTCACCAGAGAGGAGCAGAAGGGAAAAATCACCTAGTTCAACCTGCTGGCCATTCTTCTTTTGATGCAGCCTGGGATATGGTTGGTTTTCTGAGCTGCAAGCACATATTGCCAGCCCATGTCCAATCTCTCATCCACCTCCACCAGCATCCCCAAGTGCTTCTGGGCAGTGCTGCCCTTGATCTGTTCATCCCCAGCCTGTGTTGGTACTGGGGTTGCCTTAAACCAGGTCCAGCACTTTACACCTGATCTAGTTAAACCACACAAGATTCCCATGGGCCCACTTCTTGGGCTTGCCCAGCTCCTTCTGGAGGGTACCCAATCCTTCAGGTGTGTCAATGACAACACTCTGCTTGTCATCATCTGCAAATTTGCTGAGTGTATTTTATCCTTTCACTTATGTTAATAATGGAGATAGGAAATAACAGTGGTCCCAGTACAGATGCCTGAGGGACAGCACATGTCACTGATGTCCATTGTGACTCTGAGCCATTCACCACTAATCTCTGGATGCAACCATCCAACTGATTTCTTATCCATCTAACAGTCCGTCAGCTGAGTCCATTTCTCTCCAATTCAGAGAGAAAGATGTTGTTGCCCTTCCCTTGTCTACTGATGTAGTTACTCCATCAGAGAAGGCTGGCTGGTTTTTGAAGGGAGGCTGAGTATAAAGACTTCCATACAAAGACTCAACATATTATTTTTATTTAGAAAGGATTAAAGAAAATAAATTATATAATGTAGATACGTGCAAGGAAGATAAAGTACTCTCTCATACCTATTTTTTTTATGGTATAAAAAAGAATGGGCAACTAAAAGAAAATAAAGAACAAAAATGTTCCTTTTTAAAATACAAATTTTGTAAGCACAAACTCTGTGTTAATCTCATTTTCACAGGCCGAGTAGAATTGAGGCTAAGATCTTCATAGAGTTTGTAAATGAATTAGACATTTGCATGCTTCTTTTAACTTTATATCATATAAATAAAGATTTTGCAAGCAATATGCCTTCAGGCTTTAGAGTTAAAAAGAAACATTCCCAATGGGCAGATTATTCTATAGCTCTTCCTACTTTCCATAAGGCATCTTGTTATGTTCTCTGTTTGAGACAGGTTTCTGCAATTAGCCAGTCTTACAACTTTTTAATAAAAGTACACTGTGCAGTGTTTTGAATGTTACATTTTTAATGACATTAGGGCTGGCTATGTTAAAGCACTTTTCAGACACTGTAACATAAGCTTTGAGACAGGCATTCCTATAAAGTCTTGCCTTGCCTCCTATCAAAGATGGAGTTCTGTTCTAGTTCACTTGCTGTATATCAGTGATACAGATAATGGAGAATAGAGGCAAGAAGCAATACAGAAAGCAAGAAAAAGGTTCAACAGCCAAAGGAAATACAACTCAATATACAATAAAAGGACTGGCTTCACTTCCCATTTTTGAATCTTCTTCAACTCAAATTATTTTTGTATTCAAAAAGAGGCTCTCAAATATTTCACAAATAAAAAGGTCATTTTCAAAATGTTGCTTTAGCACTTATTTTTCTTTAAAAATTGGCTGGGAAACTAAAAATATTCACCTGAAACATGAAAACAAGCAAAATATTCAAAAACATAGTGAAGCATTTAAGACACTTGCAATTAATTAGCCAATCTATTGATGAGAGACTGAAGAGCAGTCAGAAATATTTGAAGTGTGTTTAATTAATAGTTTTTATGATCCCTTCTTTCTTCAGTGTTATTTCAGAATTTGAAATCAAAGCTTTACAAACTTGTTGCACTTTGCTTATTGAATTCTGCAACTGTTCATGTGGGCTGCTTCACAAGAGCAGAAACTCTGGTGGTCTGTGGCTCCTTACAGGAAATATTTCTCATGTTCCTTCGGTACTCAAGAAAATAAGGTCTCAATTTTGTTCATGCTCCAATACTAGATATAACATAGAAAATTTGGAAGGTTATCCTGCCTGCCTGAATTCAGTTGAGTGCCAGGTTTTTTGGTTATTTCCAAGGAATCAAGATCAGGTAAGAGGTACTTTAACTTATTAGACTCCAACCTTTAGTGGTTATCAAAGGTAAATGGACTGAGTCAGAATAAGCAGGCCAAAACAGTTCTTCAGAATAATAACATCCATTATGTTTTAGGGGCTACCTTTCTATTTACTAGATCTGAAAGTTCTTTCTCTCTTAACTTGTCTCCCTTTAAATTCATCTAACTGTTTATCATCTATTAACTTCTAAAAAGTATTTCCATGGACTAACTACACTTTTTATCAGAATTTCCCTTGGCTTGCTACTTCTTAGGTTTCATTTGTTACTCCCTAGCTCCTGTATTTGAAAAGAGGGTTAATGACATAATGCTTCCTTTATGGTGAGGCATAAAGCAAATTAACCACCTCTTTTTTTTTTTTTCTAACCAAAGGGGTAGTTCTTAGTGGAAAGGTGCAAGTTACTTGACTAGTTTTAGTCTGAAATTATCACTACAACAGACTGTTAGTGATGTGATAGGACCTTGTAACTTCCTTTTATTTAAAAAATTAGGTCTTAAAGTTTCCAAAGTACTTTATAATGCAGGGCTGTTCTTTAGGGGGAAATTATAAAATGGAAAGTACATTTATTGAGTTGCATTTGAGCCTGTGCAGGAGTTCTGCTGCACCCTTAGCAGTTGTTATTGGTTTACTGTGGGTAGGTCCTCTGTCACCCTACTGGTTCTTCCCAATTACTTACCTGGAAGCCTCCAATTTTCCTTAGGTGTTGCAAAGGCCAAAGAAGCAGCTAATGCTGTATTTAACATTTCATTTTGGTGGGCAAGGGAATAAATTTAAGTATTGAAGTACTTTAGATCAGCACCTTTAATATCAAGGCAATTGTAGTCAGTTGATACCTTCCACTGGCATAGTCAGATCACCAGCTGAGGGACCATGGCAGAGGGTGATGGGACAGTAGAGGAGTGACAGGTTAGGGACAAAATGCAACTGCCCTGCCAGCTCTCCTGTGCATGAGAAACAGCTAAAGATGCAATGCCATAATATTATGGCTGACCAATAAGAATGGGATACAGGTGTCTATCCATGCATAATTCACAATATGATGCGGGGTTTAAGACTGGGATATTGTCAGAATTGAGTGGGAGTCCTCCCATCAACTTTAATGAAAAGTAAATGAGACTGCTGTTCAGCAAGTAGTTAAGAACAAGCCTAGTTTTCAGGCACAAGTGGTTGATTTCAGAGGAACCAGGTACATGTTTAAGTACCTTAGAGAATTGAGATTATATTGAATCATACATTGTCACGACTAAGTAGCACGCAAGCACCATAAAAGCTAATCAAAACAGTAATATGAAAGTAGCAGACATTAGTTTCATTACATTTTTTACTAACATGCTGTGTTTATTGTCACCATTGCCATTCAGCCAAAGCTTCCTTAGAACTCTTTTCTAGTACTCAAATGCATTAAATGGTTAATATTATTTGACAGAATTAAATATTCTTTAAGAGGCTCAAGAGGAAGCATGTTCCAAAACCAAAATCCAAAGATAAAGAACCCAGTCTTTACTTCCCAAAAAAAAGTATATGCTGGATTTTATGTCAGGTTTATTTTCACCTGGTAAGAGATGTCAGAGGAGATAAGCTTTGTAAAACTAAGTGGGGGGAGGTGTTGGATGTTGTTTAGTGCCTGTTTCTATGCTGCCTGCATTCATCTCTGTTGTAACTAAACAATGGAATACAGTATCTGTAATTATTCAAATAGGCACATTTGCAGTTATAATGTATTCTTTCACAAGCAAAGCTATTATTTAAAAATTAAAGGGAAGAAATGAGCTCTTTATGGCTTTAAATTAAAAATACCACATAATATGATAGAGCAATTTATAATTGTCAGAAAAATTAAAGGTTTTTCTTTGATTTTGCTGGTCTTAAGTTGATCCAAAAGTATCAGCCAGCTAGGAGCAACTTAAGACAGTAATGGTGATTCTGTTATTCTGTCTTTTTTTTTTTTTTTTTTTTTAATAAGGATTTTGGAATTGAAATTAGCTTGCTAGTTGATTTATAATGTTGGGACAAGATGAGTAGCTTGTACTGTGTTCAACTCTTACTGGTCAGAGCTTTTACACTTTTTGCCATATCTGTAAAGCCTTTAGCTGGCAGAACTATACAATTTCTATTCCATCATTTTTTTTCTGTCTGTCATGGCATGCCAGTGTATTAGTTTAAATGCTCTGGTTGAGCTTCTAGTTGATTCTGTTTTAGAGAAGCTCCAAAGCTCTTCTAAAATGCAGAGCCTCATTCTATTTGTTGGAGAAATTCAAGTGCTAGAAGCTTAATAATTTCTAGTTTTACAATGGTGTAACTTTATGCAGTGACAGACACATAAACCTTGAAGAACACAGCAGTGGTTCAAGTCTTCCTCATTATTAAATTTGCAAGACATAGATTCTGAGTAAACAGGAGTTCATACATTGTTTATTCAGTTTAAAGTAATAATTTCCATTGAATTTAATTTTCCATAGGTAGTCATTAACCATAGCTGGAATCAATTTTAGAGTTATTTTTACCAAAAGCCTGAAATGGACACATTCATTCCTAGGTGCTGTTTAATTACAGTTGTATATTGTTTACTAACCATCTGGGCATCTGATTAGATGCTATGACCATCATTTGATTTGAGCTTCTTTACTTGCACTAACTACTAGTTATAAAAGATAATTACTTGGAAGTGAAAATATGCAGCTCACATGGGTAGCTCAAGCAATTGTTTTAGCTTGCCTTGCTGTTCTTTGTATTCTGATCCTTTGTGTTCAGAAGAGGAATAAATCCTCAAAGTCTCATACCTCACAAAGAACCTGGAGAATGTTTTATGAAGGTTTACTGGGCTTTGTGCACTCTTTATGACCAAATCTGCAAGAGGAAAACAAAGATAAAAGCTTTATTTTCTCCTGAGAATTTTGTGTTCATAGAGACTAATAGCCAATTAAGATAAAAGGAAATATTTGATGGCTAAAATCCAATAATATTATCTGTCCCAGGTCAATTTGACATTTAATATGTTGTTTCCTCTTCAGCAATTTTGCTACAAGGGAAAATTCAAGCATTGAAAGAGAAGGACTCATCTGTTCTATCTATTCTATCTTGCATAGTTTTTGATTTTTTGATTTTTTTTTCCTTAGGTGAGGCTTTATCATTACAGCAGTGAGTTATTTATGTACATAGATGCTCCATAAAAAAAATTCATCTGTATAGTAAGGGCTTTATTAAGATTGATAATGACTTCCTGAAGAATTATAATTATTAAAAATAATTTAACACTATTGAATTGTTGGATTACTCTTTCCAGAACTATCATTAAAATAAGAGGGCAAAGCAGTTACACCTTTTTTGTATGTAAATATATTTTGGTAGTTTAATGCAGGATTATTGAATAGCTTTTTAAATTAGGTAAGAATACCTAAAGTGTCAGAAATATATCTAAGTTGTCAGCACCAATAATGATGTAGACGCATGAGCAATCAATAACTGCTCAAAGCTTTGATTTTTACTGAAATAGTTTCTCTGAATCAATGCCAATACTTGCATGGACCATAGTCACAAGTATTTTGTTGATAGACCCATGTACTAAAAAGGAAAAATAAATCTTAGTAATTAAGGACTTTTTCTTCTTATGAACTGGTAAATAGAGAGTAAATGCAAAACTGACCTGAGGCATTTATCATGAACTTTTGCCAGCTGAAATAGTGATGTGCTTCTTTAAGTACTATCATATAACAAGCCACTGTCATTTAAGGCATTCATTAGATTGTGATAAATAACTGGTTTATCTGTAGGGTATGGAAAATTGCTGCTTTTAAAATCTTTTTATAGCTCACTGAAAAATTGTTTGTGTCATGTATCTTGTTTTTTTTAATAGTTAAGAGAAGACTATGGAAGACCATGACATCGTTTTGGGTTTTTTGGGTTTTTTTCCTTTCTTTTTTTTCTTTTCGAGAGCACACTTTTCTTTGTTTCAGAAAACACTTGCAAGTTATCATGGTGAAGAAGAATTAGAATCACATTAGCTCCTTTGTTTTCCATTGCATGTCAAGTTCCCTGGTTTAATAGTTCAGATCTGATTTACAAAGGCACCTCTGCTGTTTCCTATTACAGACCGAAAAACAAGATGTATTCAGATAATTTTTTGTAAATATAACAAATAAATAATTCATATATATATATATATCCTATGAATTGGAAACTCTGGCTTCTATCTGATAAATACAGGTGTCATTTCAGATGTCTGCCTTTTGTTTGTTATGCTTCAATAATTGCATTCCTGTTGCAAGACATTTCTTCATCCTGGGACAATGAAAGACTCAGTGCTTCTGTCTAATTTTCTAGACAGTATAAATGAATTACTTTGGGCATATTCTTTCAGTTCTATCACTTGTGCTTATGAATACTGACTTATGAGAGTAGAGACTCCAAACAAGGTACTGGCAACATCTGTGTCTTGCCTACCTATTACAAAGGGATTTTTACACATTGCCGTCTAAGTAACTTCTTTTGATAAAGCAGGATGGGCAAATATTTTGTTTCTCTTCCAGTTTTGAAGGACAGATCCTCATGCAAACTTAGCATACCTCTGTGTCAGGGTGAACGAGGTCATTTTTCCCTCCTGTACTTAGGAAATTTCTTTCCACAGTGGCAATGGAGTGAACACATTTCAGTTTGGTGCCAGAGGGCTCTTGTGGGTGGCAACTCTTGAGGCAAGGAAAGCAAATTAATGAACCATCGGTTAAGTCCTCTGCATTTTCTGTGATCTGATGATAATGAGTTCTGTAAGCCCTACCTGAGAAAAATTCCTCTCTCTTCCCAGTTTTATACAGACTGTAACCATACTTTGTGCAAAGCCCACAGCCCTTGCAGAACAGTGACATTTTACAGCCAGACTTACTTTCATTCACTCTGTGGTGCTGAACATTTTGTTTTAATTAGAAAACAGAAGTTTAACTCAAAACAACATCACTTTTTATTTATGCATTTTTTTTATGAATGTTCTGTCAGTATTTGATCAAACATTCTCACGCACACACCAGAATCCCATTGCACCAGGTAGTATATCAGCATGGCATGAAAATGTCATTCTTGCTCAGATAGGTTTATAAGACAAGAGATGGCAGGTTGGTGCAGACAGTGGGCAAGGATGTTGAAACAATGAGATGGACCTGCTTAGATGGAAGGGTGGCATTACCAGCCTGCCAGCAACTTAATCACTGTCTGGCACCAGTGTGTTTCAAGGAAGAATTTAAGGTTTAAGTCTTTGTGGATGCTTACAGTGAGCTCCTATTAGACATTAGAGACAATTTTGAAGACTTCGTACATTTGAAAATAGATCTAGTAGGAATACCAGTGTCATAATTTGGTCAGGGATAGAAACTGTGACAAATTAAAACAATACATAGGAAAAGAATTGTATAGGTAGTGCTTTGAAAATTGAATGAAGACAAGTTAAATAGAGTTTATGCTTGAATGGGCTGCATAGTGATCGACCCAGCAATGATCAATGCAGTCCCTTGGGAAAATAATCATTGCAAAACCAGTAGATATTTGGAGGATGCAATTGACTTGCTTCAAGCAAGCCTTTAGTTCCTTGCTGGATAGCTCTTCATTGTTGTGAAAGGGGTCTCTGATAAATCATGAGTGAAATGTAGGAAAAAATCTGCATACCATTTTTATTAAAAGTACCATTCAAATAATTGTTCTTATTTCTGTTTTCTTTCAAATCAAACATCAGTTATTTTCTTGTGTTATTTTAAAATGTCAAATAATGTATCTATATTTTCCCCTCATAGTAGTACTACATTATGACTAAGGCTATAACAGAGACATTCTTATCATTCAGCTGTTCCTCCAAGATCAGCATGAATACTTTCATAAAGATCCTTTTGACATATTTTATAGAAGTAAATTTCTGACATACCACTTTCCATTGAAGCTTGGTGCCCCAATTTACTGAGGTAAACAATTTTTATTGAGTTTAGCAAATTGGTTTCACAGGATTTGGAAAAATGAAAACATAAAAACTCTTGAAAAAGGCTATTCCCATTTCTCATCTCAAAATACTTTTTCCTAAAGTCACTATTTCTCAAGTTTTTGACAAAAAGAAGTGAGTTTCAGATTAAATAATATGAAATATTTCCTTGATCTTTTTTAACTCTAATTTTCTTTTCCTAGTTTGTCTATTAAGTTTTTTTATTTTCAAAATTTTTTAGAGAGTATTGATCCGCCAAACAGTGTTGTAGGAGGATACAGTATGAAGGTGGTATAGAATGTAATCTTATCCCCCAAAGAGTTGCAGCTGAACCAATTACTAAACATTAGGAGCAGGCCTAATGTTAACAGGCCACACCTGTAGCCAATAAGAACAGTGGTATAAAAGAGTGGATTGGTGGGCTCGGGAGTCAGTTGGCTATTGCAAGGACTAGGAATAGTCAGTGCTTAGAGGAGCTGCCTACAAGAAGCATTGAGGAGGTAGGAAACTCTGGAGACATGGAATCCTTGCCCTATAGTGATGTTAGAACTCTTGATATATAAGACAACACAGTCTGGTTATGGCTGAAATTTACATTGCATGCAGAATTGCTATGTCTATTATCTAGATTCCTACTGTATCAAATATCTTTGGCTACTACACTTTAAGGAAGATGAGTATAATTCTTCTTTAATATTCATATGCTCCTTTAATTTAGGTCTTTGTACATACTGTATTTTGACCTAGAAGTTTTTTAAGGAAATGTAAAGCACTTTTATATAAATTATTATTTTTATCTTCTTGTACTTATTTTCATCTTCTTGTCTTTCTATCGTTAGAATTTCCTTGCTACTCCCAACAGTGAGAGTGCTTCAAAGTTTTTAAACTTCATTCATCACCATATGGGGTATATATTATCCTAAACTGTCAATGGAAAAAGTGTTAATTTATTACAGGACTGCTTTTGTAAGCATGAAATATATTTAAGAATATCTGGCAAGGATCCACAAATCTATTTTTATAGAGCTAAGGGTTTTTGTAAATGGTATGAAAAATTTAAGCAGTGTAGACCTGAGTACTGTTTCTCATGTTGTAGCCCACACAGTAATAATATCTATGTTCAAAACTATTTACTCATTATAAAAGTCCACGTCAGAGTTCTTCAACAAGAAAATCAGAACTGGTCTCTGTTTTTAAAGCATCCACATTAATTCCAAGATCTTCTCTTGTTCCAAAAACTGTATTTTTGGAAAAGCTCTTTGAAGTAACAGCATTGCCTTTTTTGCTATTTTTTGCTATCTGTGAAGAAAGTTCTGCCTCTTCTAAGCAGTGCACAGGAGTACACTTGATGTCATGGGAATAAGGAATGCCATGTCTGATTCATTAGTTGCAATTACTTATCATTATTCATTATTTATTTTGATTTATAATGGATAAAAAGAACCTACCCAGGGCCATTTTAACATGAATGATAAATGGAGTCTCATAAAACAATTAAACTGGCAACTGCTGGTTGTCTCTTAAGTGGACAATAATTGATGTAAGATTGAGAAATTCCAACCAATGCCTAGCCTCAGTCTTTTTTTTTTTCATACAATTCTAATTACAAAAGCTGGCCAATCTTCCCCAAAGCCATGAAAATTTTCAGAGACTTTTAGCAAATGATGAAAAAGCAAATTAAGGCCTCGTGTAAAATCAGTCTTTCTCAACACTGACAACAAAACTTTTTCTTGAAGATCAGCAGTAAATTTAGTTCAGAGTCTGTAGAAGACTAAAAAAGTGTCAGGGAAAGGTTTGAGAGAAAAACACTTTTGTTCTTGTTCAAGATATTGATCAGAAGATCAAGAACTTCTTCTACAAGCTGGAAATCATCCTTCATGATATTAATGTAGTACAGCTACTCTCTGAATAATTAAAATTCTCTACAAAGAACAGGAAAGTACATCAGCTATTAGGATGTCAGGAACATTGTTAAATACAATAAAATGGAATAGCGATCATTTCAGTGCTCCTAAAGCAGTTGTATTGGAAATAAAATAAATGTGTATATATGCACACTAGTATTTTTCAACAATTCATATCAAATTTGTACTGGAAGGGGACAGCATGTTCATAGTACATATACTTTGATTCTATCTATTTGCTGTCTACCTACTAATGCTATTGACTTTGCTATCCTTTGTAAAAGGAGACCTTAGTGCCTAGGAAAGCCTTGCAAATTTAAACATAATCGAACATAAATTAGTCTTGCAGTCACCAAGAAAACAATTCTAAGTATTTTAGATTCTGAGATTAAAAAGTTTAATTTACCTATTATTATGCAAGTATTCTTTCTCTTTTAGGAAGAATATATTGAAAAAGGTTGCTCACCTGTCCTGTGGCAAGCATGACCTGCCTGAAGGAAGTTAGCTGTTTATTGTTTGTTGCAGTGATTTGTGAGCACAGCGGTTACCTGTATTGACTCCCAGTGCATCTAAATGTGAAGCATGAGTTATCCATGGCAGACAGTCTCCAATGAACCAGGCCTCAGTATTTTGTGCAGTTTTAAGACCTGGAGATCTTCATGTTTGTGCCTGAAGAGAAATTAAATTTAGTGACCAGTCATCATTCCTGTAGTAGGATCTGGGCCGTGGAGTCAGTTGAGCTGTAGGTAACAGGAGTATGGGTATTGTTGTTCAGTAAATCTTGCAGGGGACTACAAAGCCCCTTGTGCCTCTTTGAGTCTTTTCTGTTGTCCAATGTGGTCTTCAAATGAGAACTGTAGGAATACCTCTCAGTTTGAGGGAACACCATGTGCCCTTCTTCCATGGCAGACACATAACAAGAAATGCTGTGATTATCTTTCAGTGTACAGACATCACCTATGACATGCCATTAAAAGGTTTCTACTCAGACACCTAAGAAGGTGTTGTAAGCGTGCTACTGAATATGCTACTGAGTGTTGTTACTAGTTGTTATATCATCTGTAGAGCTAATGACAGTGCCTGGTTTCCTACTGGCTTTTGTCCTTTAATCGCTCAGATCTGTCTTCCATGGAAATAACATCTGTTCCTTCCTGAATCTGTCTGTGACACCCCTGCAGATGAAGCATTTTGTCATTAGTCTGCAACTAGATATGTCCAGATTGCCTGGCCCAGCTGCCTTCAGATGGGGTGTGTAGCTGTTACATTCCGCCTACCTTCCTCTCAGGATACTGCACCTCAGGATGTAGCTGTGCCCACAGTTATCTGTCTACCTCCCCATTTTCTAGTTTCCAAATTTATAACATCTTTTAGACATTTTTTAGTAGGTCCAATTCTCTTTGAGCCTTTACCCATTTGCTAAATCTACCTAAAATTGGTCCACCCAAAACTTATTTGAGGTATGACAGGGAAGGAAAAGTAGTTAGCATAAGCATTCTGTCTTGAGACATTTGAAAATGAGAGCTATTTCTTAAAAGTCTAACTTGACATGTGTATTTGAAGTATCTTAAATTTATTTGATAAAATGTGGTAATATTTCTCTAATGTATAAAATGAAACTTATGGGTATGCAGTACCTTAGCAAATGCATGTAGAATTCATTGTATACTATGCAATCTTCATCATATTAATCACATAAGTAAATTTATGAAGCTTGTTTTCTCGAAAGAAGTATCATAATATTTGAAACTTTTTTTAAGCAGCATTTTGGATGTTTTTACTAGCATTTATTGAACAAAATCCAGGATTTTGGTTATTAAACACTATGACAGGATTTGCACAGATTTTGAGTGACAGCAAGTGTGATAAATAATGTTCTAGAATAATTTTAGAATAGACACTCAGACCTCTGCATTTCTTATAGCTTCTTGTAATGTTCTCACACTTTGCGTACTCTAGGACTCCTCTGTGCAAAGGCTGGTGTTGTAGACTTCAGTCACTGATTTTTCTGTCTAGAGTATAAATTGAAAAGCTACTAGACTTTTATTGCACATACCTAACAGTACAGATCATAGAGGAGGTAAAAAACCCTAATGCACATGAGAATAATTGGCTGTATTTACGCTTTCCCAGCTTCTGAATTAAGAGTTGAATTATGCTTAGACAACGTAAAAGATTAGTCCCCTCTGTGCCCTGGCACTTCATCACCTAATGAATAGATAGGTGGAACTTAAGAAATGAATTATTACTATTAAATAAAAAAAAGTGTAAGGACTTGATTACCCCTGCAAGACTTGTCCTGATATTAAGTCTGCCTCATGTGCTGCATAAAAATGCCAGGTTTATGAGGTAAAGGGCAAGATGGACATCTCTGTGACCATGTGCTTGCTAATTAACCAGCACTGAAAATAGCCTTGTCATGAGAGAAGAGTCATCTCCTGTACAACTAGGAACCAAATGATTTTGCTGCTTAGACCAGATGATGAATACAGAAGCAGGCTGGATGCCACTGGAACAAAAGGAAAGCAACTCACAGAAGACTGTTAGGTACCAAAGATGCTTTTTCATTCCATATTGAGAATTTGGGCACTATAAAATTACTAGACTTATAGGGTTTTTTTAACTAGTAGCCCTAAACTGAATGGACAATGAAAAAATGAAGCAGAAAAGAGATTAACCAGACAGTGCTGCCAAGGTTCATTAGCTTTATTCTATGTAATCAATTTTCTTCTATTCTTCCAGCACCTTATTTAATACTTCCAACACTTGCAATAACTTTTGTTTCTGCCTTCTCTTAAAATGCATCTATTTATATGCATGTGAAAATAAGTTAGGGAATTATTAGAAAATTAGGGGTTTATGATTGGTTGTGATAGTTCTCTCTTGTTTTACTTTATGAGAACATCCTTAGCTGAAAATCAGGCAAATCTAATGCAATTCTCTCAGACAGTCTCATTTTCTTTTCTGCCTCTACACATTTGTGTGTGAACACCTGTTTTAATAAATAATTGAAGCTGCTGAACTTTTGCTTTTCAGAAGTGTCACACTAAGATAATTGATATTGGAAGTGTACTGTGAAGCAACCCTTAGATTTTAAAAAGCCAGCTATTATAATAGCTTTTAATAAGAATCACAGACGTTAAAGGAAATTAGCTATCTATTGTTGGTGGCATTAATTTGGGAGTGCTGCAGTTGTCTGTATTATAAGTCTCAGTACATACAACTCCATTTCCCAGTTTCTACCTCAAGCAGCTGATAAGGCTTAATAATTGAAAATTAAATAATACAATACACTTCTACTTGTGGAAGATATAAATAATTATTCTGTTTTGAAAATTAAAAAGTATTAGAAATTACAGTAATTTACTCCATGAGGAGGCAGATTGTAATGATAATTTCTAGAAAAATTGTTGGTTTTTATGTAAAGGGTATGGATGCCTCAAGCAATGAAATAAATAAGATTTATTGTTTTCAGGTTTTTCCATGACAATAAAAACAAGTCTTTTTTTGTAGAATTATAATTCAGTCATTGGCAGTGTAATGCCTGGGCTACCCAGTCAGAAACTCATGGTTCCTTACAGAACAAATATACCACAATGAAGCTCTGCTCATGTTAGGGACATCTCCAGTAGCACTGGGATGTACTGTTGGGCAGCTCCTTCCAGCCTAGTGGGTTTGATTCAGGTGAATTTGTGCACAGTATTCAATAGACACTTAAAGTCTTTAATAATGTGTAATATTTTAATAGGGAAATGATAAATGTGCTTAGATCTAGGATGGTATTTATTTTTATTTGTGTAGCAGTATGGGGAAAATTTTTGGCAGTAGGAAAATTACTCACTATGCCTACACTGTAAAGTAGCATGTGCTCTTCCTATGAACACTCTCTCTCTCTTTGCTGTCACAATTAAATATCACAATCTTTTATCTTTTACAATAGATTTCAATGCTTGCTGTATTGGTATTTACTCCTGAGTTATTTCTGTTTTACCCTGCCCTGGCTTTGTACAGCTGGTATAAGAGTTAGTAAAGCTGTGTGTCCACAGCAAAAAGATCTGTGCAATGTGTCCTTCTTGTGACTTGACTTCCAGCCATGGTTGCATCAACATGACTGTCAACCACAGACAGGAAATTTGGGTTCATCAGCCATAAAGGAGTCATGATGTAGTTTATTGTCCCAACAATTAAGGGACCAGAGGAGAGAATCAGTTTCAAATCATACATCTGAATCTTTAGATAGAGCCTTAGAGAATCTTCTGCTGTTGCTGTTGTTGCATTCGTTACCTTTTAAAATACTTCTCTGCAAAACAAAAATGATGTAATGGCCATAGACATTAATGTTAATCAGTGATTAAAATTCCCCAGCAATTTACAGTGGAAGCACAATGGCTCCATTATTATCTTTGAGTAAAGTTTTTAATTGTTATGGGAATTCTAGCTAGTTAAGCTATAAAATGGTAAGCACAGAAATGTTGCAGGTGCAGGTTGCATGTCATATAAATATTGTTTAGCTCTTGAGAAATAGCCAAGAGAAGAAGGGAGAAAATAAACCACATGAGAACCCTGTGAGCTGAATCATAAAAATGTTCCTACTCCTAGAGACATGCAGTTCAGACAATAGGAAGAGGCAGTCCAGTCTTTAAGTCAGATGCCTATCTCGAGTATAGAGAGCCAGGAGTCAGTGTTTGGTTCATGTCTCCTTGAGCTTTATTTGGCAGAAACTTCTAAGATGAATTGGGTGTGGTACTACCTCACTGCTATGTCTGACACCTTCACTGTCTGGCAAGAGAAGCCCCACTTGTCTGGAGTAGCAACCTGGGCTCTTGGCACTATTCATTTCAAGAAAGATTGAACTCATGACCTTATGTCCTAATCCCTATTCTGAATGAAGATGTGCTTCTCTTTCCACTTTATGCCACAGAAGGATAGAAGCAATGATTGACAGCTCACTGGAGAGGGGAGATTCTCTCCTTATGGCCACAGACACTACTGGTTTCCTGGTCAGTCCCATGAACAGGAACAATCTCCACTGAGGAATGCTTTAGACAAAGAAATAGTACTGCAGCAGCATCCAGGAGCCAGTTCAGTGCCAAAAACTTTTCTAGAATTATGTTTTTGCTTGATACTTCTGATTGTCTGGCTCTTGACTTGTCCATGCCTGGCTGTCCACAGTCTGGCTCAAAGAGGGAGAGTGGAAAACACACTCACCCTAAGTTAGGAAGTGGAGTATATTGGTGTTGACCTAAGATGAATCTGAGGTACTTAAACTGCAATTTAGATAGAAGATCTGGTTTGTTAAATGAGCATAGGATGATGACTTCTCTCCTACACCTGGAAATGCATCTACCTTAATGGCATTACAGCAAGTAGGTGCTGCCCACGCTCTCTCCCACTATTGTCAATGATAAGGAATTCTTTAGGCCTGAGCAGATGGTATAGCACCTTGATGAATTGTTGAGTTAATATTTACCTGAATATTTAACTGCTTTTTTAACATCATCAATGTTTTATAATATGTCCTATATTAGAAAAAAAAATAAACATATTGGTTAAGATTAGATTAGTAGAAAAGGGATTTATTTATAGAAATTTATCAGGAATTCATAGTAACTGGAAGATATGATAAACAGTGTTACTGATACACAGAAAAAATCTTGATATGAAGAATATCAGAAAACACAATAGTTAGAAGAAATTTAATGCATCGATATAATTTGCATCCCTTTTTTTTAGTTATTTCTATATATGAAACAACCTTTGTGTAATGGAAGACACATAGTAAATATTGTAAATCACATATACTTTTATGTATGTTCCCTCATTTTAATGCATTCTAGAAAATTATTGCACAGTTTTTATTTCCTTAGACAGTTGCCAGGATAACATAATAGGGAATCAAACATGTGACTCCATGTGTGCCAGACAAAGCCATCAGTAGCTAAAACCTGTCCAGTTTCTTTGACATTCTTAAATTTGCAGCAAATAATATTAGCATTAGACTTTTATTTTTTCTGAAAAAGACCAGCATATGTCAGTTTTGGCCTAGGCATTAATATTTATTATTATTGCTGTCGTTTCAAGCCATTGTTTCTAGAAATCTGAGCATTGTGTCTCCTTGGTGTATGTCTGATGGTTACAACTAAAAGGAAAATCTGGGTGAACTGACAACTCAGTGAATGCACTTGGGTATTGTAGTGAAGCTTCACACCTGTTGAAAGAGATTGCTTACAAATCAATTTTTATATTTTCCCTGTGATTATCTTGAAAAGATAATGAACAACATTCCCTTTAAATTAATTGGGATTTTTCGTTTGTAAATTGTACTAAATTCATTTCCTTTGAGCCTGTATGAAAGCTCCAGAGATTAAGTAAAATATACAGAAATATCCCTTGTAACATACAGGTTAAATTGCTTAGTAAAAAAGCTGTGAGTAAAGGTGCTTGCTAATTATGGTGACAGTTATCAGAATTATAGATTGGTGCAAAATAGAACAGAGGCACCTGTCAGAGATGAACACTAGTGGGTGAGAAAAAGTCACTCTGTTGGATTTTCTCACAGGTTAGTCTGATAGTTACAAGAAATATTTTTCATATTTGTCAAGCTAAAATTCTGTGGGGTTTATTTTTAGTGTTCATGGTTTATTTAGAATTAAGATCTATAATTTCCAGCAGCTGTCAGTCTAAGGATGCCCATGCTTTTGCCCAAGTGGCAGTCTCATTAACAAATGCTCTGTTAATTTGCATATCAGCATAAATATACTATAAATCATTTTTTGCTGTAGTCTAGATAATATTTTTAAAAGACTGTTGCTATCTTGGGTGGAGGAGAAAATTCTTAAAGAATGGTCTTTTGGGACCTGTAACCATGGTAACTAGAGATCAGACTTGCTATAATTTGTTGTAAGTTAAAAGATCTAACACTGATTTACTTTTTACTTCATAAAACGTAATGGATTCTCCAATAAAGAATCCATACAAATAAGTGCTGTGCTTCTATGTACTGTTGAAATTCACTAAAAACATTTTGAGAAAATAATCTGCAATTTAAATAAGTCTTTGTTTTCAGTTGAAAGTCAAACGATTGTAACATCTTGATACTACTTATGAAGTTAAGTTACAGTATATAGGTCTTTCTCCTTCCTCATGATTATCTATGAAATAATTGTGTATAGCAATTTTAGTAATGCTTTTATGACAGTTCTGAGTGCATGTGCTTGTATGTTCTCCTTCCACCATTGACAGTGCCCTATTCTTCCATGTCATCACTGTATTTCCACTTTATGTGGTTGTTTTGCACCAGTACCTGAAACCCACAGGTAGAAATCCAAGACAGCTAGACAGAGTAAAAACTAAATCTAACACTCATGTATTCCTGCCTCCCTAAGCACTGTTAAAGGAGCTAAATGGCAGGGAGGGATTCCTGCAAATCAAGTCTCTTTTGGAAGCAGGGAAAGAAAGGAAACAGAAATGTTAAGTCAATGCTTCCCAGGCTGGAAGAATGAGTTGCTCCCTTTAATTACATTTTAGATCTGGGGCTCTTTGAAGTCAAGGATTAACAACCTTCATACTTTGAGATTAAAATAAAATAGCTAATTAGCCCCTAAGAGAAAATAAGTCCCATGAAGTTGAGCTTTTGGCTTTATGTTTTTATGACCTCTGAGGATTATCAAGGTTTTGTCTTTAGAAGTAAAGGCCCATTTTGTGGGAAACTGTAACTCAAGGGGGATTCCTGCATGAGCTGATTAGGACCTGTGGTGTCTTTGTACAGAGATTCTCCAAGTCCTATGTCTAAGAATTAAGGCCCAGATACTGAAATAAAATTACTTCTGTCAAATGCTTTGGCTTTCAGTGCTTCCTGAACGAGATGCATATTTTCCATATACCTTTCAGCTATAGTAATTGCCTTGTTCAAGTAAAGACATCTTTGTATTTTGCTCATAATTCCAAGCTAAAATGACATTTACTGTTAATTCTTGAGGAAAATACAGATTACAGTCTCTTCATTTGCTATTCCTTTCTCTGACATTCTTTTGTCTTCTATGACAGTTGTGAAACAATAGCCTTTTAAGGTATTGAAAGCTGACAGGTGGGTTTAAACAGCATGTATGCATCCCACAGTTTGAATATTTGCAAATTTAACAGGAAAAGCTCTTAAATATGTTGCGTTAAAAAAGGGTGAACCTCATATCACTATTTGTCACATCTGTACCAGTTATTGATGGCAATTTCAGAAGCCACCATTAACTTAGAATATCACAAATGAACTGGAGTTTGCAATATCAATCAAAATTTGAATATAGAAATAGATTAAATAGTTTCTATGTTGAAGCCTATCCATTTGAAGAATCACCCAAAAGGCAATCTGTCTTTTTATAGAATTTATGCGCTTTGAAGCATCTTTCTTTCTATCAAGAGTGAATATATGTTATAAACTCATGAAGATGCGTTTCTATAAAATCCATCTAAATTTTATGAAAGAGTCATAATGGAAGAAAACAAAGTGATGCAATTAGTGCAAATCAATCAGCCTGAAGCAAGAAGAGCTAAGAATATCTACTACCCATATTTCTACTCTTCAAAATTTAGCACTTTCTCCAACACAGTTTCATTTGGGATCTCCTTACAAAGGATCTTTTAAGTGTAGCTCAATCTCATATATGACATTTTGTCAATAAATATCTTTGAAAATCTGTATGTTTTTGAGGGGAAATGCTAGCAGGCTTTCTCCTGCAGGTGTATATCTACCGTTTTACTAAGTATTATCTCTTGGAGTTCCACTTTGAGTTTCTGTTTTATTATATTATTTCTAGGGAAAAAGCTTTCTTCTATGGGAATTATAATATTGAGACAGCTCAAAATATTGAATTGGTTTAAAAATAACATTCTTTTAATAAAGAGAGACCTGAGTCAAAGGGTAGTATATCATTATGTAATTAAAAGATCCATAAAATATTCATATGCTCAAGAGATAAGACTTCAGAAGTTCAAATTTAACTTTCGAATCTCTGATTTTTGATGAAGGAAAATTAATTTTGCATGAATGTAATCTCTTACTTGACCCTCAAAAAAGAAGAAAAATATTCTCCATTGTGTTTCTTACAATAATAGCTGTAGTTCCAGGTCTGGGTTGTCTTGGAGGCTTTTGGGGGTGGTTTTAGGGATTTTTTTTGTTTGCTTATTTTATTTTAACATTATATTCTACTTTTATGCTATTCTTATCTCCTCTCTGACTGCATAGTTAAAGTTAAATTGTTCTAATTTAAAGTCAAATACCCTTCTTTTCTCTGTTATGATACAGCCTCTTTGCTGCACATAAGCTTTCTCTGGAAGAAAGCTTTACATTTCTGAGTGTGAATGGTGGGTCTGGCTTCATACAAACACAAAATTTGAAACAGCAACAACCAGAAACTACATAAGCTTCTGAAAGTACTGATTTGTCTACAACTAAAGAGGGAAATCTAGACATATCTAGAATTGGAATTGTTCCTGACAGTATTGCATCTGAAAGAAAATACAGTTGGAGAATACAAGGTTTTACCATAATTAGTTTCATGAATTATTATCAATTCAATGTTCTGTCAACCAATTATCACTTTTTATCAAAGTCTGCATGAGTGTATTATGTTTGAAAAGCTAATTGTGTCTCCACAGGGTGCTGTCTTTCCTCCTGTATATTTAAACCAAATCACCATCCTCTCTTTTTTCCCTCCCTCCATACCTCCATCCCAGTTTTCAGGTGCCAATACCCATAACAAAATCTAGGATATGTTATCATGAGGTAAATATCAGAAATAATTCAGGTGAGATAAATATGGATAGCATGAAAGGAAGGTTTTATAGCAACACTGTTTTTTGTAGTTGTGGACAAGGTATATAGGAAAGGAAAGGCCAGATAGCATGGAGCAAGTGAACTTGAGAAGAGGACTGGTGTCAGGAGAAATGTAGATTCCAGAGGGTGCAGAAAGATAGCATGTCTTAAAAAAAAAAAAAAGAGAGAGAAAAAGTTTTTGGTTTTTTTTTTTGTTTCTTTTTATCAGTTGTGATTGCAAGCTGTAACTCTGTACATACAAAAATTCCATATCTCTGTCAAGTCGGGTGTTAAGACTTTAGTCTTTGCACATGCTAAAAACCAGTAATTGGAAAACCTGATTTGTTTTAGAAAGCTGCTATGGAAGAGCTGAAACTATTCTACGTTTCTGTGATAATGTGTTTTAATACTTCTTTCCTGAAGTGTGTGAATTATACTTTGCCAAGGGCACAGTGGCTATGCACAATAAATCCTGCTACTTGGCTGCAGTTGGCAATCTGGTATTCTGACACTGCACAGGTGGCACTATGTTTCAGATAGGTATATCATGGACATCTCAATTTTTTGATGTACAAGAAATTTTCTTTAGAAGGTAATAATCTTTTTCTCTACTTTACAACATACAACACAAAAATATTTTAGAAGTGAACTTCCACTGGGCAAGTAATGATTGTGTATCAGATTCTCATGTTGCAGTAGGATACACACATCACTGACTCTGACAGCCAGGCAAGCTGATAAGAGTGAGTTTGTTCATACTGTGGAGTATCTATAGTAAAATTATGACTTTTATTAAAGCCAACTATTTCAGAATTTTGTTTATTTTTTTTTAATATGTGCTAAATTGTTGCTTACTTAGTACTGTGCAAGTACTTCTGATTTACTCACATTCTCAGTATGTACCATATTTGTTCCCTGCTGAACCAAGCCCAAGCTCCTCCTTGGAGCAGGAAGTCATGCATGGGATCATACAATCATAGAAATTTTGTAGTTAGGAGAGACCTGAAAGGTCATCTAGTATCAACCACCCTGCCATGGACAGGGGCACCTTTCACTAGACCTGGTTTGCTTATAGCTCCATCCAGCCCTTCAACAAGACACCAAGGCCATCCAGGCCTTGAACATCTGCAGGGATGGGACAGCTACAATTTCTCTTGGCAACCTGTTCACCCTCACCACCCTCACAGTAAAAAATTTCTTCCTCATATCTAACGTTTTCCCTAGTCTTTTGTAGTCTGTTTTCCTAGAATGATGCCATTGGAATGGGAGCTATTAAGGTTTTATTATTCCTGGTCCAGGACAGCCATGGCATTGCCTTGATATCATATACTCTAAGCCGTTGAATGATGCAGCAACTTCATACCCTCAATTAGAATTCTACTTGAATATAGAGAGATTCTCTGAATTGTTATATCCTCAAATCACATCTCCTGTGTTACATAAATGAAGTGTAAAAATGGCTTACAACTCCTGCAAGATGCACTGCTGTACAAAGAACTGCTCATAAAATTACCGGATAAAATGAACGGATTAAGAACATTCATGCTGTTATTTTCTGTGGATTAAATATCCATGCTTTTTATTTCAAGTTAATCAGTCCTTTGTACTGCAGGACAGAAAAAAAAAATTCCCAACCCTGTCCAGTAAGCCTCAGCAGCAAGAATCATTATAAAAACCTTCATCGCTGTGAAGGAATTGCTGAACTTTTTGATATCCCAAATTGCACTTCCTAAATATGTACTATGCCAGTTCTTTTTAAACTGAACATAAAGGCTTATTAAATGATATATTCAAAAAGTTGAGTTGAAAAAGTTTCACAAATATTCCAAGCTATGTTATTCATTCTGCCTAAATTGTAGCATGCGCTCCATATAATACACCTTAAAGTACTCCCACACATGATACTAATTTTTGCTGGAGGGGACTGGATGACATAGTGGGTTTTTTTTTTTTTTTCAAATTGCATGTCTTAATAGAGATTTTGCCACTGACTTACTGAATGCACAAAAATCCCACACTACTCTGTGATTTACCCTGGACCAGTTAAGCAATTAAGGCATAATTTTCTTAAAGATAGAGCACATACAAATGTGAACACATAATAGAAACCCTTGTGTGACATGAACTTGAACATTTTGCATGAAGTGCCTCTTGTAACTCTTAGATTCCAATTGAAAACTTATAATTGTGTAAATATATATTGATGAACTGTAGGCAGTTTTGAAAAATAGATACCTGCTAGTTCTTGCTAGCAGGAGGAAGTATAACAGTGATGGTGCCCTTTTAAACATCAATAATTATCTCTAATAAAGGTTCACTGATGTGCCACTTCAATAGGAAAATGTAAGAATTATAAACAGATGATGAATAGATGATTCTAAACAAGCATCATGTGTCTAATACCAGTGGTATTAAACTCTGCCAGGACTTTTCAGGGTACTGCTTATTTTATCAAAATTTTTAAAAAGGGCTGAGGTCTTTTATAAAGTTTAAGCCAATATATTTTTACAACTGCTAACATATTATAGAATTACTGTGGGAATTGGCATCATTTTTGCCTCACCAGTGTACCATATTCCCCTTCTCACCCCATTCTTCTAGAAATAATTTCCCTTGTCAGACATCTTGATGCTAAATCCCTGTTTGAGCACCCAAACAGGTCATGTTTCTTCTGTCAGTCTCTACCTTAAGCCACAACATGAAAGAAAGCAGGAAATTCTACAGCTCTTTTTCCTCATCATGCATAAGTAGTTATTTCATATTACCTAGAGCAAAGTTTTGAGGAAATTGAACCATCCCAAAACTCTCATTCAGCTTTTACTACCTACTTTTCCCAGGTGAGTCTTTCCTGTTTGCTCCCTAAAGTGAAATATTGCTTGTCGAGATTACCAGTTACCATAATTGATTGTGTAGAATTAAACTAACTTTTTTTTACAGTTTCTAATATATTATATTTTATTAGAGTATTTTCTTAGCTTGAAAAATAACCCAGGCTGCAACAATAATTTTTTAAGAGTGTCTGAATTTGAACTATTTTATGTATAATCCAAAGAAAGCTGTATACAAGTCCATAATTTAAAAGCTATTTATCATTGCAAGTTTCTGTCAGTCAAAGTAAGGGCTATGGCTATATTTCATAATAATGGCATAACTCCTAGCTGGCTAAGAAATAATACCAAGTAGTCTAATAGAAACCCCATACAAACTTCATAAATTTGCTGTGTGAGGCACTGCATGAGGCTGCTGGCTTGAGGTCACATTCAGCAGAGTTGAGAATTCTCTAAATTCTCAGTTCAGACTGGATATTAGTTTCCTCATGCAACACTGCAAGCTAGTACCAGTATGAGGCATTGGTGATCAGCCTTTTAACCCCAGCTTACCCTCTTCATAGAAGTATATACAGCTTCCAGGAAAGGTAGGAAGAGAATGCATTCTTCAGTGTGCTTCCCCTAGGCTACAAGGAATTTATTTCTTGGAAACATGTATCTGAAGGATACTAATTTTGTGCTGAGTAGCCAGACAGTAGGTAGTGGGATTGACTGAAGACCTGATACTTGAAATTGCGAAGCCTTGATGTACTTTTTCCTTGTAATCTTTAAGTGCTTATGCCGCATTAAACACAATTAAGCTCATGAGATTTTTGTCTTCTTCTGTTTTTGATGTAGTATCCTGCTAAACATTTCCGGTTTGGAGAGGAAATAAAGATCAATTTTTTGTTTTATTTTATACAAAGTATTTTTCTTCTATTCTTTCCCTTGCACATCTCAAGGGATACAGGATAGCCAATTTTTCATGGTGAATTTTTATCTACTTGATTTTAACTTGTCTGTCTGGGTTTGTGATATATCAGCAAAACTGTTGTTAAAGCCATGACAGAAAGGACCCATTATATTACCAAATCTGTGCAATGTCAAAACTGCCCTGGAATTCTTGTCACCCTATCACAAGTCATAGCATCAACCTCACTGAAAGGTGTTAAGTCAAAAAGTCAGATTTTCCTGATTTTAGTGGCTATATCTGGATGTGGGATAATTCTTGACCCTACATCTCACTGCTTTCCAGAAGCTTGCTTGCTTTTATATCTGACAGCATAACAATATAGGTTGCTGCTCTCTAACCCATTTCTATCAAGAAGAGCCAGCATTAACACTAGGGCCACACCGAACTCAGCCATCTGGCCAATTGAAGAACAACAACTTATAGACTTAGATCCACAAATCCATGCTCTGCTGTGTTGGTGACAAAGGGCATTTGGGCCTGTACCCCTTTAACCCAGTTCAGCTCTAGGCAGCATGTAACATCAAGCACAGCTTGATGATCACAGCGTTTCTTTGCACATGTGCTGGTTTTGGCTGGGGTAGAATTAATTTTCTTCACAGTGGCTGGTATGGGGCTGTGTTCTGGATTTTTGCTGGACACAAGGTTGATAATATGGATATGTTTTTGTTGCTGCTGAGCAGAGCTTGCACAGAGCCACAGCCTTTTTTGTTTCTCATACTGCCATGGCTGACAAGGGAAGCTGGAGGTTCAGCAGCAGCTGGGAGGAGACACAGCCAGGGCAGGTGACCCCAGCTGCCCTAAGGGGTATTCCAGACTATGTGACATCATACTCAGTATATTAAATGTAGAAGAAAAGGGAGAAGCAGGGGGGCATTTGGAGTCATGGCATTTGTCTTCCAAGTAATCATTACAGGTGATGGGGCTCTGCTCTCCTGGGAGATGGATAAGCCTCTACCTGGCCATGGGAAGCAGTGAATCAAATCCTTGTTTTGCTTTGCTTGTGTGAGCATCTTTCCCTTCCTCTATGAAACTGCCTTTATCTTAATTCGCTTTTTTATTTTTCTTTTACCTTTCTAGTGGGTGGCTCTGTGGGGTTTGGTTGCTGGCTGGGGTTAAACTGTGGCAGCTTGTGTGCTTAAAAGGTGACCTTGTACTTATGGTATGCGTTACAATAGGTCAAGCAATGCTTAATTGTGTTGCTTTTGCATCAGTTCTTCCATGACTTGATAGATCTGGTGGTTCTTAACCAAAATACCCAAACATTTCTGTATTTGAGAACAGGAGCTCTAGGACATAATCTAAAAGCCATTAGGTCATGGAAGATCCTGTTAAATTCAAGCTTGAATAGGTCTCTAATAGGACATGTCATTTTAGTGCCATGGTGTTGATGAGGTAGGGAAAGAAGCTGAGCTGTTGCAGATTAGTCAGGGCAGCTTATGGCCTTTATGCTTCAAAGCATGTGTCCAGTTGCCAAATCAGCAGGACAACTTATTTTTTCCTTGCCAATGGTCAAGATGCCAGAAACAAATAGCAAATAGTGATCTAAGCTGAAAATAAGGAAGTTGTTACCACAAATACTTTGAGGAATGAGCTAATACCCATCTTTCAAAAAAAAAAAAAATCATAAAAGAGCTATTTTCTGATACTTAATATCAAAAAGAAAGCTTGGTTAGTGTTTGCAATAAATCTTTCCTTTTTAGTGCTAAACACCTGAGTGACTGCTTACTCTAATAAACATTGGAGGAATAGCAGTGCAAGTAACCTCAAGCAGATGCCATCTAAACCACATTCTTATTAGTTAGCAAATAGCAATATTTTCTTCCTGACCTGGGACATTTCCATACTGCTGAATGGGCAATTTATTTAAATTTTTGGTAAAACAGACTTCTCAGATGATAAAGAAATTCCTTGAAATGTATTGTTGTGAACATAGTCGCTTTTTTTTAAAGCGTTCTTTTGTGTGCCACCCAGCAGAATTAGCACCTTGCATTCATCCACATTTCCCATGCTTTGCTGTTAAGGATGGCTCATGTGGCAGGAACTGATCAACCCATGTGCTCCTTCCCCTCTGCTGAACTCAGCAAATGCTCTGTGCAGAGCTCCAGCAGATGGACACATTATCTTCTGAAGACACATGTTTCTCTTATGGACCATTTTATAGCTTGTGCTTGTTCAGTTTGTACTTTAATGGATACACTAATAAGGAGATTATCCATGCAGTTCAGCTCTTCACTTTAAAAAGGTGAAAGGTGTAATGAAAAATAAATAACGGAGAAGAAGATGAGGACAAATGCCTTGATTTTAGTGAGACCATGAGAACATTTAGGCTGGCTGATGTACACCCATTGTCTATAGTAACCCCAAATAAAGAATGGCATGTATTCTTTTAAAAATAAACCCCACAGTTTTGTGTTCCATTTAAATATGTTTTCTTGGTATGATTTACAGTCCTAAGCCGTAGTCAAATCTCTTTCCTGGATAAACTGAATTCCATTCCAACAATCCTTTTCTGAGGAGTCTCTGAACTGGTGGTATAAGCTCACCATGACACAAAGATCTTAATTAAAGCAAGTAAGTGTTACTTTAAAAATGCTATGTGTAAGACCTAGTCAGGGTGGGATTTAAGCTGTAATTAGAGTGCTTGCTTCTGTGGTCAAATGTAAGTGCACTTTGCAAGAAAAGGATGATAATGCTAGGGAAATTTGTACAGTAGATGTAAAACAAAGATTTAGAAGACAGTAGCTGATAAAGAATAAAACAGGAATATAAGAGAAAAGCATGCAGGCATGAACTTCAGAGAATCTGACCTCAGATATGCCAAGCAAACAAGGTTATTCAACTTTGCATGTATCTTTGTCACTCAGAATATTTTGACATATTTAAAGCAATTTTCCCCTGTTTGAAAACAGAAAACACCCATGTGAGTAAGTTCCTGAACAATCCAAACACTATTTTTTGAAATAATGTCTTTGAGAATTCAGCAAAAAAAAAAAAGGATTAGACATTTCTTAATTAAAGGAAACTTTGGGTAAAATTGTGTTTTGACTCCGGCTTTGTGGTAGTGGGGCTGTGTGCCAGGATAGAGGTTTGGGAGGCTTAGTAGCTCTGACAGCTCTCTAGTAGCTACTGTAAGCTCTGATTGATTCTCCTTTGCTAGTAGGGATGTACTTTCATTACTTTAACTTGATGTTAAAGAAGCAGTCCTATAATTGGCAGCATCAGTTGTCTGGGGACTGAGAGGGAGGAATTTTAAATACATCTCTTCAGGCTAAGAGGACACTCAATGTTTATTCAGTCTTAATAGAGATAAACTTACAGGCACCTTTATTCTAATGTTATGGAAGATGCAACATTTTTTAATATGCTTATTTTTGAAGATACAGAATGTCCAAGCTCTGAGCTAAAAGCTTACAGCCTTGATTGCCATCAGATATTCTGATTCTGTGGGATGTGGGAATTTACAAGGCTGAGACTTACAAGTATGTCTCTTGTTTTTAAAGAAGGCAATAATTTTGCTCACATTTAACACCTAGAGTCATGCAGTCTGGTGTCTTAAAGTCAAGGAGTGGAAGGACTTGCAGAGGGAAAAGCCTTTCAGGGTTTTTCAGAGAAGCCCCCTGAATATTGCATAGTTGAGAGAAACAGCATTTATTGTCAACCAGCTTTCTGGGTGCTCCTCACTGTGCTGTGTGGCTGCAGCAGCAGCAGAAGAGGACCTGGCATCCTCTCCCTTCCTCCCACCTGTCAAAATCCTCCTACATCCTGATGTTTACACCAGAATTCTCTACCATATACTCACCCATCACCCGGCCTCTGCAGCATATGTCCTTCTGTGAATTATGGAGCTTTCTTGGCTTCCTTTTCATGTTTGAATCAGAAGTACCAGCTTTTCTGCCTTTCTAGAACAATTTCAACATCTGTAAAATTCTATTGACTGCATAAATATGAAATATAATCTGACATGAATCAGTGAGAATCCCTGTGTGTACAGGGAAAGAAAAAATAGGCCTATTTAAATATCAAAATCTGTGCTAAAATGATGTGAAGGGACAGTTTGAAGGAATAAAAAAACCAGTTAAATAATTTAAGGCAAAAGGATTTCTGTATTTCAGATGACAGTATGACTATTACAGTGGTGTAATTCAAGAACCAAGTGATTTAGCCAGATATATAGTAACTGATCTTTCAATTTCTTCTTTTTATGCTCTGAAGAAAAATAAGGAAATGAGAACGTGTGAAGAAAAAAGTTTTCAAATCAACTTAGTTGCACATTTTAGAGTGTTTTTTACTCTCTCATGAGGAATTTAGTTCTGTATTTCTTCTAAATTTTAAGTTATATCTAGAAGAAAATGTATGAAGTGCAAGTACATATATAAGTTATTAAAATTATTAGAAGACTGTTCATATATAGGTGGTTCTGAAGTTCTTCCTTTTGACAGTTTAAAAACCATGGAGGCCTTTTTTCTTCTTTTCCCAGAATCTGCAACTGACTTTACATTGAAATTCAATATTGATCTAATAGGGAGGTAAAGATAACAAGAGAGTAAGAAATGTCAGAAATGGTGATTGTTGGATTACTAGATTCCCTTGTACACCCCATGGAGAGGGATGTTTGCATTACAATCTTCAGACCACTAAACCCAATGACCAATAAGGAGTTGTTCTTCTTATCATGGTTTATTGGCTAAGCTTCAGTGTGCCCATAATGGAAGAGGGCAGAAAAGATCCAAAGGCAGAGGAGTTGACTGAATGATTCAGAAAATCTTTTCTTGGTTTCCTTAGTCCTAGAAAATTGTACCTGAAAGAGGTCAGTGTTAGTTTGAAACCATTACTGTCTATGAATTTGAACCAAACGTAATTTGAATGGGTTATTTGGGGGTAAATAGCAATCTTCTGGACCCAGTTATTGTTCATCCAGGGGTTGCACAGGTATTCATGCTTTCAAGATACCCAACTTTGAATCACTGGTGGCATTGAAATTTGTCTTGCTTACTTACCTACTGGCTTAGGTAAATGCACCATGTAAAACTTAGGTTTTTAAATACTATGTGTATAATATGATTACTTTATAATCAGTTCCTTCAACAATTTCCTAGTGAAATTTGGACTGTAGATTTTGCATCATAGCAATCAATGCCACAAAACTTAAAATTTGCCAGGTTGCAATAGGATACAGAGTAATTCCATTGTTTCACCTCAAACATGTACTCTCTAAAGGTAAAAAAGGCTATTCACAGAAATACCGTGAAAAATATTCTCATAGGTAGGTTCATATGGTGAGGGCAAAATTCCTCTTTCTGGCAAATTATTTACAGAAGCATCACTATTTATCAGTTTGTGATAAGTACTGTGCCTCCAGTATTTGCTATTTGCAGTCCATGACTACCATGCTAAGTCATATGATAATATCCTATAATTTAGATTTTTGTGAAAGCAAAAGATTGGACACAGCATCTATTCACTGGAAAAAACATATTGCAATGCTTCTTATTGGCTGGAAGAGAATACTATTAGGCTGGTTAACTACTAGCTATAGGACTTAAAAAATGGCAGTAAAAATCAGGGTGAAGGAAATTTGAGGTTTCTTGCACATGTGTGTGTCTCTGTTTTGCTGGGCTTATTTGTTTATTCTTTTTAATATTTTGTAGAAAACTCTCTCATGGCTTAGGACTTTATGTGCGAATGCCAAACAAAATGACATTTGGTGCCTTAAAGGTGTGATCTCGTGTCAGGAAGCTGCCCTATCAGAGGTGAAAGAGGCAAAGGTGATGAGTATGATAGGTAGTATGTTAACAATCTAACTTTGTGATGACTTCAAGGAAAAGAAAAAAATTATAAATGGGCATGAAGGAGAATAATGAGGTAGTTCTGCCTGTGTTTACAAGGAAATCTTCCAAAATCTGAAAAGCAAAACAGGGAGAAGAGAAGCAGATTTTTTTAAACATAGTAGCTGGATGAAGGCTTGGATCATGAGCTAATCAGTGGCAGAACTCAGTCTTTGTGGCTGATGAGAGAGAAATGGTCTTGATAATTGAGGCTGGTATTGAATCAGTAGTGAAGGAAAAGGCAAGTGGGATGGAGAGAAATGGATGCCCCTCAGCAGCTCACTGGGTACTGTGATTGAAACTTCAGATGTTCAGATGTAGACCTTTATACTTTTTTATATGCACGTGCAGGTGAAAAGGTACAAAATATCTAAGATGCTATGCAGTGAGAATCTGCAAGGTTAAAGATCAATAAGTACTTATGTTTTTGCAGGGCACTCTCTGATTTAACATCCAAATTAATGATTTCAAAGAACTAGATGACATGTAAGTGCAATTCATAGATAACTAAAACTGACAGGAGAGGAAAACATATTTAGCAGAGAGAAGGCATCCAAAAACTGGAATAACTGGTTAGTGAGAAAATATGTAAATGCAAATGTACTAAAGCAGGACAATTTACAAAGTGCTGGGGTAATAAAGGCCAGTGATCATTAAAAATTGAATATCTGTAGGTCAAGATATGTGGCAGAAGTGTGGAAAAGACTCAGAGGTCTAATTTGAGAGTTGTTACAGATTGCCAGTGTTAGCTTGTAAAAGGTTTGGTGCAATATTGTTAGTGTTACAGGAATAAATTTCCTTTGGGATATTTGAAGTTGCCTGATTAAAGAACAACTGCTGTAAATTATAGTAGGTTTTATGTATTTTTACGCCACATAATCAATCTATCAACAAAAGAGTACTTTATATCTTACGTTGACCAGTCATTCTGTAAAACCTGTTGCTTTAAAACAACCCTGCATGTGAGTGTTCCTAAAATGGAGCAATTTCCTCTATTATGTAAAGAATATATACAGTGTAGTTAATTATAGAAGAGGAAATGTGAATAATGATGTAGACTGTCTAATAAAACTAAGTGGACCAAACAGTTCCAAAATTTAAAAATTAAGAAGAGTTAGAATTTCCTTAAGCATGAATGCAAAAAATACTTAAGGGAAAACATTTCATTAGGAATAGTTTAAGTTCATGACAGATAAATAAACAACTCCTCACTGTTTATATTTCTTTTTTTAATTATCATAAGCAGACAGTTTTTCTTTAACTTTTTAGTATGAAAGCTACATATTAGAACTTGGCACACACTAGGCGTGTGAGAATTGTCAAAATTCAAGCCAAGCTACAGCATACAAAAGGTAATCAAAACAAACAAACTTTAGCCATGTAAAATTAAGAATAAAAAAGTAAAAAAGGGGGTTTTATTCTAGGATTAGACAGATGGTAAAATGGTTCTTTTTGCCCCAAATTCTAAAATAAAATCTGATCAAAGCTTTCTGTAAAGACAAAGGTCCTTAATATTGAAAAAATTCTGAAAATGAGGACATGGAAATGTGACTTACTGTTTCACAGAGGAAAAAAAGCTTGAAAAAATCTATATGATCTAGATGGGGAAGATTAGAAAGTCTTCATTTCAGAATTTTGAAAAAACATGTGTAAAACCACAGATCTATTCAATTAACCTATTCTTAGTCAACCTTTCCCAGCAGATGTATACTCAGAGAACAATGCTAAAGCCTACACTTTAAATTTAGTGAGAGTTTTGCATTGAATTCAGAGATTTGGGATAGTGGATTTCAATGGCAATTATAATGAAATGTATGAAGGCAATTAGAAATAGGACAAAATAGGACATGTTTTGAACTGCAATTTTTCTTTGATAAATAATTTTCTAGGCAAATGACATGCAGTAAAACTCATCTATTTGGACTTCTGTTAAATACTTGATTCAGTGCCAAAGAGTAAATTAAAAATAGGATTGTTACAGGAATTTTCATGTCTTGGAAGGAAATTACTAAAGGGGAGAAAATCACGTGTGATATTAAAACAGATAAGATACACTGAAGGGGAAGGAGGTTATTGCAGGTGATTTTTAGCATTTTTGTTGTGTTCTCATTTAGTATTTTCCTTAATGACCTCGGTCTAAAAGGTAAAAGTATGTCATTGGTTTTGTCTACAGTACGTATGGTTAATTTAAAAAAACTACCATAGGGAAAAGAAATAATTTTAAAAACTTGAAGACTTAAATAATAAAAATGGGTACATGGAATTAAATTGATCAGTGCAATGTATAGTAATATATTTGGGGACTCTTACAAATTTTTACAATACGAGATGTTCGGTAGGTGAAGGGGGAAATAATTGGATGTTTTAGATGATTGAATCTTCAAAATCATTCAGATGAGAAAAAAGCAAATTTAGTTGAGGGGTTGGTTCTGAAAATTAGAAAATGCTAATGTCATTGTGTAAGGAAGTATTAAGGCCTCCTCTGAAAATCTTTGTAAGATTGAGGTTACTAAATCAAAGAAAAAAAGAATTCTCAGTGTAATCGGTGAATGAAAGCATCCCAAAAGAATCCCTATGGGGGAAAAGGAAACAAAGTAGAAGATAACAGTTGTGGGAACCCATAAAATTAGAGGGTGTTGGGAAAGCTGCAAAAGGCAGGCCTCAAATACAGCAGAATTGTGAATAGTGCTAAAGCAACAGTCATAAGATAGGTCAGCAGAAAAATTATTTCAACTGTAGGAAAAGCAAAGGCAGATAGAACAATAGCCTATGTATTAATGCTGGTCTGAATAGCTTTCTAAGCTGCAGAAAGCTTATCCAGCAAGATATTAGGAAGGTTAAAGCTTAAGAATGAAGCTCTGTGCTTGAGGCTTACAAGAAGGTATTGTATTCGAAATAAGCAAGCATTGTTTTAACCAAAGCTACGTGTGCTTGTAGTGATTGAATAGAACTACTGTCAGTATGCTTTTGCTTTGTGTAATTGGTCAAGAAGCTTGTAAAGTATGTTGTAACATTTAGTGTTTTAGCCTGCTGCCTAGATTGTAAGCTGTTAGCATCTTCCCATTGTCATAATCATGTAATTACACTGATGCTGAAAAAAGAAACAGCTCGAGACACTTTCCATAGCAGCCCCGTCTTGTTCACGTCTGTAAATAGCCCCCAGCCGGCATCACCAAGAAATGGTGATGGAGAAAACCTAAAGCTGAAAGCATACATGATTGTTTTCTGTAAACTCACAAAAATGATAAATACAGGAAAGAAGAAAATGACAAAGTTAGAAACTAGTTTTACCAAGAGAATTAGTTGAATACAAACTGTCAGTTAATTATTTCAACCTGGAAATTAATAGATTTCTAACCATGACATGTTTGTGTTTAAAGCTTTCTATCAGAAATAGAAAAGCAAGAAACTAACTGCTTTGAAGATAATAATAATTATACATATTTACTTCACAAAATAAATTACCTGAACTAGCACTATATTAAAGTCAGTGAGCCATAAATTCTTACAATGTTCCTTTTATAACCAAAGGGAAACATGGTATAAGTATCTGAAATACATTGAATTTTTCTTTTCCATTATTGTTTTTAATATGGTGCATACTGATAACATTACTGTAAGCATGCTGGTATACAATATCAAAAAGGATAAAATTAATTTCTTCCTTTTGACTTGGAGATAGCTCTTTAGAAAAAAGGTGGTAGCCTCAGCTCCTGAGACATTTAAAACCAGATGCAATGTGCTACTGAAGAAAAATACTCTAGGGACAAAACTGACAGTGAAAGGATGAGACTTAATAAGCATTTTTCCCCCCTGTGCTTCTTGGAGTGCCAGCCCTTCTGCTGTTCTTCTCTCTGGTATGGCATCTCCAGGTCTACACACAGTGTGCCTGCCCTTCTGAATGCATGGATTAGCAAAGTAGCTAGTGAAAATGTTCAGTAGCTATTTTCAGATTTAAGTCACTTTCTATTTCACTTTATTCTTTTAATTACAACAACTGCTCACCCGTAAATTGTGCATACCCTTTGATTGTTAATGGGAGATTTAATTTTCTGGTTGAACATTCTGTTGAATATTCATTCTGATTGAATATTTGACTCAAAGAAATTAGCAGTTTCTGGAAACTAGTAGCATATATCCAAGAACTTTTGAGAAAAATATAGAACTAGAGAAGTATTTTCTTTTTTTGGTACAATCCCAAAAAATAGACAAACTTGTCTGTGAAAAATGAGTGCATTCAATTTTCTGTGATAAACTTTACTTGCAAATAAAATCAAGGCATCTTCTGTGACTTTTCTGAATGTACAGAGTTAGTGTTGCTTTGGGGGTAGAGCAGAAAAATCTCCAGACTGTCACATCAGAAATATGTGCATTTGTTCTCATGGAGAAATCAGTATTTAAACAATAAAATATACCAGGACTGTAGACTTTTGGATTTATTGTCTTTTAGGTAAAGATAGAGTTTTGCAAGAGAACTTGCAAGCAGACCATTCAACATTCACAGAACCTTTTAGATTTACCAGTGTTTCACAGAAGCCAAGCACTCCATATGTACATTCTAGCTTTCAGAAACATACATGCTGTTGTGAGCAGTTCTGCACTGGATTCTGCAATGGAAAAGCAAGTATATGGTAACCTAATAATGTTTCTTATCTTTAGACATTTTTTTCTGAATTTGCACCAAGCCTTTGGCTGAAAGTTTTACAATTGTTACTTAAGTATGTATATATATGTGTGTGTGTGTATGTATAGATTAACCAAGTTAACAGTTTGCAGTAGGATGATTAAATTCTCACTTTGAAGGCCCAATTTTGAAAGAGGAAATAAATAAATTATTAACTTTTTCTAGTACTACTAGGGGTAAGAAGAAACTTTTGTTTCCTGGGTTAAGCACCAAACCACTGAAATTGCCTAGTTTAATGTAAAGAATTTTAATAATTTACTAATCTGGCACAAAATTAAAGCAAAACTTAATTCTTGCTTTTACTGCACCTGTTCCAAAGGCAATATTCCTTCCTAGCATGAAGAGAGTGTTGCTGTTTTAAGACAATGCTTACTCTAGACTTGTCTTTAAAGTGTATGTTTTTCTTTAGAGAAGTACAGTAGCACAATGCTAATTTTTACATACTTTACAGAGCACTAAGGAGCTTGTTGGGGTCAACAGGAAATAGACCTGCTGTTATTTAGTGACACCGTTTTCAGAGAGACCAAGTTGCTAGGCAAAGTATTGTTAGCTGTTCAATAAATTTAACAATAACGTGTTATTAGATGTGTAAATTGGCCAGAAATTCTCCATTTAATAAGTACATCTTGTTAGTTGACACACAATTATGTTAATGCAATGGAATTGGAGAGTAATTTAAATGTAATTATCATTTTAGGGCTTAAAAGATAAATCATACAGAACATGGAACTTGTTCTTATAGACTATGTTTGAAATACCAAGTATGTCTAAAATATTGTCTTACTGTTTTACCTTTGAAATTCATTTTTATCCAATGGAATAGAATAAGAGCAATTTGTAAATCAAAATACAATCGTACTGCTCAATGGTTCAGTTCCAAGTTTAGACTTGCACAATTAAGACAATCAGAAAACATATCCTTACTGAGGTTCAGTGTAATCACGTATGTTATCATGGCTTCAGTTTTTCTGTTTTACTAATGTATAGTCTAATAATAAATTATAAATAATTTATCTGCATTTGTAATACTATATTAAATTTCTTATCAAGCTTTCTTCGGTATTTAACTGTCTGTCAGTTTATGTATACATATTCATGTCTTGTTTAAGAGATAAGATTAATTTTCTGCCATCAATATGTTCTAACATCAGTTTAGGAAAAAATAAACAATAATAATTGTGTGTTAATTTATTGATTTCACTAGGTCCTTTTTTTTTAATGTTAGTATTTAGAATTTTTATGGATTTAATTATTATATGTTTTTTATTTTTTCTATTTCATGTCTTGGTTTTTATTTAAAACTCCTCTGTTCCCTATTAATGCCAGCTGCTTTCTGGAGCAGTGCTTAACCATCAAGCTGTTAAACAGGTGATAAGCTCAATTTTAATCAAATTTAAATACTGTCTAGTTTTTTGATTCTAGACCATGATGGAGTCTTTGGTAAGAAATGTTATCTCCCATACCTTTTGAGGCAGTTTTGAGCATGCAGACATGAATAATCAGAATAAGCCAACCTGGCTACTTTAACCATCTTCAGAATTAGTCTGCTGGAAAAAGGAGTTGTTGGAACCGGGTTTGGGGACCACATTTGAGTTTAGGCAAAATAAGCAAGCCTCTGCTACCAAGGCAACCAAGTGTCATCCTAAACATTTTTTTTCCTGGTTACTCCTCAAATGTTTCTAAATCCACAGATTTTACTTTCTCCAACTACACACTGAGAAAGTAAAAGAGCAATGTAAGGACCACACCACAGTTTTGAGAAAGCTGCATTTTCTCCTGCAGTCTTCAAACAACCGTGTAAACACAGTAAAAGAATACCAATATTATTGTTCTGAAATACTTGGAATATTAAGCAAAGTCTTCTTAAGTTAGAAAAAAAAAATATTTACAACTGTGTGAAGGTGTACTGTGACAACATTGGTCAATATCCTCAGCCTGATGTTAAGGCTGCTCTGCTCTATTTTCTTTAGGAAGTCATTTGCATCACATGTTGTTTGGCAAATAGAGACATTGTTTTATGTGTTACATTCTTGTACAGTTTTTTAAGCAGCAGGGATCTCTGGATGTCAGAATGGTCTATAAGCATAAGAGTTCTTCACTAAGGGCACTGGCATTATTCCAGCCATCTGTTGTAGAATAAATTCCATCCAGTATGATTTTCTAAAATTGGTATGCTTTTTGCTGTTTTGGTTATGTTTGACTGAATATTTTATTGAAAAGTGTACATCACTAAGTATTGGTCAAAATAATCCAAGCTGCCATTCTTCTCAGCAAAGCTTGGTTGTATTCAGGTTTTGTGTTGGAGTAAATATAAAATGAAGTTTAAGACTGAACTTTTACAGAATCAGCAATGTGTTCTGATTTTGTTACTGAGAAGGTAAGAGGAGGGAAAGTGCAAAACAAGAAATCTAAGAGCAATTTAATAATCCCAATTCTTTAGAACAAGCTCCTTCAAATGACAGAGCATCTTTTAAAGGACATAAATTTACTTTGCCCATGAAATTTTGAATTCTGTTTGAGGTGCATATCTTGTCTTGATCTGCTAAGTATTGCTTCCTGCCTGGTTGGTGGCACTAATTCAGCAATACTCATTCAGTGTACCTTCATGTGCACTTTTCAGTGCCAGTATGACTCAGAACCACCACAGTATAATCTTGTCTTTTACTCAGATCTTTTACTTGCTGGGAGCCCTAGGAAGGGAGACACAGAGTGCTTTTGAAGACTCTGGGTTGACATTAGTACCTGGACTTATTGCTAGACAATCAGAAGGTCATAAAGGGCAGAACAAGGATCAAGGCTATTGTGACAGTGGTGGTTTAAGGACAGTGATTTAGATGGGCTGCCCATCACTACAGTCGGTCAGGTTTAATGTCTGTATATCAATCCTTTTGATTCAGGTCAGAGAAGTCATATTGAAACCAAGGTAGCAGTGTGTCACAAAGAAATCTGTGCTGTAAATGTCAATGCAGCAGTGGTTTCAAGGATGTTTCAATTAATCTCCTGTGCTTGCTAAAGGTGTGAGTTAGGCCTGCTTTAGAAAACTCTGAGATGGGCATATTTTGGTTTTGGTTTTTCAACCCTATGAAGTTTTTAAAAAAAAGCAGACAGAGAGATTTTATGGATTGAAAGACAATTTCTGAAATGCTTGGCTGAGGGCTTACCAAAGATTCATTGACAGCAAAGTATAATTACACAAGGAACTTATTTAAACAAAGATTATTAAAAAGTTGCCATTTTTACATAATACGAAGTGCATACAAAAGAAAAATACAATCCTGTATATGTTGATCTCAGGAAGAATTCAGAATTGAAAACTGTTTTCATGCTGTGTCACTCCAAGGTATTAATACTTTTTTTACTGTAAGGTATTTTCTTTCCCAGTGAAGGGAAAAAAAGTCTCAAAATCTCTTGTCTTCATAAAAAGAGCAAGACAACAGGATTTTTTTTGTTCCCATTTAAGATGTTAGGTTAATTTTTTGATCCGTTTTCAGGAATAGAAGAGACAATAATATCAGCTGTATGAGAATTACAAATATGATTATCCTCACTCTTGCAGTTCTGCAAGTTGTTAGAGTGATCTGTATCCAGAAAAGTAATCTGTAAAATCCATTCAGGGAATCTTTTTCTAAAAGAACTATTCAAATCCAGGGACTTCAGTCTGTCAAGAAAAGCACTGCAAAATTGTCTAATTGTTGTGCCACAGATTTCTTTTTATCTCAGATCTTTCATCAGTTTGTGAGTTTGCTTTTTCTTTTGTTTTGTAAAGTAACATTTTCATTCTTTTCTTGTCTTTTCTCCTTGAAGAATTATACTCATCTACTGTTTGACCTTTTGCCAAAGAGCTTTGTCGTCCATAAACCCTTTTCTCTTCTACCTGCTTTCTCCAGAGTGATGGATCTCTGGGAAATGCATTGCTTCCTTCCCAAGCTATCAGGACTATCCAGTCAGAGACCCCCATCCTTACTAAGACATAGGGAAGGTGCTGCAGGCATTTAAAGTGGAGCATGCCTCACCCTATTGACAGTCTCTTGGTTTGGCATGTGGGAATGATCATTGATTTTTCTCAGAGTTCTGCCTCTGGCACTGGCTTATAAAACACAGCGCCAAAAGAGACATCATACACATGGCACCTGAGCAATTGGGTTATTCTGAATGAAGTAGGATAAATTGATTCTTTCAACTTGATTGTGAATATTTTTTAAAATTATTTTTGCAACTGGTGCACCTATGACTGCAACATGTCTGAGAGCCCGTTGTCTGGATTTCCTTTGTCTGAGGAAAAAAAGATGAAGAGCTGGTGTTATGTGGTAACTTAGGGTATTGTGGAGAAACCAGATACACAAGAGGGGATAGATTCCAACAGAACCTGTCCTCCATGCAAGGTGCAGGGACTGCAGCATAGCATCCTTGATAGAGTGCTTTGCAATCACAGTATTACCATAAAAAGCACTTTTGGCCAATTACGTTGGAAAGATCTAGTATGTTGAAATTATTAACAGTAGGGAAGTTAAAATAAAGGGGGCATTTGGATTCTTCTTTCTTTTTGTTTAAAGATATGGGGCTTTATCTGTAATAAAATATCTGACCAGAAAAAAATGCTGTTAGCTGTGTGTGTATTTAAAAACATTTCATGATTTCATACAGCTGCGTTTAGAAATATATTCAAAACCAGACTAATAATTTGTGAGTGTCAACTGGAGTAATCACTTATGGATTTTTCTGATTGCAAATTGAAGGTTTTATGTTTACATACAAGTCAGGTTTTGATTTTGGCTTTATTTTTCTGTTATTTAGTCTTGTCATTTGGGCCTTCAGGAAATAGCATGACATCATGTTTCCAAATGTCAGAGTCGGAGGTATTTTATTTAAGTTGGAGATTTTTGTTTTGCTTTCTTTTGTTTTGTTTTTTTCTGGGGGTGGGGAGAGATGGGCTTCGGACTTAACTAATTAAAAGTAATTTGTTTTCATGATCTGGATGAAGTGTTTTTGCCAGATGCCTAACATACCTCTGAGATCCAGGCAGAAATTTGTCACATCAACCAGGAAATCCTTATCAAAACACAGCTTGGATCTCTGGTGGCACTGAGTGTATCGTTTGATAAGTGAGTCCTATTTTCTTGTCTGCACATCAGTCCTTTGTAGCAAAGGGCATTTATTAAGGAAACAGATGGGGAAACATCAGTTATCTTTTGTGCCTTCTGTTTTCTATAAAGGCCAGCAAGACAAGGCAAGCTCAACCAAAATAATTGAAGGCTTCATAGAGTAAGTCAGGGTAGAATAGATTCACTGTAGCTCCAGCAGCACTATAGCTTCTGATTTTAAAAACGTGTTTGTCATACAGGTTGGTAAAATAGCTCAAATTTTGAAAAGCCAGAGAAATTATCTTTCAAAGGCATGTTGATCAATGATATTGCTTTTACTAATACAAGCTGTTGTGCTATGCATACTTGTAATTGGTATAAGCCATTTCTGAACAAAGATTTTTTTGAAAATTGAGAGCCACAGAGGTGCTGAACCACCAGCTGCAGTTTTTATGGACTTCTACAGAAATAGTGAACTATTATAAAAATCCTAAGATATCTTTAATCAGAATCATAGATATTAAGAGCAGTATTTTTTTTCCTGGTTTTAAGTTTGTCACAGCCATGTGGTAGGCTGACCTTGGCCATCTGCCACGTGTTCACCCTGTTGTTCTTACTCCCCTTCCTCAACAGAACTGGGACAAAAAAATTAGATGAAAAAGCTAGTGGGCTGGGATAAAGGCAAGGAGATCACTCACCAATTATTGTCAAAGAGAAAAGAGATGCAATTTGGGAAAAAAATTATCTAAATTTATTGCCAATTAAAGTTGATTTGGATGGTGGGAAACAAAAACGATACACTTTACCCTCTGCCTGGCTTTTTTTCCCAGTCTCAACTTCATTCTGTCATTCCCAACTCATCTACCTCCCCACCCTGACTGGTGGATGGGGAGTTGGGGGTTAGGATCAGCCCATGACAATCCTCTTCTGGGACTTCTGGGAACTCTGTCCAGGCACATGGAACACCTCCTCCTCCCCACCTCCATCCTGGGCCTCAAAGGGCTGTTTCTCACACCTTTTTCCCCTCATTAATTGCTCATGAGCTGTGTCCTGCCCATTCCTACACTCACTTCCCCAAGGCACTGCCATCGTGTCTAGGGGCCCTCAGCCTTTCCCTAGGATGGGTGAGTGGGAGCCTGCTTAAACTTGCCATGTCTCACACAGAGCAGGTCCCCCACTGCCTGGGCACCTAGCACAGGTTTATAAGTGAAGTGTGAGTTAATTAACTATACTAGAATGAAAACAGTATGAGTTATAGGCAATTTCTTTCATCTGATTTTTTTTCATAGCTAGGTTTCATACTTCTCATAACTATTAGGCATTTAATTTTGTTCACTAGTGGGATATTTCTTAATTTATAGTGGTAATTTAAATAAATTAAAAGGTAATCACCAAAACCTGAGGAATTTCTCATAAAAATTCTCCTGAAGAAAGTATATAGTGAATAGTACCAGTTTAATATTATTTCTGGTTTTTGCAACAATGTCTGGTTTTGCAACAATGGGATTACAACAGTTTAATCAGATTTAGTGATGAAATGCTGCCCTAGCAGTATTGCAGAGTCACAAACTTGTGTTAGGCAATATCCCATAAAAGGTGGGGTTCCTCAACTCTACATAGTTTTGCCAGAGAAAGACAAAACGAGGAGCACAGTGACATGGTGGAACAGCACAAGTTAAGAAACATATTGGAAATGAAAAATATCATGTTAACATATACCATAAGATCATAACTCTCTCTGTGTCTTAACATTTTCTCAAATATTCATGAAAAAAAATTGTGAATTTTTTTCTACAGTGCAGTGTATTGTTTCATATTACTTTGATTCTGTTGAGATATCTGATTGTTATCCCTCAGACAATATTAATAGCTTGTCTGTTATGGTAGTCGTAATATCTAGATACAAGTGGAATTATGTTTCCCATTGCCTAGATTAATGAACTGAATGGGTAAAAAACCACAGTCACAACCATGGATTTGTAAGCTCATATTATACGTGTACATAAGTCACTTTTCTTGCAAATGATAAGTGTCAGCCTGGTTCAGCTTAAATCCACATTTGCTGCCTTTAAATAGCAGGAAAAGAAGTTGATTCCCTACCTTAGTACTTTCAGTGTCCAGATTTGTGTTGTTATTAATCATTACCTGTTCACCATTGATAATATTGCTACTTTCCAAGGCAATGAAATTGTTGTATTACTGCCACAATAATGCAGTTTTTCTATAGACTTTTGATACCAACTGCGTTTTCTTTTATCTTTAGTCACTTCTCTTTATGGATTCACAAGAAGAAAGAGCTGGTTTAGAGGTCTCTTAAAATAATCTTTTTTTCATTTTAATGTTTTTGTACTTCTAAGAAGATATGTATTGTGTAGCATAACAAAATGTAATTTTACAAAGCCAGGGAGTCTAGATCTCTTAGCTACCTGCATCTCAAGGAAACTGTGCAAAGTCCTAGAAAACTCCCTTGTCCAACCAACTTATGAGTTTGTGTTCATTCACTGAATGTTCATTCCTGTTCTCTGGTCCAAGGCAAATGGATTGCTAGTTTAGTTATGAAAAGCTTCAAGTTTATGATTAGTTGTATAGAAAGGCTTAAAAGGATGGTTATCTGCAGTGTCTTCTGTGCCTTGCCCCAAACTCATTTCAGTTATGTCTGCCCTTTTCAAAGCAGAACTTGAATTTCTTTCATTTAGAGGCAACCATTCATCAGTAACCAAAATTACTGCACTTTCCCACTAGTGCCAAATTCACCTTCCCCTTTATAACTTAATAAGGTGTAGCTTTTTTACTGGCCAACATTCAGTGCTTGGTGAGTGGCTCATGAAGCATGCAGTGGAGTTTTCCATCTGCCATTCTTTTCTTCCTATCCAGACTGAATAGAGTGTATATTTTCTCTTCAAAATATTGCACTTTAAGCTTGAAAAAGACTTTTTCTGCCTTGTGCTCCAGCTTGCATGATGTGGCACTAATCTGCCATATCTGAGCAATATCTTTTTGTTTCAAAATACACTGACTGGTTTGTTCTTATTGCAGTGTCAGTATTGAATGGGGGTGTGTCCTGTAGCAGATGTGTCACCTCTTGGTGCTATGCTAATATGAAGGGACTCATTAAAATAAGGAATTGTTCATATTTTGTATGCTTTTAAAGCTTCAGGAACACCATCAATTTATTGTTAGTATACCTGACAGTCTTGTATTTTTTCATGACATACATTATTAGAGCCAGATAATAATGTTAGTAACAGATGTTTATTGTAAATGGAGAGATGGCTGTCTTCAGGTTCTTGATAACAAAAGAAAAGTGCCACTTAACAGTTGTCTTCAGTGCAAGCAGAGACTGCATACTTCACTGTCAGGTCCATGTATTCAGCTGGGTGATTTTTGGTCGATCTGTAGCCTACTTGTTCTCCAAGTCTTTACTCTTAAAATTAAGATAGTGGTGTTTCATGTCCTTTTACACGACTCTTCAGATAAGAGGCACAGTTGCAAAATTCCAATTTTATTTAATTATATATGTAGGCTTGCTAACAACCACAGAGGATGTGAACAATTGAAGAGGAATAGCTGAGCAGGATCAGCCCTGCGATACCTATCCCAGGATAGACAAGAGTTACCTATCACAAAGGATTACTAAATCCAAGCTTGAGGTAGATTTCTTGTAGTCTCATTTTATCCACAAATAAAATGAGTTGCTCCTTAGCTTTGCCCTCCCTCTGTGCCCCCCCTGTATCTTGATGTGCAAATAAATGGAGCCTTTTACAGTATTATTCAAAAGTTCTGAAATAGTGCTGTTCAACGATATGGCTATGAATGTGTGCAATAAGCTGAAAATGAAAACAAATTGATGAAGATTTGTAAATAAAGGAAGTGATTTCATTTTATATTCTCCTAATTCTTGGTCTTTCCCATTAGCCACTAGAGAGCAGCTTTCTACAGGACCTGAAAGAGATGACTGTCCTGCAGAGTTCCTGAAATGTAAACAGAGAATGTCTCCAAAATGATCATGTTTGAAAGTCATTTTATAAATACGTTCAGGCAGTTTGATTGTAGATCATATTGAGTTTGTTCCTGACCCAATTTAAATCTTAACACTTCAGACTTCATGTGTCTGAAGGCATAATGTTCTGTGACTTAAGCATAAGTATACATATTCTCATATGCCATAAATGGGGATAATTTTAGTAAGGTTTGTGATTTTGCAGTCGTGTCATTGCAGTTTAAATTAAAAAAAAAAAACCAAAAAACCAAAAAAAAAATCCCAATCAAACCCAAACCTGTAAGTTATTTCAAATGGAAAATAAAAAAGCCATATTAAATGAGAACAAAAGATCACCTAAGCACAGAAATCTGCCTCAAGCAGCAGCCAGTTGCAGTTGCCTAGTGAACAGTGCAGGACCCTGTAGAGCATGGTCATTCCTTCAATTTACCCTCTCAGCTTTCAGCAGTTGGTAATTATGAGACTTCTTAAACCAAAGACTGTAGCAAGACCATCATTTTTATCTGCTATCAATGGACTAATTTTCCATGAAATTATCTGCATTTTTTCTGTCTAAAACACAAAAGCCTGTGGAAATATATTTCCCAGGTTCATTATTAACCCTGTAAAAATATATTTCTTTTTTCTTTTCAGCTTGTCTCACTTCATTGCAGCCAACTGCCTCTATGGCTAGTGCTAGAAAAAGTAATAAAACTTGCTCCTTAGCTATTTACTTTATGTAATCCTTGATTTTTAAGAGTTTTTCATATTCTCCTACAGCTCTCTCTTTTCTGACTTCAAGAGTCCTAATTGGTTTTGTCTGTCCTCAGTAGAAATCTTCCACTATTCTGATAATCCCTGTTATATTTCTTTGTACTTTTCCAGCTTTACTGTATCTACTGTTGCAAGTGTGGTGCTCTCTTCAATAGTACGGTTTTCTGTTTCATTGCCCACTCTTTCTTAATGATTTCTGAAATTTGGGGGTTGTTTATCATCAAGCTGACATTTTATGCTAATTTTCTGGAATAATTTTATAATTTCCTGAGTAGTGATTGTTAATTTAGAATCATCCACTGTGTATGGTAAATATTCTTTTCTGTGGAGGTACATAATTTTGCATTTATCAGGACTGTATTTCATTTGTCATTTTGATGCCTACTCATTCACTGTTGTAATATCCTTTCCAGCAATATTCTGGAGATTTTACTATTGTCTTCCTTGCAGATTTGGATAGACATAAAGTTTCTGCACCTTCCCACATAACTTCCCATTAAAACATACTTCCTTCAAGTGTTCAGTTTTGCTGAAGCTTTATGAAAGAAGTTATACTAGGAAGCTTCAGTCACTGATTCTTTAGATCTTTTAGAAAAAAATAGTATTAATTCTCCCATAAAAATTGCATTAATCAATTTTTTTCTCCAATCTAACCTGTAATCTTCCATACAGGATGAGAGGAAACTGGTTAAATAGTATTTGAGCAAATTTATATCCATCACACTGATTGTTGACAAGACATTTCTTGGTCTCACCTCTGACTCCTGGCATACTTGTACAAGAGTGGAAGAGAAAGTCCAGTGTATAATAATGCTGAAAGTTAATAATTGCCCTTGAACAGCTTTCACCTTACAGATAAAACAAAATATTCACAGTTACTTAACTAAGATAGGAACTTAATTATCAGAGAAACTCAATGAAATCTACAGTTCCACATGGCTCCATTTTAAGATCAGGATTTAAATACTGCCTAACTCTGTTACCTTGAAGCTAAAAGATTTTGTCTGAATCCCATAGGGAATCTGTGGCAGTGGAACAGCATGGACCCCAGTAGTCTATTCCTGGTCTATCACATGTATTGATTAATTTAGTAATAATTATGGTTCTTTTAGATTAAATGGATAGATCATATTCATTTTTTCTTGCTTAGGTGTCTGCACTTAGTCAGAATGGATTTGCCTCTGGAGGCTGACAGTGACACACACTTTTTAATTTAGTATACCAGAAATTTGGTGGAGATTCAATAACTAAAATGTGGATAGAAGCTAGAGTCCTACATTAGGTAGATTGGACTTCACCTCTGCTTTCTAAATAGAAGGTACGATTGGGATGGGCCAGTGGCTTCTTTTCTAAGATAGTATCCTTACAAGAGGAAGGTCTATTTGTTTAGCTCAAAGGGTTTTACAGCCATGTGTGGGGTGAAACCTGCTAGGCAGGGGATGAAGGAAGACTTGCAGTTTAGCAGCACTCCCCACAGCAGGGAAGACAGTTCTGTCTAGAGTCTAGAGGAGAGCAGCTATGCAGGAATCAATGGTTCCTACCTGAGCTTCTCACAAAGCAAAGACATGAACATCCCTAAAAATAATTTTGGTGCTGACAACCATTGTCAGTTCTCAACAGAAATCTGAGAAATCTTTGATTAGTTTTCCAGAATAAGAAGTTGTCTTTACCCTAAGGTTTTATTTTTCACAATAATTTACTTTGTATCGTGAGATACGTTACTGGAAAATTTGACTCCTGTTTTTTCCTCCTATATTTTTATCTATTCCTTCTTCTCTCCAGTGTAGAATTGCCTGTCAATATCAGGGCATCTTGAATGGGCATTGATCCTTTCTTTCCTTGGCTGAGGTAACAGAGCAGCAGGGGTGAGAGAGGTTGATTCTGCTTCAGTTCCATTTGCCTGCTTGTAAAGAAGGCAGCTCTCACTAACCAAAGTTCCTTTTCCACATAACTGCATTGTTTGCCAGGGACAGCAGCTTCCCATATCTTCACTGTAAATGGAATTCCAATCAGAATGTCATCAGGCTAGAGGCAAACCACTGGGTAAACCATGACTGCAGTCAAAGCAGTGCCATGCAGCACAAAGCAGGAGCCAGCAGGTGCTGCATTCATTGCATAAAGGTGTGCTGTTGCCTTAGCAGAGAAGCAGCAAGCACGATATTATCAGATTATCTTTTCCTTGAGTTAAAAATATTCTCTCTCCAGAGAGGTCACCTATACCACTAAAAAGCGCTCAGGCATTTGGTGTTATGTAAATGTTATTTTTTTTTCCTATTTTTCCATTAATAATAGGAATTTGCTTCAGAAAAGATGCTGTAGTTACCTTCAAATAATTGTATCAAAATCTGCTGTCTAGCAGGGATTAGAAAGTCATAGTCATCCATCATTTCAAACATTGACTAATACATTTATAGGAAGAAAGGTTAACTGCCAGATTTTTTACAATTTTGTGTAAGGTATCATGCGATATGAAATTAAAGTGAACACTGTTAGCCTTCCCCTCCTAGTGTAATACACACGAAATTGGTCAAAACCAATTACAAACACCTCCTTTTTTTGACAAGTCATGACTAGATAGAAGATTTGGTTTTTTTTTGTAAATTCAAGGCAGTAATTTACTGACAAGATGGGGAATTTAAAAGGCTAGATTTAAGCAGCTAACCCAAAATTGTCAGGTTCGGTTTTGCTTCTGGGATTTGCTGTTGTTTTGGTTTTTTTTCGGATTTTGTTGGTTTGGGTTTTTTTATTTTTGCCAGGCACTGTAGAAGGCTCTGGCTCAGTCAATGTAATTTGCCTTTCATAGTCTATCACAAGGCTCATGATTATTTCTTACAACAGAATATTCAGTGCAACAAAATAGTAGATTCTGCTGTGTTGGTTGGGCTGCATTCCAATTCCTGCCTTAGTTATGTTGGCTGCCTTCAGCACTGCCAGCACAATAATTATTGCTGCGTTTTCTAGACCTCATGAAACCAGCAAGGTGATCACCCCCTTGGAACAGCTGGGGATATGAGGTATGGAAAAGTGGAAAGAAATTGCTGCAACTCTGTGCTATCTTGCCAGCAAGTGCCACTTGAATGATGACAGCTATTGGCAGGGATAGGCCTCTGCTGGGGGAGAGCTTGCAGCAGTGCTAGATTATAGCTTTTCCTGCTTCCAAGAGGAGCTACTGTGGGCACTGAATTAAAGAAAGCAAATTGGGAGGTGGGGAAAACAAAGATTCAAAGGCGAATGCAGAAGAGTAGAGGATAAAATCTGACAAGGAGCCAATTTTTGGTTTACTGTATGTGATTGGCTCTCCTTATGAAGAAAAAACCTGCCACAAACACTGTCATGTCAGCCATGCAGGTTTGTTAGGCAGCCTTTCCAGCCTTCCTCACAATGTTAAGGTACCAACTGGTGTCAGAAAATGGATGCTATTCTTCTTTCAATACAGAGAAGTATAATATTTTTGTCAGGTTTTTACCATATGAAGAACAGAAGGACAGTTTAAAAAACCTTAGTTATTTAGCAAAATGTTCATCATTAACATATCTTCTGAGAATGTGCTGCTGTGCTTGAGTGTATAATTTGGGTAAGCAAATGAGTTTAATCCAGGACACAACACTAGCCTTCAATACACAGAATAAACACCCAGTAAAAATCTGACTTTAGTCTCAAATTAGTGATGTAAATTATTCTCAGACAAATGATTTTGACTACTTTGACTGGTTTTTACTGCTTTGACTGGTTTTGACTTCCCTTTCTTTTGAAACTTTTAATTTTATTCCACATACATTTTTTCTGGACAATCTACTTGTATGGAAATATATATTTTTTTACACCATTCTCATCATTACTAACACCTAGTAGCTCTATATAATATATCAAACATTCATCTTGTGTGTTTATTCTTTTTGTCAGAGTTTTGCATCTATCCTTTTCCATGTGCCTCACATTTTAACTTCTCTGTATAACAGACTAGGAGAAGAGCTTTGCATCTCACCAAGTTGGAACTTTATTAGTTTTCCCTTTTTCTGTATTTGTTAGTTTTTAAGTTGATAAAGCTTGAAAGCAAATAGACAGTATTTCAGAAAGAATGTACCAAGAGAAGGAAATATTTGTATCCATATATGAATTGGCTACTAAATTAGTACATTAGCACACCTAATTAGTACATTACTCATTACAGACTAGCTTTATAGTCATTGCATTTGTAATAGGGGCTAGGGAAAAGGACTGATCAGACTGCTTCTTAATTTTATTGAAGTGTTAATGTTGGAAAAGGCTAGAGAATGAGACTATAATCTGTACTGTTTACTTATATTACTGAGGCTGTGATTCCAAGGGCAGGTGATAGCTTTTTGTATTTTTTCAAATCAGGAAGCTTAGGGTCCCACTCATTAAAACATATTGTTTCATAAAATCAGTAAAAAGCCATCTCTTTGTGTTTTCCTTGAAATATTCAATGGGAGCAGTGTATGACTGAGTCACTCTAGCTGTCCATGGGAGCTGGAATGACCTAGAGTTTTCCTATAATGACAATGACATCACAGAGTGCTTGATGTGCTGCCTTTTTTCCCCTTATAATCATGTTCCAAAAAAGATTGAATAAAAATTATTAAATATTGAAATATGATGTAAATTAGCCAGTTCAAATCAAAAACTCTTGAGCTGAATTAAGTATTGAACTAGCCTATAAGAATACCACATTTTCTTTATTAACAAAAAAAAAAAAACAAAAAAAAACAAAAACCTTGATGCTCTGGATAGAAATGTATGTTTGTAGAACTGGGTTGTAGACAGTAATCAGTGTTCCCCAGCTGCCATTGAATTTAAAGGTGCTGATCCTGAGAATTGGGAACACTGGACATCTGGAAGATGAGGTCTGAGACCTTGTGCTTCTCCCTTAGACTCTGTGTAGAGACCAGATAACAAGTCTGACTCTAAGGCAGCCATGTTGCAGAGAAAATGCCTTCATTCCTTCCACAGTACTTGAAGCTCTCTAAGGATGGATGGCTTTATACACAGGTAATAGGCAAAGTTCAGCAGGTAGAAACTTTTCTGTCTATAACTGATGTCAATTATCTTTCTTCCATAAAGTGATCAGCATAGTTTATATATCAGTTTTCAGGTGATGCCAAGGCATGGAAATGTAGCAGGTGCTTCAAATATTCCATGTAGTAATAATGATTACTCCAGTAGAAGCATCTTGAGAGAGATTTCTGTAAGGACAGTAAAGTCAGCATTCTGCTTAGCCAGGTTTAGTTGTGGAATGAGAGATTACAAAGGAGCCCTCTCTGCCTTAACAGTTCTGACATGGGCTACTTCACATTCTCTCACCATGTCATTCTCTCTCTTGCTTTGTGGACACTTATATACCTGCATACAAATAAAACCACCAGGACACAACAACTAATGACTCTAGATTGGCTATTTTCATTTGATTTTCACTCTGTTACTAAATGCCTGGTTATTATTATTATGATGAGACTCAGACCTGATGAGATAATGAGTGATCCCTGCCAACTCCACTCAAAATAATTTGGCTAAAGAGGTTTCTTACAGGTGTGCCTTTCCTGCTGAGAACTAGAGACTAATTTTTTGCTGTTGTTATAGGGTAATTTTTTTTTTTCGGGTATTAAGCCAGAGTTTGTCCTGGACTGAGAATCATACATAGAAGATAGGTTCACTACCTAAACATAGCTGAGATACTTCTTTCTGTAAATTCTGACAGTATTATCACATCTTTCTTGAGTTTACAAATGTAATATAGCATAATATTAACCAGTGTGTAGAAACTAGTTGTATTTTTTTAAATGAAACCAAAATCTACTTTATTGATAAATATCTCCATAAGGACAGAAACAATTTGAAAGTATTTGATCAGGCTAATCTTTCTGAATGATCTCTGCATGCTTGATTTTGCCTTCAGGCTTTACTGCAGGCCAATTCAGATTATTCAATCATAAATTATTATTAAATCTTAATTCAAAAGCATTTTTACTTGTAGAATTGGCTCTAGCTTTCTCAGCAGTGTCAGTAAAATTGAATTTTGCCACCTTAAAGTGTGGGTGCCAGTGCTTCGACGTTCTTGCTAGAAAGATGTGAACAGGGAAGAGAGAGAGAAAGATTGAGAGAGAGATGGAGGGAGTAATAAGGGTCAGCCAAAGAGATGGAAGGAAACTCGTACGTTGACAGCGTTTAAAGTAATTCCCAGTGATGGTCGCTAACCCATCAGTCACGATCCCGCCTTTGGCCACAGTCACAGCTAGCCTTCTTGTTACACCTTCTTGCTGGCATTTGGCAGCTGAGGATTTTGTGCTACAACATTATCTTGGTTTTAAGGTAAAACAGAACCTCGTAACTTGACCCAATTATCAGTTTGAGTGCAAACCACTTTTATGCACCTTTCCCTGTGTTTGGTGGCATGCAAATATGTCATATTAAATAACTTGCAAATTGTTATTACAGGTGTTCATGAGCAGGAAATAAAATATACTACAGGGATTAAAACTTAGCACCTGTTGCTAAAGTTCATCCTGTAGCTGAACTAACTTATTGATAGTCTCATGGGTAGAAGAGTTTCCATGAGATGGATTTTTTAAATTTTCTTTCAGACACACAAAAAGAATGTGTTCTGACACATCTCTAATTCTTGCTACTGGTGGCCAGCCAGAAACAAGAAACTCTGTTCTCTTAAAGCATACACATATGCACACACACAAAATTTGCTGTACCCCGATTTTAATATTTGTGCTCTAAATTGTGTCATGAACTTAAGTCTCTAACCCATCTAAGCAAGTCTTTGGGATCGAGTGTGCATTTGTATACAAAACTTAGAAACAAATAAATTAACTGAAATGCTCTGCTGGTTTCAAGAGTATTGGAATGTTATATGCCTCACAAATTCTGGATTTTTGTTGTTGTTTTAAATATTAGTAAAAGTTAATTTGGTTTTGTACAGTAAAAACTACAGCCATTTGAGGCACAATTATCTCTACAATGCTGTGTAGATATGCTTCTCACTACTCCATAACAGCAAACCTACTGTAGAAAACTTGTACTTGCCATTTTTTTATTATTGCTGTGCTCAGTTAGGGAAGGCAGCAGCTAAGACTAAGAATGCACTCTGTACCTGAGGAGAGGTTTGTTGTCCTTAGTAGGTCACAGCAGAATCCACTTATACAAAATATGATGCAGGAATGTGGTCCTACACAGGATTTTTAAAAACTATGATTAGCTTCTTATCAAGAGTGGTGAAGGCCTATTCCTTTTCTCAGAAACATCAAATGGATTAAGGATGGTGGCTTAGTATTATATATGTGATTCCTTTGAGGAACGAATGGTCAAGTGGAAACTAATTCCTTCTTGATTTTTAACTCGAATTACCTGTTCTTGCTATGGTCTTGATGGTTTATATTAGATGCACCAAGAACACCATTGTGTCCACAGGTCTTCACAGCATTTAATTTCAGTGTTGCCTTTTTTTGCCTTTCTTCTTACCAAAAAAAAAAAATTGTTTTATCTACCCTGCTGTCTTACAGTAAAGAACTTGACTTACATGCGCATGCACGCTTGCAGATGTGTATGTGTATTTCACATAGATTTGACTTTCAAAATATTAATCTGTTTTTCTGCTGGGTGACTGTGGAGAATTTTCTGAGTAACTGGGCTCTCTATCTCAGGATACTATCTGAAGTTTTGATGAAAAATTAAATGAACCTCTCTAAGGAATGGCACAAATAAATGCATTCTGCCTCAAAATGATGGAAGTGCTGGGGGAGTGTTAGCTGGGGATATTGTACTCATGCAGGCAGGCTTTAGCATTAGAAATCGTTCATAAGCTAAAGGCCCAAAAATACTTGTGTTTAGTTGACCCTTTTTAGTTTTCTATGCCATAGAGCAAGAACTGAAAGTGTTTTAAAAACTAAAAAGCTAACACAAAAACAGAAGGGAATTATTAGATGGTGTGGGCTGAGGGGACTTAATGACTTAGCGATTAGAGCTTAATTTCCTTAGCTCATTCTTAGTGTGAGCCATTCAATGATATAAACCATGGTTGTTTAATTCTCCTGCACTGTAATTTAAGCTAATACTCTTCTTCCTTTGGATTTTGCTGAGAGCCTGTTAGCACCATTCAGCCAGCTGTGTGACCCTGCCCCAGCCCTGACATGCTGAGTGCCTGTGTGCTGTGTTTGCTGTCCAAGGACCTTGGCTGGCAGGGGCTGTACATATCCTCTTGTGTGTCTCTGCCTATGTAAACTTTAATTTATATCAGTGCAAAGTTTAGATTCTGTATCATTGTAAAGTAGTCGTGGTTGTAGTAGTAGTAGTTTCTTCAGTCGTGGTTGAGTTTCTTCTCAAGGAGCTTTCTGAGCAAAGGCACTTAGTCATTTTCTATTTTGGAATTTGTGTTATAAATCATCTTTTGACTGGTTTCTTCTTTATGGCTCCTGTCTGAAATTCTAGTCCAATCATATACTTTAAGAATCATCTCCAAATGTTTTTCATTTTCCTCTGGAAATCAGTTCATAGATCCCTCAAGGTCAGTAACACTGTTAATCTATTAACAACAACCAGCCTCTGACAAGAATCTGGAAATAGTTTTTGAGCTATGCCAATTTGGCACTATATGGGTTCATTTTATTTTCTATTTATTTTTACAATAGTTTGCCTGAGTCTGGACAAAATAATGTGTTAGTAAAATAGTCCCCTTTAAATAAAGTCTTCTATAATTTTATCAGTGAATACATCAAATAATCTGCCTAAGAAGACAATGTGGTGAGTGATTATTTTCTAACATTAGAACCTGACTGTCCATAATCCTACATTTTGAGTTCACTGCATTATTAGTGTGGAATTGAATTAAAACATATTTTTCTTTTTCCACCATATTATACTTTTTCATCCAAAGCAACCTTTTTTCCTTTTTGCTTTTCTCAATTTAAACTCTTTCCCTGCATCATGAAATCACAGGATGGTTTAGGTTGGAAAGGACCTTAAAGATTATCTAGTTCCAACACCCCTATCATGGGCAGGGACATTTTGCACTAGACCACATTTCTCAAAGCCCCACCCAACATGGTCTTGAACACCTTCAGAGACTGAGGAGTCCACAACGGCTCTGGGCAACCTGTTCCAATACCTTGCCACTCTCACAAGAAAGGGTTTCTTAGAGTTCCTAATATCTAATCTAAATCTACCCTCTTTCAGCTTAAAGCCATTTCCCCTTGTCATGTCATTACCTGCCCTTGTTAAAAAAATCCCTCTCCAGGTTTCTTGTAAGCCCCTCTTTGCTAATGGGAGGCTGCTCTAAGGCCTCCCTGAAGCCTTCTCTTCTCCAGGCTGAAGAGTCCCAGCTCTCTCAGCCTGTCTTCAGAGGAGAGGTGTCCAACCCTGTGACCAACTTAGTGGCCTCAGTGAACTTGTTCCTACCAGTTGACATCTTTCTTGTATTGAGGCCCCCAGAGCTGGATGCAGCACTCCAGCTGGAGTCTCACCAGAGCAGAGCAGAAGGACAGAATCCCTTCCCTCACCCTGCAGGCCACACTGTTTTTTGATGCAGCCTAGGATGGGGTTGGCTTTCTGGGCTTCAAGTGCACTTTGCCAGCATGTGTTTTGCTTCTTGTCCACAAACAACCCCAAGTCTGTCTTCCCAGGGCTGCTCTCAATGCACTCTCTGCACAGCCTGGATTTGGGCTTGGAATTGCCCGAATGAATCCAGGTGGAAGACCTTGCACTTGGCCTTGTTGAACTTTATGAGGTTCACACAAATGGACCTCTGAAGCCTGTCCAGGTCCCTCTGGATGACATCCCTTCCCTCCAGTGTGTCACCTGCACCACACAGCTTGGTGGCATCAGCAAACTCACTAAAGGTGTGCAAAACCCCAGTGCCCATGTCAATAACAGAAATGTAAAAGTGCCAATACCAACCCCTGAGGAGGAAGAAAGAAAATTCCTTGACTTTAAAGATTAATATTTCTTTGTTAGTTCTTTCCTTTATCTCTGTAATATCCTTGAAACAACATTAAACATTGAAGCTAGCAGGTATGATTTGAAGAAGTGCAGTTGTTTAACCAAAAATTTTGAAGTAAAGGGATAAAATGCTTTCAAAATCACATCTATATTTTCTCTTGTTATGTAAGGAAATCCCTTATGATTCTGACATCTGTGGAAGAGGAATATACTACATAATACTATTTTTAATAGTCTTTGTTACTACTTTGTCCTACTTTCTACTTTTCTCCTTTTGGAAACACGGTGAGATTTTTTAGAAAATAACTCATGTAGAAAGTCTGTATTATATTTTCGTTTGTTTGTGGAAAAGTTTTAGTGTCTCTTCACCTTCATCTCTTCAGGAAGTGGAAATAAAGATCTAGTTCTGTCCTATAATTTCCATTTCATAAATCCACAATGCACCTTGCCGTGTTAGCGTGATCTTCTAAGGAAGAGTTGCATTTCTACAGCATTTCATCTGTACACACCTGACAGAGTGCTGCCATTTCACATATCCAGCAGCTCCTGCACACAGCTGATCCCTTGAAGTGATGTGAGAAAATTTAATAGCAATTCTGCCTATGAGAAATGAGAGGTAGATATACATAGACAGAAGTGGTGCAGACTTGTCCTTTTCTTCTGTATTTACCCCCTGCCTTGTGTGCCCTGCTGTTTGGTACTTACCTCAAGTTCAACATGGCCACAAAATCTGAGTGGTTGCTTAGTGCTGAAGGAATTACTAGCAATGGGAAAAAACAAAGAGTACATTGATGTATGAAAAGAAAATATTCTCACAGAATAGCCATTTATCCAATGCAGTCCCACAAGGAAGTTTTGGTGGAACCGTATCTTTCACCAAGACAAGCAAAACAAAACATGTTGATGCATGGTAGCACAGTTTCATTTTTGACTAGAAGTCGTGTCAGGAATATGAAGTTTTCTACTTTTTATACAATTAATTAGCATGCTGCAATTTTCCTCTGTAATTGGCATACTTAACTGGATGATCTCCTGCTGTTTGAATGATTTGCAGCTTCCCATGTATTGTTTTTTGCTTGCTGAATCTCTACTGTTACTAAACTAAAAGCAGTCTAGTGAACAGTCTGTACTCTTTTTGCTACTGCTTTGCTCCTCTCATTTACTCTTCATCTGATGAAAATAAGAGCTCTGTGCTCAGAGGGATAATTTTCCCTTTGTTACTTGTTTAACAGCACTTGGGTTAACAGGTCTTTTGCTGGTACACCTAACAGACTTCACACTGACCTATGTAATACTGCTTCATGCCACATGTTGGCCTTTTTTAATATAAATTACTGTGTCTGTAGTCAAGGAAATATTTCTTAATGATAAACTTAGAAGCACAGGCAGTCTGAGTTTTCATGAAGTTCCTAATACAGCTTGGCCTTCCTTTTGTTTCTTCTTCATTCCATTGTCACCATTGGACATGTCTTGGGGTTCTGGGAACTCTTCTGTGACTTTCCTCTGCTAGGGAGAGTTGTAGGATAGCACAAATAGTTTAGAAACATTTTGGATCATGTAGGAACATAATTTCGTTCAATAAATATGTAAAATAAAATGGTAGTCAAAATACTAAGACTGGTTATAAGAAGGATGAGTTGTTTGAAAGAAGTCTTTGTTGAAAAGAGAAATTCAGTGTTTGACCTGAAACCTGAACACTCAAATTTGAAATTACATGGCTGGCAAACTTTCCCAGGATTATTTTGGCAGTCTCCATCTCAAAGTTCAACAAATGTCAGTACATAGTATATAATTAACAGCCTTTTTACATTTGCAATGCTGATGTGAATGTAGGCTGTCTTTTAATGAAAAGTTTTCTTATTTAATTTCAAAAAGAAAGTGTTCATGTGATAGTGGACTGTGGCATAAAAATTGAAAAATTCTCCCATAGCTGTACCATACAAAAGCAGTAGTTAATTACTCATTTAGTACTTGATCTAAAAGGTGTTATTTTTTAAATTAACAGAGTGGTTGGCACATAAACCTAATTCAGTTCATACACAGCATAACATAAACTCAGTAAATAGTTACCTGTTATTTAATGAAACTTAATCAAGAAACAACCACCTGTTCTTTTTTTTCTTTCTCTTCCTTTCTTGCTCTTGCTCTTTCTTCTTTTTTTTGAGTGTGTGGTGTCTACATCACTGTTATTTTAATTATTAATAATAATAATTTTTTAAATTTTATTTTCATTATTCACATTTTTGTGAAATTCATCAATTCACCATTAAAGTTAATGAAATTGTTGGAATGCTGTCAAAGAAACTTCCTGATCTTTCTGTCTAAATATACTTCACCATTATATTGCCTTCTAATATTAACATAAATATTATTTTTGTCCAAACATGTCATTCTACCTATGGATTGAGCTACAGTACTGTATTTTTACATAATGTTAGAACACCGTTTAAGGGACATCTGCTATTGGAATTGTGAAAATATTTCTACTGGTACTGTTAGGAAAGCATTTTTTTCTATATCTGACCTGTCTGTTTGGAATGATATTAAACATCAGACTGGGATGGGATTGTTCCACAATTGATTTTTAATATTATTTTATATTATTTATCTAGAGTCTTGGGGAAGTTTATACTTCAGCTGATGTTTCTGACAATGGAAGAATGTAAAGTAGAGTCATTATCAGTAGAACCAGATCAAAATGTTGCATGTATTTGGTTACAGGTAAAAGCCCAGTGACAGAATAGCTGGAGTAGAGAGAAGAGATAAAAATCAAAATGCAGTGAAATTGTGGAAGAGACTGGACCAGGCTAAAGGATGGTGTTGTAAATGGAAACAATGTAGATGAGATGTCATAAACCTATCACGTTTTCAGCACTATACCCTAAAACATTGTAATAAAAACACTGATAAAAGCACTGATACCCTAAAACATTTGCTGTTGTATGTAAGAGTGATTTGTGTTTCTCCTCCTGCAAGCATACCATTCTTGGTGAACAGTTTTGTATCTTGGTAGAATATACCTCAGTAACCAGTGAGAAGTGCAGCTTTCATTGAAACTAGAAGAATTTCAAAGTCATCTTATTTTACTGCTGACAAGTATTTTTTTAACTCAGAGCAATCGTCTGGGATATGGGAAGGGGAAACACCTCTATATATGATTTCTGGTTTGTTCTAATCTATTTATGCTTTTGCTTTTTAATCATAGGTTTCTGTGCTCGAGAGGCAGATATTTGACTTCCTTGGTTATCAGTGGGCACCCATCCTCGCAAATTTTATACACATTATTATAGTCATTCTTGGCTTATTTGGAACCATCCAGTATAGACCTCGTTACATAACAGGAGTGAGTATTTCATTTCATTTACTTACTTTGATGTGCATGTGGGGAAAAAAAAAAAACAACCAAACAGAAAAACACTCCAAACTGCATCATTCTTAAAGCAAATAGAAATCTTATTTTAGTTTAATTTTCTTCTGTAGCATTTTGTCATTTACTTACTATGCTTTTGGGACACCTGCAATAATCAACTGGTAACAGTCTCCAAAATTTAAAAGTCAATATGGTCATTAAGTGCATGACAATATGAACTTTCAAGTGGAGTCAGCTTAAGGAATTACAATGTCTTCAGTATTAGGGGAATTTAGAGCTAGTCTAAATGTTAGCTGTAACTTTCCTAGATACACTGGACCTCCCCAACAGAGGCGTGATTCATTATAGTTACTCATTATTGTTATTAACTTCTGTTGCTAGAGTGCTTATCTGTTATGTACATGCCTCCTAGAATTTATAATCCAACCTGAAGTGAGGTATGATGTTATGGTAAGAAATAATGGGCTGAGGGCTCCAATATGAAAATAAGGATTTGGACCTTAATTAGCATTTTTAATCCATTTCTTTCCTTATTCAGCTACCCCTTATACACAGACTTAGTATGTCTGTACTCTCTGGCACAATGCAGTATTAATTAAATTCTCTTTTCATACTCTGGGTTTTTGGGGTTTTTGCCATTTGTACTTCTACAAAGAGAAAATAATAGCAACTCTGAAAATCATCATTCAGAATACCTTTTGTTAGATTTTCATAACAATTTTTAATTACTGTCAAAATTGATTATTAATTCATGTAAAGCTTGTATACATTTGAGAGACAGGAGTTGAAAAATTTGCCCATACACAGCCATATTTTCATGTCAGATGAAAAAAGGGGATCTTAGAATGATAGAATGGTTTGCATTGGAAGCAAGCTTAAAGATCACCTGGTTCCAGACTGGCAGGGGCACCTTTCAGTAGGCCAGATTGTTTTAAACTCCACTCCAACCTACTCTTGATCCCCTTCTGAGAATGGGGAATCCACAACTTCACTGGAAAATGTTTTCTAGTGTCTCACCAACCTCACAGTGAAGAGGATTTCCTAATATCTAATCTAAACCTATTCTCAGTTTGCTCTTTCAGTTTAAAGTCTTTATCCCTTGTGTCTGTTAACTCCACTGAATCTGTACCTCTTCTGCAAAGTCTCTCTCTTAACTGTTCCCTCATACACCAGTAGTCACTCAGAATAAAGAAAAATTTTGCTTCTATCCCAGTGCTACCATCCATATTACATTACTGTGATACTGGGAGAAATACATTAACATTTGTGTCTGTGTTTCTGTCTCTGTGATCTCCTGTATGCAGAAAATTTGTATCCACATGTGCGATGCCTTTATGCATGCACACAATTTAATATATTCCAAAAAATTTACTATCAACATTGAAGAGTATGTTGAAAGCCTTAAATATTTATATTTCCTTCAAGTTACAAAACTGGGAGTCATTTGAACTGGAGTTTCCTTTCTTTTCTGGGACTTTGCCCAGTACAAGAGACTTGAAAATAAAAATGCAAAATTCAAGCATCTGTTAAAGAAAAAGGGTTAAATGTTCCATCCCAAGACTATTCTGTGGCATAAAACAAAGCATGGGCACAAATTAGATAACTGAGCTAAACAAAAAATTATATTTAAATGACCTGCTACAATGATAAGTGAATTGTGAATGGGGAAGAACACCAGCTTTATAAATTGAGTGTGTTCACATGAGTTTCTGAATGATGTGGTTGTGCAACACTGTTCTAACTAATTTTCGCACACATCTTTCTTAGAGCTCACTCCAACTGTGGAGCCCATCTGGCTTTGTGAGTTTGCCTCTCTACATCATCTCATTGATTTGGATTGAACCAATCTAAGATCCAACTGTCTTGTTTGGAGTTTATAAAAGACACCTGAATGTGCCAGTTGTCACAGACTGTTTGAATAAGATGACAATGATAAAAATCTCATCCTTTATTTAGTTGAATCAACAGAGGAGCTCTGTGGCCCACAGTAAAACAAAGACATGAACCTGTTAAAGCAGGTCCAGAGGAGGACCATGAAAACAGTCAGTGGGGTAGAACATCTATCCTCAAGAGGCAGGCTGAGAGAGTTGGAATTGTTCAGGCTGGAGAAGGGAAAGCTCTGGGCAAACATTATTGTAGCTTTTCAATATATAAAGGGGACTTACAAGATAGACAGAGAAGGTCTTTTCACCAGGGCCTGTAGTGACAGAAAAAGGAACAATAGGCCCAAGCTGAAAAGAAGGCAGGGTTAGATTGAACATAAGGAAGAAAATATTTACAATGAGGCTGGCTAGACACTGGGACAGATCAGAGAATTTGTGTATGCCTGATTCTTGGGGGTGTTCAAGGCCATGTTGGATAGGACTTTGAAAAACCAAATCTAGAGAAAAATATCCATGCGAATGGCAGGGACTAAAGGGTTTTTAAAGGTCCCTTCCAAGCTTGTACCTGGTCACATTAGGTCTGTGAGAAAAGGATAGATTATTAGTGGTACATTACTTAACATGTAATTGCTGCTATACATGTGAAAAAAAAAAAAAAACAACCCAAAATAAAAAAAAAACCAAAGAGAAAGAGGTAATTACCTTATGTCTATGCTTCTTGCAGCATCATCAGTCTGCCAAGGCATTAGGCCCCAGAGAGTACAGTTGAGCTAATCTATGTCTTTTTAAAGACTAGATATGGTCAATTGCTCAGCACACCTAGTGGGATCTACTTAATGTCTTATATGACAAGTAGCCCTGACTCTACCAATTCAGGTTTGGAATATTTCTGTTTTAAATTGAAATTTATTATCTTCCTTTCTTAAAAAAATGTTTAAAGTAGCACATGAAAATGTGCAGCAGTTCATATGTAGATACCAGGATACTATCCAACGACTAAAATCATGCCATGGGAAATTGTAAAGCCTCTGAGCTACCTTTCTGAATTTTAAAGACAGTAAGACAGTCTCCATATGGTGAATGATTTGGCCAGGATTTTTGGGGAGAAAACATTCAGATGACTGTTTTGTTAAATCTTGTTAAGAGAACCAATTTTCAGATAAAACAGTTATAATAAAAGGATTCTTATGCTTAACATTTTTAATAAGTGAATTCTGGCATTGATACACCTTATTGACATAATTTGATTTTTCTTCCAGGTAATGGTTTTATTTATAATAAGAAAGTCTGTGTACTCAAGCTCAGCACAGAAATTGTTAAAAAATATATTTTCACAGAATCCCATAATGGGTGAAGTTAGAAGGAGTCATTTGAACTGGAGTTTCAATGATCCACAGTGGATCATCTGGTCCAACTTCCCTGCTCAAGCAGGGTCATCCTAGAGCTCATGGCACAGCATTGCATCCAGATGATTTTTTAATATCTCCAAAAAGGGAGACTCTGCAACCTCTCTGAGCAACTTGTTCTACTGCTCATTCATCTGCACAATAAACAAGCTTTTCTCTTATTTTACTTCTGCTTTATAACGGTTAGGGGAAAAATTATGTGTAAAACCATTTAACAAAAAGGATGATGAAATTAAATAGAATAGTCATTGTCAGTCTATGTGAGTAATAGAAATAATGTCATTTTGCATTCTTGTCAGCCTGCAAGACACAAAATTTTGAAGTCTGTGAAGTCAGACTCCTACCTGAATCTGCTCTCTGTAAAAGGTTTTCTTAGGAAGTACTTCTCCATTCTGAGACAAACCATTCAGTGCTTCTGCTTAATTGTACTTACTGTGTTGCAACTGAGATGTAGACATTTATTTATAGAAGGAGGCACACAGACATTACTTCTCTGCTCTACACAAGTTTTCAGAGCAAATGATAATTTGGGAACATAAGCAATAATTTTCTGCATAATCATTTTGAGCTAATGCCCAATAATATTATAAGTACAATTAAGTAAATGACCTTGAACATTTTAGTAGTAGCTCTGTCTGGTGGCTGTCACAGGAGGCTGTGAATCAAGATTCTGCTTCTGTTTCAAGCTGTGCCATTGGAAAGATGACTTGTTTGTTCAAGTTTGTTCAAGCACACATAATAATATTCTTCAGTTTCTTCCTTGATTCAGTAGTTTGTCATGGATAAAAATGAATGGGAAAATTTTTCTGTTGTCTTTAGAATCATAGACCCATAGAATGTGCTGAGTTGGAATGAACTCTTCAGGATCATTGAGTTCAATTTCTGACCCTGCACAAGACACCTCAAGATTCACACCATGTGCCTGAGAGCATTGTCCAAATGCTTCCTGAACTCAGACAGGCTGGTGCTGTGGCCACTTCCCTGGGGAGCCTGTTCCAGTGTTCAACCACCCTGTGGGTGAAAAACCTTTTTCTGATATCCAGCTTGAACTTCCCCTGTCTCAGCTTTGTGCCATTTCACTAAGTCCTGTCACAGGTCACCGGGGAGAAGAGATCAGTGCCTTTCCCTCCACTTTTCCTTGTGAGGATACTGAAAACCAAAATGAGGTCTCCCCTCAGGTTCCTCTTTTCTAGGCTGAACAAACCAAGTGACCTGAGCTCCTCTTCATAAGGGACTACAGACCCTTCCCCATCCTTCTACTGTTCCTTTGGATGTTCTTTAATAACTCAATATCTCTTTTATATTGTGCTGCCCAAAACTGCGCACAGGGTTCAAGGTGAGGCCGCCCCAGCTCAGAGCAGAGCAGGACAATCCCCTCCCTTGCCCAGCTGGCCATGCTGTGCCTGATGCCCCCCAGGACACGCTTGGCTCTCCTGGATGCCAGGGCACTGCTGACCCATGTTCATCTTGCCATTGAACCAGGACCCCCAAGTCCCTTTCCATGGCGCTGCTCTCCAGCTTCTCCTTCTCCAGTCTGTGCACACAACCAGGGTTGCCCCATTCCAAGCACAGAATCTGGAACTTGCCCTTGTTAAATTTCATATGGCTGGTGATTGCCCATTTCTCTAATTTGTCAAAGTCTCTCTGCAGGGTCTCTCTGCCCTTGAGGGAGTTGATGGCTCCTCCATCAACCTAATTTTGGTGTCCTTGACAAACTTAGTATTTCGTTGTGTCCTTCATCCAAGTCATAAATGAAGATATTGAAGAGCACAGAGTTGAGGATGGAGCTTAGTGAAGGACATCAGCCTGATGTCACCCCATTCACTATAATCCCTTGTGCCCAACTCATGAGTGTGTTGCTCACCCATCACATAACACAATTATCTAGCTGTGAACTTGATGCTTTGCCCAGAAGGTTTCTGTGGGAGACAGTATCAAAATCTTTGCTGAAGTCCAAAAAGAATCCATTTCCTTGCATTTCTAGATCAATGAGATGGATTACCCTGTTGTAGAAGGAAATTAGGTTTGATAAGCAGGATTTTCCCTTTATGAAGCCACACTGGCTGTGACTGATGACTGTGTTGTTCTCCAAGCATTTTTCAATATCTCCCAGAATAATATTTTCCATTATTTTAACAGACACTGAAGTGAGACTGACAGACATGTAGTTTCCAGGTTCCTCCTTCTTGCTATTTTGAAAATTGGGACTGTGTTAACTAGCTTACAGTCAACTGGAAGTCAACCTCTCTGGATTCCCAAGACCACTCAAAAATCATCCAGAGAGGCTTTGAGGTGTCATCAGCTAGCTCTTTGAGGAATCTGGATTAATCTCATCAGGCCCCATAGATTTGTAGGGATCCAGCTGGAGCAGCAGATCCCACAAAAATTCAGGAACAACTGGGAGCTGATCATTCTCACAGTCATGGTCCTCCACCTCAGGGCACTGAGACCCTCTTGGCCCATCCTCCATGTTGAAGATGGTGGGAATTAATGCATTAAACACCCCTGTCTTGTCTCTGTCCCTTTTGTGTTCATACCTATATATTCATTTCTGTATTTCAATGTATTTAATGAATAAATTATTTCTACTACTCACATAGATTTCTGATAATTTTATTTTTAATGTAAGTAACAAAACAGTTAGCTATAATATCTACTATATTTCAGGGAAGACCAGCCCCTTAGACTTCTATTTCTGGCACAAATGGGCTTGAAAAAACAATTTCCTGCACCTATCACTAATTCCAGCAACCAAATGATTAAATTTTAGGAAATTCTGTCACTCTATTTACTAAAATCTTTGCTGAATGTGAGCTAGAAGGCAAGCTGAAGAAGACTGAAGTAAATCCACCTAAAACTGGAAATGTTACTTGTATGAAACATCTTTCATTATCCATGCTGTTCTCAGTATAAAAAATTTCAGGATTTATTTGTTTCACTCAGGTAGAAAATAGTGTGATGGAAGGTGATTTATATTTTAGTACTTACAAGCCAGATCAACCAGGAAGTGTGTGACCACAGTTATATTTCCATCTTAGTAAGAAAATCTGTGTCAGTGAAAAGTAATTACTAAAATGTCAGGAGTAATCCAAATATACACCTACCCAATGAAAAAGTTAAATACAAACAAACAAAAGAGGTATCTCAGGGATAAACAATGAAAGATAACGATGACAGAATATTAATTTCCCCAGATTTCATAGAATTCCAGGAATTAAACTTCACATGTGCCTTAAACAGGGAGGGACAGAACAGCTTTTTTATTTGAGAACTGCATGTGTATTAAGATGTTCTTACACTTGGGAAGGAAAGGGAAGGTCATCATCCATTAGTTTCAAGTGGCTGTATCATAAGAACACTACCATTACATTTTCAATCAGAAAAATCAAAGAGATTCATAAAACACAAATGATGCAAGATCAAGGAGGTGACAGCACCCCCCAAAGTGGCCATTATGGAAGGCTCTGCCTACATATAAATAGAACAAATGTTAAGGTGAAATTTAAACAGAATAGTTCCTCAATGCTTACTCGTTTTATTCTTGGGGCTGTTGATTAAAAATTAGATATGTAAATCATTTTTCTTCAGCTGAAAAAAAAAAACAGATGAGTTTTTAGAAACAGAATTATGTCTAGTCATCAACTAACAGTGACTAAAATATTAGTGGTCACTGTGCCTCCAGAAAGATCAAGAAAAAAACATTTTTTACTAATCCTCATCTTAATGAAAAACCAATGAATGATAGAATCATTAAGATTGGAAATGACCTGTATTATCATTGAGTCCAACCATTAACCTAATATGGCCAAACCCACCACTGAACCATCTCCCTAAGCACCATATTTACACTTTCAGTAGAATGTTGCTTTAGCATCCCTGTAAACTCCCAAATTAAAGAGGAGACAAAGCAAGGGAGAAACAGCACACTTGTATACCTAGTTAGTAGAGATAGTTAACTGTAATAAACATTTCTGTGAAAGGTTGTGTCTGATGAAGTAAATGGAGATATAAAGTTGCTAAAACTGTAATGCAGCATAGGATTGCATTGAAGTAAATAAAAGCTTTAAAGTGCAAAATGTGTGACCAAGAGGATGAGGACAAAGAAAAAATACAAACTAAAAAACTAGAAAACCTAAAAGAGGACTAGTAAACCTTGCAGAAACATGCTTGGGACACTGGTAAAACTCCATAACATAAATTAAGACTCTTTCTGTGCTGGAGAGTCCACCTCAACCCTGAATTAGCTTTGCTTCATTCACGGCTTAATTTTTGTTATGCCAGATAAATTGATGCTAATGAAGCACTGGTATTTTATGGTGTACTAGTATCTACATAGGGGCATTTTCTTGAAATGCTTTCCATGCCATGAATAGCAGCATAAATTCTCTTTGGCATTTTCCATGATAAGTATTCAATATGTTAGCATTCTTTTCACTCCAGCATTTATACTTAGTATTTTGGTTGAAAATACTTGCTCATTAATATGTTTGTTCAATAAAAATGTTTGTCAAAGCTCTTCTTAAAAAATGTCCTTTATTCTGGTCACCTTTTCAGTAATCCTTCCTCAAGTCTTGTCAGTGTTTTCTGAAATATCTCCATGTTCAGAAATACCGGGAACAAGAGCACGTTATTGCAACTTTTTTCTCTTAAAAATTCTCATAAAAGATTAGTGATACTTTGGATTCCAAGGAAGAGTAGAGTTTGAGATTCTTTTTATAGTCTGTCCTTTTACTACTGATGCTACCTCCATACAAATGACCTTTGTAAACTTGGCTGACTGTTATTTTATTGGAGGTTTTCGCTCACGTCTGGGAGATGCTGTGAAAAATGAGTAGGGATGTAAGTAGAAGATTGCCCTTTGGACTTTGAACAACATATGCTGAAAGGGATTTGATTCACAGGGAGGTATGCTGTTTAATAGAGTGCTTTTGCTGCTGTTGTGTTAAAAGACTAGATTTTAGTATGCTGTGGATTCAAATATACTTTAATTTATACTTAAAAGGACAAACTCAGCAGTTTACTTTTGTAACTGAATCTAGCCTGTTTTAGGGTAGGGATGAGAATGTGAAGGGAATAGAAGTTTCTGAATAGCTGGCTGGTCAGTGTCATAGCACTATTCCAAATTTTGAGTCTAATGGCTAACACATACAGAACTTGATCAAACAAAAGCTTAACTTTTCCAGTGTTCAAAAAGTATTTCCTTCTGTATGCTTATCCATTAACTTATTGGTGGAGTATTAAATACATGTTTTTAAAAAATGATCTTGTTTTTTACCTGATAATCAGTCCAGAAAGTTGGTCTAAGATTTGATGACCCTGGGCTTTTGACCTCTCCTTATAGATATATTTTGATAACTTGCAAGAAATCTCAATGGATTTCAAATTCTTAAGCCCTGGAGATTCAGCTAAGCCTTGAATAAATATGTTCAAGAATCACTTCCAGTATAATAATATACAGAATGCATCTGTCTTGACTGTATGGAAGTTGATGAAAGAAGATAGTCTACAGTAAATTTCTCTGCATTTACTGTCATTTTTTGGCTCTTTATTTTAAACTTTTCTTATTATTTAGGATAGAGTATTTTTCCCTGTAATTGTCTGGGTGAAGTTTGACTACTTTCATCTGCTCTCTTCACTGGGACTTATTTAGGTGTGAGGCATTGAGGGTACAAATAATTAATCTAAAGGAAATTATGTAAAGGATGGCTCTTCTTTAAAAAGTGTAAAATATTCTTTGAAGATTAAAGAGTACTCAGACAGTAAATCTGCCAGCTCTAGGAAAGCACAATGAAAAAAAAAAAAACACAAACCCCCTGCTGATCAGAGAACTAGTCAAGACATAAAAAGGAAGTGATCCCCATATAAGAGCTCTTTAGTCTCTGATTTCTCTAAGTCTTGTGTAGGACATTACTTTCTCAGAACTTCCCTGCTGTCAGAAAACAGTTCTAAAGAGTAAAAGAGAAATGGCCAGGCTCCAAGAGGCTTTTTAAAAACCAACATTTTAAAAACATAGTATACTCTTCTCCCTTATTTGAACATGAAATCTATTTGATTCTTAGAGCCACTGATTCCTGAAAATTAATTGGATATATTTTCAGAAAGTACGATTAAAGACACCCTGGACAAGACTCTAGTACAGAATTTACTTGAACAGTTCTGCATGGAGTTTTGTTTTCCTTCAGACTGAGATGGATTTTCACTAATTTTCAGAGTGTTTTTTAAGTTTTCCATTATAAAAAAGTCCTTTTAAAGACACTTATCTAATACTGTTTTTTAAAGTGATTAAAATGCTGATTATTAGAAGATCAAAGATTATAATTTGCATCATATAATTAAGTGCAGCTTTGGTTCCCAGGAAATTTTATGCAGAACCTGTTCAGTGACTGATACTTTTAATTTAAATCCACAATTATTACTCTCATGACAGTTTTGACTGCTGTAGAATTCAGCTACATTCATCCTTTCCTATAGGTTTTATTCCCTTACAATGAATTGTATTCACATTTAAAAAGTAGCCATTCAAAGTGGCTCTCCCTCTCCCATTCCACAGAAAAGGAAGAGGTTTTCCAGGGAGTCGCCACTGAGAAGTAAAGTTCCATGTAGAACTGAAAACAGTGTATAATGAATATTGTACTTTATTTGCATTCAAACCAGAGACATCACCATGGAAAGTTGAAAACATGAAGTTCCTCTGCATTTAGTTTTTTTTCTTTAGAATAGATCCTGTGTTGTGTCACTGTAATAACAAGTGTGGTTTTTTTCCACAGTGGGGTCTATGCTTCGTTTTTTTCATTTTTTTTTCCCTTTAGAAGAACTAGCAACCCTTTCTGTTAAAATAATGTCTAATAGGCTGAAATAATGTCTAATAGGTTGAAATACTATAAAGAGCGTGGAGAATGAATGACTTAGCTGATGAAGTCTTTAAACAGATAGGTAAAGGAAGAGATTAGAGATGAAGTCCATGGGGTTTGCTACCTCTACCTAAACTGCAGTGGAAATATTAAAATTCTCTTAAGCACGCAATAGCCCTGGCCAGTTAGACATAATTAAAAATAAAGCAAGGATAAAGTAATGTTTCCACTGCTCTGAGATTACCTCTGTAGTTCAGTGCTGAATATTTCTCTTTATCTAGCGTAATCAGGTTTCCTTGTATTTCCCAGATTTACACCTGTATTTGTCACTGTGGATTTTCACATTGTTTATTTAGTATTTTTTTCTACTTGCTGTATATTAATTATGCTGACATTTGATTGTCTAAAAGGTTATATCTCTATCTTGTTATCTTTTATGTGTTTATAGCATGCATTCATGGAGATATCTGTCCACCTCAGAGATTTTAATGTCTCTGCCCTTGTGTCATGCTACTGGAGTAGGGAAGTATTCTCCCACACTGCTTTAGAACGTGGGGGCTGAAATATTAGAGGTCTGAGACATTTTCTCATTATCAGATGAAAGGCTGTGACAGATAATCATGTGAATCCATTTTTCTCAAGTTACAAGCCTGTGTTTTACCCAGTGCATCCAGCAAGAATAGGGGTGCTGCAAACTGTCAGTAAAGTCTTGGAATAAAGACTGGAATCACAGCTACCTAACAGTGAGGAAAAAAAAAACCAAAAAAAAGAAAAACAGTCTTTGGGCAGTATCTCTCTGTCCCAGCTGTTAGCTGTGCCCCATAAAATCACTCCCCTCTGCTGGGATGGGGAAGAGAATTGAAAGGGTAAAAGTGAGAAAACACATGGGTTGTGATGAAGACAGTTTAAGAGATTAAACAAAATCTGCACATGCAAGCAAAGCCAACAAATTCATTTGCTGGTTCCCATGGACAGGGAGGAGTTCAGCCATTCCCAGGGAAGCAAGGGTCCATCATGCCTAAAAATTATTTGGGAAGACAAATGCCATCACTCCAAACATGCCCCTCTTCCCCTCTTCCCCCACTTTATATACTGAGAATGGTGTCATATGGCATGGAGTGTTGCCAGGGTCACTTGGGGTTGGCTGTCCTGGCTGTGTCCCCTCCCAACTTGCTGTGCACTCCCAGCCTCCCTGCTGGTGGGCTGGGCTGAGAGGCAGAAAAGGCCTTGAGGGGCTGCAAGCTCTGCTCAGCAACAACACAAACATCTTTATATTAAAAACACTGTTTTCAGCACCAACCCAAAACATAGCTTCATACTAGCTACGCTGAAGAAAGCTGTCCCAGACAAAGCTGGTACCTTCTTTCAGCAAGGGAAAAGCTGCTAATGCCTGAACCTAGTTTTGTGATAACTTTTGTCAGACTCCATGGCTATTGCAATGGCTACTGGTAGGTATCCCTTGTTGTGCTTCTTCCAAGGGATTAATATATTTTAACTAACATCTTATAGCACAGTGACATATACATTAGAAAAAACAGGAAACATTGCCTTTAGTCCAAACTATCTGCTCAAATCTCACATTCCTCTGTTGTGCTGCCTCTCCTTTGTAACTGGCTCTGGGCTTGTTGTGGAATACCGCCACAGAACAAAAACTCTGCTGCTGCTCTTCCTTCTCTTCCAGCTCCTTTTGTACTTCTACGTCTCCCCCTAATCTCTGCTAATCTCTACATGTATATTTGAAAAGACACTGTACAGTGTGCAGCTAAAACGATATTTTGGCTTTAAATTAAATGAAGTCTGAGCAACCCTGCTTACCAGTACCATACTGAAACCAAGTTCTTCTGGCCAACTGATTAAGATTTATGAAATCTTAGTAATTTGAATGAAGCTGACTTTAGTCATAGTTGTCTTATATCTCTGCACAGGATGACCTGACAGTACCTGGAGTCCACCTTCATATTTTTTCCAAGAGGTTTTTTTTTCTAAGAAATGTGGCTGATTCTTTTTTGTGAGCTTCATTGTCACCCTGAGGTTATGCTACAAGAAAGGTGCATTGAGAATCACACAAAGCTATACTACCCTATTCATTTACAAATCCCCATTTCCAATTCTGAGAGCAGATGGAGATGCTTTTCTTCAGTTATATTCCAAATGTGGCCTTTTTTTTCCCATCTGAGCAAGAACCTACTTAAAAACCATTTGTAAATCTTGTCACGAATCTTCATTTCAGAACTTCAGAGATGTTTTTCTCTTTCTATCTGTACTTCCCTTTTCAAATTTTTGTTGTTTTCATTATTGTTTTCAACTCCCAAAGCTCCACAAGAAACAGGGCATGGTACTTCTCTCAAGTTTTGCCTGTTGCTGTGAGAACATTACCAATAGAGATATATTTTCTGAATGACACTGAAAGGCAGGATAAACAATGAGTAGAGTTGTAAAATGCACTATTAAGCATGTTCCAAAATTTCCAATGCTCCCTACCTCTATAATTTAGCCGTCAAGGGCGCTATTTATTTGCATTTTGTTTTATGGGTTATTATGTATATTAGGCATAGAAGTTAATGCTACATACAGTCATATTGGTTAGATCATAGCGAAGCTGCATTTTACGTGCTATGAACTCAGCAGGTAAGATTTGAATTATAAATGCCTCTAAGGACAGAATTTTGCATATCAATATAAATTTTTCTTCTATACAAGTCTACTAAAGTAACATTTTAGTTCTACAATTAAATGGTATGATTCCCCATATACCAGTTCAAGCAACCAATAGTGCTGCTGCTCAGTTTGGTTCCTAGCTGTAATTTCTTAACCATTTTCAATCATCCTGTTTGTTACATTTCTATTTATTTATTTATTATATTAAGCTCTGTAGCTGTTTTCATTGATTTCAGTATCAATTTTGGGTGAATGAGACATAAATAATTTTGGGTTTCCTGTTGTTTTTTATCAGCTAGTAGGCCAGTTAAAGATTCTGTGCTGACTGTACTCTGAAACCAGTGGATGTTTTTCCTTTCATTTATGGCTCACAAAATCAAACATTTAGCTGGTGGGTTTACTGTCCAACTAGAAAAAAGGCAGAACTCATTAGAAATATCTACAGAAGTTTTCAAGTTTATTAAATCACCATCTTTTGGAAGAGCATATATGTTGTTCCTTGGATAAAAATTTTGTTAAAGGATAGCATAATGTAAGTAATGCATAAACAAGTATGTGTCCTTTGCTAAATTGTTTGAATAGGTGATAAATTTCAAAACAAAATAATGAATTTTAAATTGTCATCATTTATTTTATCATCTCAGTGTTAATCAGTTTGACTTTTTTAGTCTAGATCTAAAGTAATCTTCAAAATGTTTCTGTTGTGAGTAAAAACCAAAAAGTTATTCATAGCCTATGGCACTGAGCACTCTACATATTTAATTTTATATCTCCCTGAAGAGCAAATTCCTGTTTGAAATTTAATGTTGAAACAAGCCTGTCACAGATTTTATTTATGAGTTTTGTTTTACCTAGGTACTGCTTCTACTTTCTGTGAAACATGAAGCACTCTCCTGTCTTTAGTCTTTTTGAAGTACCTATTCATAGATTTGAAATATTTTTAGTGACATAAATGGTACAAAGGTTTTGGGTCCTACACCTCTTAGTTGTCTTGTTAAGCCAATTTTTTATTTCTTACTGATGCTCTGAATTTTGTGGCAAAATTAGATCCTATTTCTGTCTTAAGAGACTTGCCCTTATAATAAATTTAATTACTACCAATATTAATGCATTCGTCTGAATGTCTTAGGATGATTGACAATGCTTTTCTCTCATAAAGATGTCATTGTTAAATTCACATAGGTGTAGACACGATGTGAATAAGCAGCCTTTTGTGATGTGTCTGTTTCTAAAATCCATTGCTGTTTCTGTGTGAGTAGTCTCTTTGACAACTTTATTGACACTGACTTTTTAGCATTTGATATTTGAGTTCTAGGATAACAGATTCTAAAAATGGCCAGCTTTATTTATGGTCACAAAAGGCCTGGAAACAGGCACTGACCATGGAATGAGGTAAAAAAGTTTTGATTCTTGTATGCTGTGATTTGCACTCAATTGTACTTTAAAAGATGTGTATAGTAGGACGATTCCTGCACAAACCACATCACAGAGAGTCTGTAGAAACTCAAAAGCTCTGGTTAAGTCAGGGAAGTGTTGTGAATGTTCATGCATGACAATGACTGGGAATTTTAAATACAATGTTGCCTTTCCAATAAAACTAGTCTTCATTCCCCTAGTAGGAGAGATGATGAGACTCTCAGATTTATCCTTTTCTGTCATCTGGGAAACAGAACTGCCAAGTTCTGGCATTAAAAATCATGAGGACTGAAACACATTGAAATACATGAGGATTTTTTATTTTTTAATGCCTTAAAGGTGTATCACCAGAGTGGTCCTGAGAGTAAAATCAAATAAATAGAATATGGACTTAGTGACACTGTATTACTCCTGGCCCTGTTTCTCTATAGAAAACCTTAATTTAGTAGTTGCAAAATTTAATGGATGTTCTCTCCTCACTGTTGAATAGCTTAGGTAACTGTATTAGATCTTGTGCTCCTTAATGTAGGCAATAATGAGCATATCTGTCATATCTGCTCTCCTGGACTTTGCTGTGGTGCAAATTCTCTGCTCACTTCCCATTCTCAAAAATGGAGTCTACACTGTTCTGCTGCCTATGGACCTGTGCTGTAGTAACCTATCTGTAAAAATTATTTTTCAAGGTTCAACTCTGGGAGTTTTTTGTGCATTCTCTTTTTTCATTTCTTTTAATCCTCTTATCGGCCTTTGTGTCTCCGTTGAACTTTTTTACAAGTTCCTCTGATAAAGTATCATAGTTTTTCATCATCTTTCAGCATCAGTTGTGTTTTGGAAATTCAAGTTTTCCTTCCTATCTCTACAAACCAAATGGGATAGCAATTTTTCTGTTTGATTGGTTTTGGGTTCTTTTTTGTTTGTTTTTTTTGTTTGTTTGTTTGACTGCCTCCTTGGCTTAATTACTACTTCTTATGACTGGGTTATTCCCGACTAATTTCCTCTGAGTCTGGTTCCAATATATATTGTACATGTTGAACATAACTGACTTCAGTTCTACATCTGAATTTTGACTTATATATTCTGGACAAAGTGTTAGACTCCTTGAGTTTCACATTGTTTTAATCCTCAGGTCATTAAAAGAATTCTGATGATATGAGCTACAAAATATTGTCTTATGATCAGAAATCTAGAGTGTTCAGTCACATATTCCCAGGCAGTTTGGGGTACATTAGAGAACAGTATGTTGGATAGGCAGTATTTTTAAATTAGTTGCCTAATAGTACCTAAGTATTTTGACACTATTTGAATGGCAAATTATTTCAGTATGTGTATGTGCTTTTCAGATATCCCATATCAACTTTGACATCTAGCAACTATACAGGTTTAGCCCAACAAATACTGCAATTTGCTTTTATTACCTGTAGCATACATTTTCACAGAAAATGGCATGTATTGCTGTTAATGGTTAGGATTTGCTTTCATCAGTCTCTCTCTGAAATCTGGGTGGAGATAGGAATGCTTCAAGCTGCATTTGTTTGCTAATTGAACCATGAGTTTACCTCATGACAGAAGCAAAATAATTCTCATTCCTAGCATTTTTCATTTGGTTTTGTTATTGCTTGAAGCCTAATTTTATTACAATTTAAATTTGGCATGGTAACATATTTGTTTTGACAATGAATTACGTTCTACCAAGATAATTCAACTCTACCTCTGTGGGGGGGCTAGTAGGGGAAAGTAGAATTACTCAGTACAATAATGACTGTTCAGCTGAGATATGAGGGAAAAAGATCTAAGGCTCTGTAGGCTTTGAATTGCTCCTACACATCCTGGGTTGGTGCTGTATTATAAGGTCAATTTCTTGATGACTTCTGTTTAGTTACTTTTTCACTTTTTGGGTTTAGTTTGTTGGGTTGGTTTTTCTTTTCTTCAATGCACTTTGAAAACAAACCTCAAATGTGAGATCTCATTTTGCCTAATTGGAAAAGGTTGTTTTTGTTCTTTTTCTTTTTTTGGACACGGGAGGGCAGCTTTGGTGTTAAATATCCTGTGGGGAATTGTTTGCAAGTTTGAGTGGATTTTTAAGTGAGGTTTTAGACTAAGTAACTGTAGCATTTGTTGCTCCCTATTTCATTTAAATCTATCAAGTTGGTCGCAGTTGGATCCTGCTGTTACTTGAATGGGAGGACATTTTCCATTTCTTTACAGTGTGACCTTTATCCTGAAGGAGTACAAAAATCAGAGAAATGATAGCCCTCTTCCTGTAGGGCTTGACTCTCAAAAAATAATCTATCATCTGTTTCTCCATCATTTTTATGTAATCTATTTGAAGCTGCATGGTGAGTGCTGAGTGCTGAATGTCAATGACAACTGTGTTAAGACAGCCAGAAATATTCATTAATATGCCTGTGCATAGTTTGCTATTTCATTTCACTGATACTTGGAACTATTTCTTCTCACTTATTAGAAAGCATTTACACTTATCAATGGATTCTTTTTTGAGAACTTACATATGGAAATTAATGACTTAGTAGAATATATTTATTTATATTCCTCAAAGATCTAATGCCTGTTAGGACTTGTTAGCTGATCAGTATAGCATAGACAGGAAATCACAATACGTTTTTTGATCTTTTATACCAAAAGTAAAAATGCTTTTCAAATTATTCAAAGTGGTTGAGGTTTGCACCAATTCTTGTGAAAAGAGGGTTGCTCCCATACCTTTAAGGACAGGATTATGGCAGGATGGGTAAAGACCTTGATAAGATCTGGATAAGAGATTTGCCAAGAAGACCAGTGACATCCTGGCTTGTATCAAGAAAGGTGTGGCCAGCAGGACCAGGGAAGTGATTGATTCTCTGTACTCAGCACGGGAGAGGCCACACCTGCAGTATCATGTCCAGTTTGGGGCCCACACTTCAAGGAAGACATTGAGGTGTCAAAGTGTGTCCAGAGAAGGGCAATGGAGCTGATGAAGGGTCTGGATCACAAGTCTTGTGAGGAGCAGCTGGGAGAACTAGGGTTGTTCATCCTGGAGAAAAGGAAGCTCAGGGGTGACCTTGTTGCTCTCTAGAGCTGCCTGAAAGGAGGTTGTAGCAAGATGGGCGTTGATATTTTCTTCCAGACAATTAGTGACATGACAAGAGGACGTGGCCACAAGCTAAACCAGGGGAGGTTAAAGTAGGATGTCAGGAGGAATTCCTTCACTGAAAGGTTGTTAAACATTGGAATAGACTGCCCAGGGAGGTCATGGAGTCACTATCCCTGGAGGCATTCAAGAAACAATTGGGAGTGGTACATTGTACCATGGTCTAGTTGACAAAATGGTGGCCAGTCAAAGGTTGTACTCAATGATCTTGGAGGTTTTTTCCCACATGATTCTGTGTGTCTCTGATAAGAGAGCCATGCTGAGTTCTGTCTTATTATGTCTCCCTTTGAAGCTAGAATGCACTGCTTCCAGTTTTACTTCTAATTACCAAACCCAAGAAAACCACATGACAAGGGGACATTTGGAAAAGCATTTAATGAGTGTGCTATTCTGCAGTGAAATCTGATTCTCACCTGTCTAAGGCTTCCTTGCTGTAAAGCTTCTGTGAGAAGTAGCATGGTAAGAGAATGGAGAATGACATCGCTAACGGTTTTAACTATTTGAAGTCTTCCTGAGCTATAGATGAAATATTTATACCTACCAGAAGGAGAAATGCTATTAATACACTCCTTATGAAAGGCTTTTAGTTAATAGTTATGTGTATGCTGTGGTTGTCACCAGTGAAAATGGAAAGCTTTTAATATACATAACAGATAACACTTGTAATTGAGATTCTCTTTCTTTCCTTTCACTAATCCAGGGAACAACATCTTAAGTAATAAATAGCTGCAGTTTTAAAATGCTTCTCCAATTGTAAGTTTTCTCTCTCTGTATGTCCTTCCAGAATAAATACATATGCAAAAATTTGCCTCTGCTTTTGCCAAATGAGGAGAATTTTGCTGTAACTAAATTATATGTGACCTCAATTTGATTCTAGTAAAAATTGCAGTCCTCGAAATGCCAGGCATTACTTGAATATTAACTTCTACCTTTTTCTTTAAAACTTCATTTCTTTTATTTGGAAGAATAAAATGTGTACAGAATATCACTATTTTACTAGTTTCCACAGCCTTTAGCAGGTATCACGAGGATTGTAACAAGCTACTAAGAATGTTAAAAGTAAAAAAAGGTTAGTGTTGATGCTAACACAAGATCTAATTAGGAGTTTTTAATTTCACTTCTACCTGAAGTAGAACTACCTGTTCTTTAATTTTCTATGAATAGACAGCTGTGTGGAGTCATGAGATGCTTGCTGCATTGAACAAAGATATTCAGACAACTAAGTAATCAATCCTACATACACCTACATGCACCTTTTAACTTTCTATTTATCAGCAAAACACTGAACTTAGCAGAATTACTTAGGTATGAAGATAAGTGTGACGATGTTTGGAGAATTGTGGTTATAAATTCTTATCCACAATATGATTGACTGAAAAGAGAATTTCTGCTGGAATTTATTATAAAACTAACACAGAACAGAAAAAACAGCTTCTCTTTTTAAATAAAATCAAATTTAAATGCAAATCTACAATGTGAGAGGATTTTTTGCCTACTGAGTTTTCTAACCCTCATAAACAGAATGATAACTTTGCATTTCAGATATATGGAGGATGTGCACTTGTAGCAGGAATTCTGAAGATATCTTACCAAACCAATATATCTGGCCAATCTTGCAAAACCACTTTTGATAATATTTATGCAACATATGAAATAATTTATATTGCTCTGCACGTCTTTCCTTCCTGGGAGTATTCCTTTAAATTACCTTAATAAGCATGAAACTTCAAAACTGAGGGACAAAACAATCCGATGATTATAATCCTGTACATTTCAATATTAGTTGAAGTTGAAAGCAAATCCTACATTCATGTGGAATATTCTTAGTTCACTGTATCAATTTTTCACATAAGTAAAGCAGCTTTGCTTTCATGTGAGTTCTGAAACAACCTGAACAACAGAACTAGGTACTATCTTCACCAAAACTACAGAGAGGAATAAAGTATTACTGTTAAGTTTGTTATCTAGCAGCCAACGTATCAAGAAATTTTCTTATATGAGTATGTAGAATATATTTACAAAGGTACCTTTTGATTATTTGTGATGTAAAAATGTCCAGCATACAAAATTTTGTTTCTGAGCATTTTCAATTTTGTAAAGGCATTTCTGAGCATTATCACCTACTTATAAGAGTAATAAATTATGTGTTATATGGAAAATTGCAGACTAATTTCACACCTTTTAGTTTAACTAAGCTTTCTTGTCAGAATGCTGGGATTTGAATTATCACACAGTAAAATGCACAGTCTGTAAAGTTGCTCCTGTTAATGTCATTATTAATCACTTTTGTTGCAGTAAATTCTAAGTGCTAACTAAGAAGGTGCTCTGTTGTGCTAAGCAGTGTATAAATGAAGTGATGGTGGGATAAGATAGTCACTGGGAGAGAGAAGTTAAAAGTGAGAGAAGATAGCAATCACAGAGAGAAAGGCAAGAGTAAACCTGAATGAGGAGACACCTGTGTTTTATGGCAGATGTATACCAGACTGCCATTTTGTAAAGAGATTCCCCATTTAGATCCTAACACCTAATGACCATGCACTAGGTGAGACTAGATTTTTGTTATGGTTTCCTGTGACTGTCAAATTCCCTCAAGACTCTGGAAGTGGGAGCATCACCCCATGCACACTCTCAGCACGCTGAAAGATGCTGCTGGAACAGAAGAGAAAAGCATTGGCATGCAGAGGCTCAGCACAGGGGATTCTAGTCATAACTGCAGAAAAGTCTCAGACTCTGATTCCCTGTCTGGCTTCTTTCTGTGATTGTAAATACAGGAGAGTCCCTCTGAAGTTTTACCTCATTTGCCTGGGGAACAGAGAGGGATCACTGTGACTCTGACCAGTGTCTGCTGTTTGAAGCCTGCAGGGGTACAATTATTATGGAAGAGTTTATTGATTATCTTAAAAATAAAAGCTTGCAGATAAGGGTCTTTACAGCTTTGTCTCCTTTTCTAACAAGATGACATGTTAGATGCCACACACATTATTAAATGTCTAGCCTCTATCAGATACAGGATGTCACAAAGAGATGACACAGTTATCACAGGCCAGCAGACACGAGGATTTAAAATCCTTGTCTGGATTATAGCCCTGGTGTAAATACATGGGAAGCTATTGCTTTCAGTGGAACTTAACTGAATGTACTAGCTAAGAATTTGTTGTTAAGGGCTAAAAGTAATGCTGATAAGAAGGGATTTTTTTCCCCATGGTAAATGAAAAGAAATAACAACACCACCACCAAATTAGCAGCATAACTGGAGGAGTACTTGTTTTAGAGCCTGAAAATAACCAGTATCTATTTTGTCAACACCTTCCTCGCTCTCAAAAATCTCATGATATTTCAGGTGCAGAATTTAGTTCAGGACTTGCTTTTTATTTTTGTTACATGAATTTAATTATCATGGAAAGAGGCAACTTGATAGCATTAAAAATTAAGTCATGTTTTTTATACTCCAAACAGCCACAAGCATACTGTAATTGACATCTGTGTTAGCATCTGCATTATAACCTGACAGGTAGCTCATCCTAGGCCAATAGGTGGAAGAGTGGATTAGTTCCAATAGTAATGTATGTAAATTTTCCATGACAGAATCTTTGGCCTGTATGCAACATATAGTCTGATCAAAACAGGTATTTTTACAGCACTCCATACTGTAGTTGCTAAGTGCTTGACAAATATTTCACATTATCAGCATTTTAAAACTGAGAAAATTAGGTCATGTTTCTGAAAAAGAAATATATAGATAGAAGCATAACACCTTTCTTCCAGCATAATCTGCTACTTTAGCAAGATTTTTAATATATATTTTTCTTTGTTCTTGTTTTTTCTTTTCTGTTTGCTTCTTATTCTATTTTTTTTAATAGAGGAAGTTTCATAACATCATTACAAACACTGGTAAAATAATTAAGTTTGGGTATGTAGTGTCTGTTAGACAGCCACTGAATTTAATAAAACCAAAACCCAAAGTTCCTTCTTCAATAGCATAACATTTATCATTGCATTTTGTTCTGCCAGCTATCTCATGCTTAGTGAGTACTTAAGTTCCAATGATTCCAATGGACTTTGCTTGAAGTTAATCATTTATATTTACATGTATTTTCAAGTGAGGATCAAATTTATCATGCTAGTTTAAAGCATTCAATACCAAAAACGTCTAGAGGATCTTTGCCCATGCAATAGATATTACCTTATGATGACCCCAGAATTCCTTCATTTATTGCTCTTAACTGAAGCTGTTTGATCCTGTCGTAGAAGAGAAATGTTTAGGAAATCTTTGATTTGTCCTCTTTAAATCTGTAAAGGCTCAGACCTACATTTTGGATCCAGTGTGAAATTCCTGAGCATGCTGTGTACATGTTTTCAGTTTCAGCTTAATATGTTTTCCACTTTTCTTATCACATAGAAAAATGTACTGCTAAATTTTGCACTGTGTGGAGTTTGCTGAAGGGTAAACACAAATGGACATTCAGGAGTGATGTATGGCACAGTGAGAGAGAGTGTATAAACACAAGTAAACAGTTCCACAGCAACCCCACCATGGGTCATTAAGAAATGAGAACTTTGCAGAGAAGTGACCATAAATTGCAGCATTGTGTCTCTGATTTTTAGCCCTTGAAACCAGTGAACTGTGAGTCAGACTTTATCATTTATGCATTTGGGTGGCAAAAGGGAAAATACCAGGTGACACGAAATTAAACAGAACAAATGAATGCATGTATGGGTGGTGAGAAACACAAAGGTCCTGTTATGACCATCATCATCATCATTTGAACCTTTGCTGTCTTTAGAAAAGGCTTGAAGAATTCCTGCCAGGAATCATAATAAGATGATGCTGAGGTTGTTGTTTGGTTGCTTGCTTTTTTTTTCTTTTTAACTTATGGAGGCTCTTCGAAAATACGGCAACATTTTTTTTTTGGTTCTTGTGCTTGAAAATGAGTCAAAGCTTCTCACATACTTTGTCACGAAGAAACAGAAGTTTTAAGATAGAACTGTAGGCTTTTGGGGGAGGCAATTGTTGGTACTTTTGATAAGGAAATTACAAGAAGAAAATAAGAAGGCATCGTTATGGGAATAAAAAAAAATAAAAATGAAAATAAGTAGTTAGTAAGACAGGGAGAACATTGAAGACTGCTCACCTGATCTTTCCTAGGAGAGCAACACAAAGCAGGAAATCTCGTACTGCTGGGAAATCTCTAAATATGCCAGAAGAAACTGACAAGTGTAAAATTATTCTTGGAGTACAGCAAAGCTAAAAACAAACATAAAAATATTTCAACATCGTGTCTGACAACAGAATAAAAAAATTAAAAACCAGTTGTAAACTCAGTGTTGGACAGAAAAGGTGTTAGGCTGATATTTTGAATGTTAATGTCTGCACAGGTGATGTTTGGAGTCCTTGCTCTTTATATTTGCACTGGTTTTGTCATATCATTTAAAATGAAACTGAACTAAACCAAAAATATCCTTATAAATAACAATGAACTAGGAGCTTTGTATATATAATTTTTTAATACTTTTTTTTAAAATCACATTAATAGAAAGGAAGATAGCATTGTAATAAAACAGCATTTATACATATATTTATATAATCAAGGTTGGTCTCCATAAAACTGTTCTTTAATAAGTGTTAATCTATGAAAATACCACAACCCTTGTGATAAATTTTTCAAAATATAGTGATGTAGCTAATAGTCTTGGTGTCTTCCAGTTGTGAAACTAAATGAACCCAAGCCATGTCTTGGGTTCATTTATTATCTTCTGCTTAGAATTAATATAAAATTAGAAAATTAGCCATAATTCTGTACTTCACCTATACACTTTAGCATCCATTTCTTAATTGCTTTCTAACATGTAAAAAACAAAGGTAGCAAACTAATTATATGAAAATTTTCAAATTTACTGGACAATATATTTTCTCTTTCCATTTAATTCCTGCAATTTCTTTATTGCTATATTTTATCCACAATGTTGGGTGTCAAAAAACATATGGAAAGGAGCTCGCCACACCAAACAGATCTTCTCACTTGATCTGTCATATCAGTGATTTCTACATGCTGGCTACATATTATTTTGAGGAAGAATTCTTAGCACCGCAATTCATGCCAGAATCAAGAATTTAGGGGACTAGCATGCTTCTTAAGTTAAAGATTCAGGACTTCTCTCTGTTTAGGTAGATGTTCCCATATCTTTCTTTCATCAGTAGAAATGTTGCACTGGAGGCTTTTTAAGGCCTAATTTCTGCAGATTTATACATATAGCAGTCATTTATTTTCAACAGCAAAATAAGACATTAGGACAGAAATCCCTGCTGAATCAAAATGATTGTAAGACCAGTACTCTTTTCACTGAAAGTTAGGGGATCACACCTGCAATCTACACTTGACACCTTCTCTAAGACTTGCCATCTATTAGTTTGAATGTTCTGCAAGTATATCCCATGGGATAACTGGAAAAAGATCCACTTCATTGCTTCCTAATACATGTTCAGTAGGCAAAATCTTCAACACACTTAGAACAGTGCTAGGGAAAATAGGGAATATAAGTTAGAATTTGAGGCTACACAGCAGCCTCTTATGCTGCTTCATCTGCTTTCTGCAGAATTTTGTTCAAAAATGAGTGCTATGGGAATGTCACCTCGACAGCAGGTTCTCACTCAAACTGGGAGTAGACAAAGTGGCTACAGAATTAATTCAGCCAAAGACACTTCAAGTGTGAGAGATCAGCAGAGTACCAGGGTGCTCTAATTATCCTTTTCTCCCCATCCATGCTCCTCCAGGCAAGTACGATCTGAGGTTGGGTGAGACAAGAAAGTGTTTAGTAATGGGAAAGGACAGAGATTTCTAAGTATTTTCGTCTTTCTAGGTCTGCATCTGCTAAAAAAATCAGTTAATACAATGAGCATTTACGTAAGTCCCCAGATGAATCCATATTTATACTGCTCAGCCAAGACTTTCTGATTCCTTTGGACCAATTCTGTCTGGTAGGGGAGAGTTTTCTAATTTTCTAACTAGTTGTATGTGACAAGTCTATGGTTGTTCTAGATTTCTTTCTTTTTATTTTAATGCCAAACTCTCCTTTGCTGATGATTTCACTGCATTTCTGTTGGAAGGGTGGTCCTGCAGCTGAGATTGTAAACATAACCTCTCTGTTCTTTTATCTTTCTTGCCATTTCATTAGTGTTCTGGGACAGAACTCAGGTGCCATGGAAGTTTTCTTAATCTTTTTGGTCTAATTTCTTGCTGATCACTACTGACCTGATAGTGGTTCTCTGACAATTCTTTTTCTTTTTTTTTTTTTTTTTCTTTTTACCCCTTAGAGTTTTATAGTTTTATAGTTATCTTTCTGGCTTTTGTTCCCCAGTGCTTACATGAGACACAGATCCTGTCTACATTTTAGAATTATCTTTTTCTTCTGACAGTAAAATTACACTTCTTATGCTTTTATTCTTTAAAATGTGATCATACTCTCAAATAACCTCCTGTGGCTTATATATTTGAACATTATCTTATTTACTTAACCTTTCACATGCTTCTTTCTGTTTTGAGATTTTATATCTCTTTGCAGTATTAATACTTCTATCTCCCTTACCCTCTTTGCTTTGGAAGTTCTCCTGTTTGTTCTCCCTATGACTAATACTATGGGATACATTTAAAGTAGAAATAAGGGCAAAGGAATATTTAACAATGTGGAGAGATGAACAAAAAAGAGCAGTGAGATTTGGGCAACTTATTGAAATTTCTTGTAGAAAAAGGACAGCAGATCTTTTTGATGGGACTGTTTCTCTTAAGTATCATCAATGAATGGGGACATATCACCTAAATATTACTGAAGCCTTAGCAGTGCATTTGTTCAACATGTTCTGAACAAGGCTGGGGAAAAATAAATTACTGTATCTATTTAATAATTTCCAGAGTGATTGTCAGGTTTGGCAATAAGTGTTTATATGTAAATTTGTCCAGTGGTTTCCATTACAGAACCTTGATATTTAGCCACTTTTATGAACAGGCTACATTTAAACACTTCAAACTAAAGTTTTTCCAAAATCTATTTATTATTTTTACCATTAAAGTGACTCAGTCTTCTGATCATCTAGATCGAGGGAACTAAAAGCAAACAAAAAATAGAAAAGGTTTGGTTGGTGTTTTTTTTTGTTTGTTTTGACAACCACTATACAAACATGTTCTAGTACTTTTCTAGTACTTTCTTGCAAAGTCAGTGTGACATTTGACATAGAAAAAAAGAGGGAAGAGATGCCACAGAGCATCATTTCAGGCTGTCTCTTGTCCACATTGCAAATTCAGCTAGATTTGTTGGAATGGGCAGTGATTTCAAATCAGGGGATGGCAACAAACTCTAGGCAGGAGAGCCAGAATGCAGCCATCCACCCTGCAACTGAGCCACAGTGCTGAGGGAGCAGGCTTTGCTTTTGCTGAACAAAGGCATATGAACCCTGGGGGCTACTCAGGCCCTTACTCAACCCATGCCTCTCCTGGCTCAGGCAACTGGCACCTTTGTAGAAGGGAGAACAAAGAGGACCAGATTTCTTCATGCCTGTGGTGAGGGGGAGAGGCAGGAAGCCATCATTCAGTTTGGGGAAAGAGGAAAGGGCAGAACACAGAAGTCTCTAGTTCATATAACTGTGGGTGGTGGGCTGTTGCCTTCTGTCATTTTGTTGTCTTGATTGGCACAGTTTTGTTTTGAGAGGCTGAGAGTCTCTAATGGCTCACATGTTGATCAACATCTCTGTGTAACAGTGGTTTTGGGATTCTTTTTGTTTTCAATGTGTCCTTTAAGCAGCATAGAGGTATTTATACCTATGTATTAACAGCAAACTCACCTGGGAGCTATTATCAGCTCATGTGGAAGACAGTGCTCATCACACAATATTAACTGTGGCTACCTGACTGCATAACACTCACTATTCACAGTGAAAGTGCAGCTGAGAAAATGCTTGCACATACACTTTTTCAAGCACTGGAACAAGAATCTATTAAAGCTGCAAATGGGGCATCTGAGACCGAGAAACTTCCAAAACTGACGGTGCCTCTGTGACCTTTATTTAGCCACCTGTGTTTTTGAATTATGCCACAGTCCTTAATTGTGTGATCAAAGTGAGAATCTCCTTATTAGTGCACAACATGGTTTTCTGGCACTGGTCATGAATAACATGGTTGCCTTCAGCACCCCAGACTCATTTGTGGCAGAAATTTCTTATCTCTAACATGAGACTAATAACTATTATCCTGCCCAGCCAGTGCTTTAGAAAGGTAATCCATGCTTAAAATGCACTCAGAAGCCACAGTAAGTCAGCTAGCCTAAGAAAATCCAACAAACAGGTGAATTTGGATGATATTCAATAATAAAGCACAAATATGGGCTGGGTGATGAAGGCAAAAGGAAATGTTAAACAGAAACATCCAGTGAACCTCTACTGTGATACATGAAAAAGAACGTTGGATGTTGCTGTAGATTATCATGGGTAACTTTTCATTCTTTTATAATTTTTCCAGGACTTTACCTTGGCTTGTTTTTATTCTTGGAAATATCTTCTTCTTTTCCTTTTTCTTTATTTTTTTCTTTGCATAGAATACATTTTGTGCTTGGACAGAAATATAATTTTGAAATATCCAAGCAATCAGGCCAGCAGAATATTCTAATTTAATTCAAGCATGAAATATAAGCCTGAACTTTAGCTTGCATAGATACAAGATTTTTCAATGGCCACAAAATTATCTTGCTGATTTTGAAACAGCAGCAATTAGAAAATGGTATTATTTTCCTACTGGATGTTTTAGTACTTATTTCCATGTACCCGGTGGAGTATGCACTCTTTCTGGCACTTTGAAATGAAGTTGGAGAGCAGGAGAAACCCATTCAATTTTCATTATAACTTCCAGAATTTGGAATAATTCAGTCTGGTTGCTTAAAAACCCAATGCTTTTCCAAGCACATTTATCAGTTTGTCATTCTGTTGTCTCCTGTCATAAAACTGTCATCACAGTCTCTCTGATGTGGCAGTGCTGGGGGCACTGGCAAAGGTTCTTGGCTCAGCCATGCTCAGATTTTGCATGGCAAGTTGTGCTGCTCCAGTGAAAGTCACATGGCTCTTCTGCCTCAATGTGGAAGCTACCATGCCTTTCATTGCTAATGTCATCGACTGCCATCTTGACATCTGGATGTATTCCCACCCCATTTGAAGTATCAGCTCTGTATTCCCCCTCACTGTTGACCTTTCTTACCTTCTTATAGTTTTTTGAGCTATCATCCTTTCAACAACCTGCTATTTTTACTTTTTCTGAAAAGTGCTGGGAAAGGATCTGTGAAGCACTGAGTGTTTATCAAAATAATGTGTATACTTTTCTATCTGAGCTGTGCATAGGTCATAATGCCAAGAAAGATATGTAAGAATCAAAGAAACTGAAGAAAAGCTGGGTTGGGAAAAAACCATTTTACCAAATATCTCTCTAAAAGTGAAGCAAAGTTCTGCAATCTGATGTTTCAAGGCAACTCACAGTTGCACTGTTAGTTTTCTTGACTACATTTGCTGTATCTCCTAATGTTCTTATATCAGAAATTATGCTGCAATTGATTGTATTTATGATACACGACGAGCTCATATGCATCTTGTACACTGAAAGTCAATTTAATTTCCTTATCATGTTTTTCTCAAGAATTTTTTTAAGCCTTGTTTAATTTAAAGTTTAAATAATCTTCTTAGATTCCAATTTGCTGAGTTAGGAGTGTTATAAGAAAAATATGAGGTCTAGCCTTAGATTGAAATAATATCTCCTCTGAACAATGGTCCCGAAAACAAAACCAACAAATTATGTTTAAATTTCTGTTGAAATTGTGTGGCATATCTTTAGGATGAACTAGGATTATTCTTCTATCTCAGCTCTATGATTTCATATAATAATTTGTTTGCTTTCCTCTCAATCTAATTCAATTCCACTTGCAAAGCTTTCCTGGTTTCAAATTTTGTAAAATGGGATGAGTATGTATTTTTGCCTTATTTTTTTCCTTTGAATTAGAGGCATATGGTGCACAATACTTAAACTATACTCACAACCTGCCCTACTCTCATTTTATTTCATAGTGGCTTTGTTCATCAGTGTCTTATCTGCTTTTATTCTGTTTCACTCCCAGTACCATATTTTTCTTTGTAAAAGAGGTACAAAAATGGTGATGGCAAGACCCATTTTCAGTGAGTGAAAAAAGAAGGAAAAAAAGCACAAAGACAGTTTATTAGTATCTCAGCTCTAGCATTTCTTCCTACAAAAGAAATGGCACTTTTGTGGCTATACAGGCTACCCATGTAAAACCTTTTTTTGGCACCTCTGTGTACTGAAACCGTCCAACTAGCTGATAAGCAGGCACCATGCCACCAAAGCAGATGGGCAGAGCTGCAGAGAGCCAAAAGACAATGTATGTGCATCAAGTGTGGATGTTGGTGGCAGGCTTCCCAGTCAGTGATGTCTTAACGATTAAATGTCTCGAGTTTTTTGCATCTGTAGTTACAGAGATGCCAGCCTTGCTTCTGAATGGTGTTTGAGATTTTTCTCCTGGTTTGTTTATAAATTATAGGGAATTTTTTGTGAATGCTTGACCTAGAAGATACTTGGAACAAGAGGGTTAGCAGTAAAGGAAATAGTGGCAATAACTTTCCTCAGCCCTAAACAGCTGGATGTTCCCTCCCAAAATTAAGCAAACAAAAATTCCAGAAAGTGATAGTGTTTTTCAGGGTATTTGAGATATGCAGAGGAGAGAAGTAACAGGTACTTTAAGTGAAAGAAAATCAAATACAATCAGAGATATACATTTACCATAATATTACCAATAAAAGGATTTGGAGGTGATGCCATGAAAGAAACACTCTCAAAGGCATGAATAAAGAACAATATGCTATTCTTTGATCATATCACATTTAGGGAAATAGAATTTGACCAGTCTATGTATATTAAGAGGGCTGGACCACAACATTATCTGATTTCATTTCTAGTTTCTTCTCAGAACTGCAAAAACCTAGGGCATGGAATATTTTTAACTGAAGTTTTTTTGATGCCAGCTGAAAGAGAAAGGAAAGGCAGTTTCCCTAATATCATCTAAGACAAGGAACTTTCTTTGTTTCCTGAGTGATACAGAGCAAACTTGCACACAGAGTCAGGTATAAACCTCCTTGAGGAAGGCCCTAATGCATTCAATGAGCAAACAAAGTGTAATGTGTTTTGGTGATTTGAGAAAAAATCAGAGATTGATTGATTGATAAAGAAAATGCTTTTAAAATAGTACTTCATTTGAATATATGCAGTCTGGTTTCAACACAAAATTATTTTTTTTTAGACAAACATAGTCCTAAATCTCCCTGAAGAAACTATAAAATTAAATCCATTTTGTATTTTATCCCCTTTTTGGAAGTGATGTTTGTGTATCTACATTCATTGTTAAAACTTCAGATTCCTCTTTTGTTTAATGCAATACATTCAGGATTGAAAAAGACTGAGAAAAAAACATGTTGTATTAAAAAATACGGATCTTGTCAATCAGGCAGTCTTTCCCATCAGATTTACTAGAAGGGAATAAAGGAATTGGAAGATCATTCTTTGTCTTCTCTCCCTTGGCTGTGGCTCATTAGACTCACTCCCAGAGTCCGTCCCACAGAAGTGGGAGCAGTGACGCTCTTGCAGGTAGGCACCCCCTATACAAGGAAAATGTGTCTGTTCCATGAGGCTGGGTTTTCTGCCTCCTGAATTTGACTCTCTCTCCTCCAGCTACCTTAACCTGCTGAACAAAATTTAGTCTGGCTCCATGGCATGGCTGGCTGGAAACACTCTGCAGATCCAGTTCCTGTGTGTTATCTCCAAAGAATGGGAGGTGACCTTTGCCATTGACTGCTACTCTGAAAGCCTCCCAAAACAGAGTTGCCAGCCAGTGACTTTGAAGGTCTGTGTGCTCCATTCTGCAACTCAGAAACACAAAGTCGTCTAGTGTCTTAGCCATGTCCCGAGTTTTTTCCAAAATTTTGGAGCGGTCTAAGGAATTTCTTAAAAATTGTGCTGCAAAAAACAGTTTGGAGAGAGGCAAGAAAAAATTTGATGGTCCTCATTTATTTTTCCTGTAGTAAATCTTTAGTTAAAATTATATCTGCTTTGGAATATGAACATTAAAGACCACACTCAAAGCTCTTTGGACTCAACCACCAGAATCCTCATGACTTTGTCTGCTAAGGAATTAAGACAAAGAAAACTGAAGGAGGAAAACAATACCTGGGAAGCTGAATAAAACCATCTCAATTTATCAAAAAGATGTTATTGTAAATGGCTTAGTTTTAGTTTTAGCAAGCATTTCAGTATATTCTCTGAGGAGGATGGATTCCCTTTATAAATAGTTGTAGTTGGCACTCAAATACTGAGGCATCAATAAAAGAATCTAAATAAATGTCAGTAGACTTCTGTTCCTAGCAACAGTAGCTATTGATTTTAATTTTTGCACTCTGTTAAAAATGAACATTGAAAGAATTCTGATTGTCCTGATTTGTATTTTTAATCGAGAATTCAAACGGGAACAGCTGCTAAACGTTCCATTAAAATAAACTGTTCAATGACTGAATTATAATCAAGATTTTTCTTTTTGGGTGTTTCTGAAAAGCCCAGAGACACCAAGGAAACAGTCAATACATGTCTAGTTCCATCAATTGCTAACGTCTGAAGCAAATTACTGCTTTCCACTTTTCCAGTGAGAAGCCCTTCTCATTAGATTACAGTTAGGTTATGTGTCTTAGGTTTATTTTAGCTGACAAGAACACCTTTCCTTCCTCACTGCACATTGTCCAGCTCAAACTGGAGGAAGTGAAAGTATTCCTGCTGAGGGCTGGCCACTCAGCAGAACAGGCAGATTCCACCTAGGAGTGCCTCAGGCTGAAAAGGGCTGGCAGCAGTGGTCCCAGCTGGTGGGCCTGGCTTACCCTGGGTGGAATGCAGGGATGTGGCAAGGTGAGCACAGCTCAGAGCCCACGTGGAGGAGCACTGCTGCCCTGCCAGGGGCTGGGCCATCAGTGTGGCCTCCTGAACTGGCACCCTCAGCAGAGCCTCTCAGTAGAGTGGTCCTTGCCCTGAACTGAGCAATGGCAAGTAACAGGCAACTTCACTTCTTGGCAAGGGAGTATTCACATATTCTGCAGAAAAGCAGTTACATAATCCTCTTGAGCACGTTTTCAAATATTTCTTAACAACCGAGGCAAACTTGTACATATAAAACCATTCTGCCACCTATCCCTTTTCATGCTAAATTTGTGGAATTTTTTATTTTTTTTTTTCTATTTTGCCATGTCGTAATTCCATAATAGTATTGACTCTTAGATTAAGCCTTTGATAAAGCAGTTTATAATATCCAATGATCTTCTTCATGTTTCTTTTTCATTGGTAATTAATTGGTAAAATGTTCTGGGGAGCCACAAGTTACAGTGGAATTTTACCACAACAATTTCTGCAACTTTCCCCTAAGATTTCTTACAACAAATATATCCATCAGTGACAGTTTAGATTCATGTGAATGCAATTTCTACACTGATAACTATGTATTACCTCTAAGGAAATCCAGGTCATGAAATTCTTTGTATTTTAGGAGTGTTCTAGAAGGTAGGGTTTGAAAAAATTATTTCAAATTATTTCTAGCACTAATTGAAGAACCAAATGACAAAATCACATCATTTTCATTTCTATATTTTTTTTTCCTATGTCAACTTTAATATAAATTTAACAGCTGATTAGAACTGGTCAAAAATAATGTAATTTCAAAGTCATTATTTCAGGTTTTTATTTCTTGAACAGCATTGATTTCTACTGCTAGTAGCTCTTGCAGTATATCCGGTAGATTAATATTGGAATTGAAGCAGAAAGGTTAAAAAACGTTCAAAGCAGTGCTATTTTAAGGTTGACTGTTGTGTAACCAGCTCAAGTTATGTCTTGAAATACAGAGATATAACAAGAATTCTGTTATAAAGAAAGTGTTTTGAGTTCTATTTAAATGAGAACTATCATTTTCCTGTTACTTACATTTAATTAGTAATTTCTAATTTGAGGGACTTTATAATCTGTTCTACAAACAAAAGAGTACTGAAAAAATATGGAAATAATAAGAGGAAAAATATCAGTCCATCTGTGAATGTATGTATGTATATTCATGTGTTTGCAGCTGGTTGGATATGTACTGTGTTGCAGTACACTGAGTATTCAGATATTTGAAGTTACTTCCTGCTGATAAATGTTTCACAGCAAAGATGTGATCAAAAGATATACAGGAATTGATAGATGAGTGAAGCCAAACCAATTAAATTTCTACTGCTATGTCAAAAGATAAAATAAATATGTCCTGTTAAAATTTCTGCCTTACCTTACTTTATACGTTAAGTGCACTTTTGTTAAAAAGCTCAACAATTGTAACATAGTGATGCACAAGAAACCTCAATCCCCACCAAACTCCCCCCCAAAACAAAACAATGAAACAAACAAAAAACAAAACCAAAAACAACAAACAACCAAAAAAAAAAGGCCAACCAAGACAATAAGAAAATATTTTAAATGAAAAGAAGAAAGTTTCTTTGCTCCTCTTTTGGAAGAAGAATGGCAGAAATATTTTTTTTTTAAGAAAACTTATTTTTAAAAGCAACTTCTTAGTTCCAGAGTACTTTCACCTGGGGAGCCAGACTATTTGTAGCTCCCTATTGTAACTGACTGAACAGTGCTACAGAGCTACAAGGTAAACTAAGTTCTTCTGCATTTTGGCCATTCACCCTTCTAGCATCATATTAAAAGAAATTATTGGTATCATTTGTAAGAATAGAGTGACTACACGGAGAAAATGTTATGTATCTTCCTTAGGAAACCTGTATGAGTGGGCTGATGTATCTCCAGAGTTGTTCGTGGTTTCTTGGAATGGAAGTTTGTCATTTAGTGTTGTGGGTTATATCTTCAGTGGTGTAGTTGGACACCAATTTAGAAGCTGAAGGACAAATGAATGTGATGCAATACTGAAAACTACTTTTCTCACTCTTTTGCACTAAAACCGAAAGAGCTATGAATCCAAGAAACAGGAAATTAACAGAAAATTAATAAATTAATTATTCAAACTTAAGCATTAATGGACCATCAGGAAGTGTAGGATATAAACAAGAGTAGTTCTCAGAACATGTCTCTTCACCAGTCCATCAGTGATATTTTACCCTTGTGATGTTTAAATTACTTTGGTATTTTTGTTTATGTGGGGGAAAAGAAGGAGTATATATCTGCATACTGCAGTGTTACTATCTTATTCTTTATGTCACCAGTGCAAGATTTTTAATGGGCTCTGTGACACTGGGAATTTCACCTCTGAAAAGTTTGGCTTTCCAAGCAGCAAGGGTAGAGTGATCAGTGTCAGACACTGGGAAATGAACCGAGCCCTGAAAGTGCCTTTCCTCTGAATTGAGTATAATGGAATCTAGATGCTGCTCAGAGGAGGACATCTGCATTGCAGACATCTAAATGTGGGCAGATGGATAGTACTCTGACAGTAATGTGCTTTGTAGAAATTCAACTTATTTTATGCAAAAGGAGTTGGAGCCATGTCTTCAGAACAAAAAGCAAATCTCTGCTGTGCTTTCTGTTCCCAGCATAATTCTGGCACAAAGAAGAGGGAACAAAACAGAAGCAGCCAAAAGAAAGAAGAAGCCCAGTGATTCCCACTCAAGCTAGAATCCCTTGGCTATGAGTAGATTGAGGGCTGACTGCACATCATATCAATATGCTGGGCCCTGGGCTGTGCCTTTATCCATTTATGACCTGACCAGAATGTGCCTCAACTTTCCTCCTGTCTTTTACGATTATTAATCCTTCTCATGCACATCAAGGTGAAAGTAGAGTTAATAAATAACATAAAATCAGAGTTTATAACTGAGTTCAAGGAACTTGAAAGTTTGTACATAGCCATGGAGTTCATGGAAGCCTCTGGAACGAAATTTTAAGCAGCATTTGCTTTGTATCTGCAAGCACTGATTGCTCAAGAGGAAAAAAACCATTCCAACAGCAATTTTGTCTTTGGTAGTGACCAGTTCTGATACACATGACAGTTCAGTGTCCTTCAGTCAGTCTTGGTAGAGGATACTAATTATAAAAGTATAATGACAAGGAAATAAAATATCAGGCAGATTTTTTTATCTGAGGGGACAAAGGAAAAGAGAAAAAAATACATAAATGTGTGACTGATGAAAGACTGAAGAGTCAAGGAATCACAATACCAATGGGTTAAAAAATTCCCTGATAAAGACAACTAGACTGTCATTGCAATTTGAGACAGAAAACTACAGCAACTCAAAATGGATGCTGCAGAATCAATTCATATTTGCTTAGAAGCAGATGCTCACAAGAATGGACAGCGCTCTGATACTATAGCCATGATTAAAAATAAATGAAAAAAAAAAAAAAAAGCCTAGCAAGAAATATCTAAGTCTTAATGATAGGAAGAATTCAGCCAAGCAAAACTAGTGGAAGCTGCATGCTGTGACAGTCAACAAGCAATGAAAAAATCCAGAGAATTATGTCATTCTGCAAGAGCTTCCCAGTACATTCAGGAATATCAATGAACATTTATTGAAGTTGAACTGGTTGCACAAAGTCCTCTGCTGCCAGGAATATTATTTTTTGTCAAGACTACTGGTTTTGGCCCTGAGCTCTCTTCAAGTGGGGCCTGTAGATAACTTCTGGGCAGGGAAGACTTTCATCTGAACTATTAAAAGCAGAACACAGTCAGTCTTTGGTCCTCATACATTCAATCACTGAATCTCTGCTGGGTGAGAATTTGACTTCAGATTCCTCTTTGGAGTTAGGCTGTGGTTTCTGATCCTGCTCTACACTGGACGCTTCCTGCTGATGTGTGACCCCTGCTGGGTTCTAGAACTGGACTCTCCACCATGTTGTGCTGCCCATAGGCTCATCAGCTCTCCAGGAAAAGCCCCAGGCAATGGGAATAGGAAGGAAACAGCAGAATGCACAAAGCAGATGAAATTAGAGATGGTGCCTACTAAGCAGCCACGTGAAGTCCCACTGTAGACTGATGTCCTTTCTGCTTCAGATGGACTTCTCACAGGGGAACCTAGAGGATTCTGTCAGTTCCAGCCATATGGAAACAAGGGGAAGATATAGTATATGGATGCCAAGTATTCAGAATTTCATTTTTTTGTCATATTTGCTGGGGAAGAGATAGGCTTGAAAATTGTATTTCTAAGTGCTATATCTTCATAGACTGGGGAAATTAGGGGAAAAAAAACTTTAGAAACAAAGATAATTATATTGTAAACAGTTCTTACTGAATTACTGGAAAGTCATGTTCTTCCCAGATATGCTGGACTCTAGATAATCTTTGAACAACTCAAGTACTGTTGTCCAGATAGCATAAATAATCACATATTTAATGACTGTGGTAAATGTACTAATTATAATTTTAGAAATTCCTTCCGTTTCTTTTTCCTGAGTATAGCACAGAAGGATCTTGAGGAATATTTTCAGATTTGGAAGAATCTGAAACTAAAATTGTGTAGATTTCTAAAAATAAAATAAATAGCAAATCGTTAATGACAAGGACAATTCAATTGCTTTGAATTTCCACAATGTAGGTCTCAGCCCTTGTATCCCCCAGACAAATGTGTTTGTAACTGACTCACATATCAGAAAAGAATTTGGAAGCAAGAGAAATGCCATGTAAAGTTCTTTGGAAAAAAAAAATTAATTATTTAATTTTAAATACTCATAGCTATCAGAGTTCCTGACTATTTATGCTCAAAAGGTAGGGGACATATTTCTCCTTCAGGCAAAGCGTGACAAGAGTATTAGATGTGAGCTCTGCTGACCATGTTTATATCAAAGGCAGTTGTGGCCTACCTGAACATTTGCTTCTTGTGCCCTTGTGATCATTTTTTCCATTTGGCTTTGGCATTAAGTGATTTAATTTCTTTGACCTCCAGTTTCCCTGTTAGTAAACTGGAGATAATGTGACTTAGACAACTTTGACAGAAGTATGAAGAGAAATGTATATGTTCTCAGTACTGGTACAGGTATTTTAATATCTCAGTTTTTGATTCCCTAAGAAAAAAAAAATCCTATATTTATTTGTGATGGTTCACAGTGAATGTAACTACACAGTATCAATGAATCATGAAATACCTAATTCTTCTCAAAATTCTTTGCAGTGGGTTATAAATTCACGTTTACTATTCAAGTCTTCAGTCTTAACCCAGTTATACCTCTTTCCAGTGTGGATCTCCATAAAAATAATAAGCTTCATTGTCACTGCTGTGCCCCTTCTTAGTATCTCCTGCTTGGTCAAGTGTGTATTCATCAAAGTTCTTGTCTTGCTGTTATGTGATTGCTGTAGCATTGTGGTGGCTTCTGTCAAATAATGCAGTTGTCTTGAACTCCCATATATAAGAAAAAAATACAGCTGTAGCCCTTTGAAGAACTCTTATAAAATGTGCTTCTAATTAGATACATATAATAGAGAGTGCCAGGGGGATTTGTTCACTGTCACAGACCTTCAGTGCTGAATTCAACTATTTGCTGAAGCACATAGAAAACAAGAGGCATTTATGACTGCATGTGATGCAGAGATAAGAGATGAGCTACATCTGAAGTCTCTGAAATAAGAAGCAATGGGAAGCAGAAACATCCATTTATTTCAAGACAACTAAACTCAGTGTTTATCCATTGAATTCAGGTAACAAGCACTTAATGCAGCATTTCAAAAGGAAGAAGTTTAAAACATACTTTTAAAAGACACTTTTAGCCTTATCTGTAGTCCAATAACGAGACATTCTTGTTAAATGAGTTTCTCTAAATGGCAGACAAATGTGTCCATTTTTTGGTGATAAATTAGCAGTAAAAAAGAAAAGTTTTGTTTCTTCATATAATAAGGTTCTCTGCTGGCACAAGAAGTTCCAAAGTTCCTTGGAGGCTTCTGTTGAATGTCCTGTGCACGTTGAGCTTTTTAATCACTGTTGCTTACATCCAATGCTAGATGTGCTATGAACAGCTGACCTAATGAAACCTGGTTTCCAGTGTCTCTCTCCCATATTTTCCCCCTTCTTGTTGACTGATAAATGATGATTTTGTAAGTCCTTCTCTGTATAAGGACTTAATAGTTTCTATTCCCATTTGTATGCTCATTTATCTGAAACCTTTGTCTTCCAATCTTCTTGTATTCTTTTGTCCAATTTGCTTAGAATTTTTCTGGAGCACAACAATTTTTCACGGAAACAGAAATTGCACATTTTGTATCTTTAAGAAACCAACTTAAGTGCAGTGTTTAAAATTTTCACTATAAGGAATCCAGTTATCTTCACATGTCAGGAGTGTTTTTATGATCTACATAAGAATATATAACATTACAGTATTACAATAATTGTCAAAACCCAACAAGTTAAAATGCTGCAAAGTTGGTTAACAAAGCCAAATTAGGGTTTTTGAATCTAAATTGATGTTTTCTTCTCTTTTTTATAATTATAAATCTTCATGTTACATGTGAAGAGGGGTGTACTGCAAGAAAGTTACAGGAAAATTAAATGCTTAATATGTTCAGTGTCTCAAAGTTTTGTTTAAAAAAATGAATTTGTTAAGACTCTCCAGCTGAACAAGGTTCCTATTTTCCAAAGTTTTATTAGCAGCCTGCATTCAAAGGGTAGATGTGGATTAGCTGGGTCATCTCTGGAGATATTCTGACCTCAACTGGATAAATCCCTGCATAACTTGATCCATGCTGGTTGTGCTTTGAGCAGAGATTGGACCAGGTGACCTCCAGAGAGTTCACCTGACCTGAATAAATCTGTCATCTGTGACCAGAAAGAGCTGACCTATAAAGTATATGTAATCTGTATGCTTTAAATTACCTGAAATTACTTCTGTATAAAGCAATTCAAGCATTTATAGCTGTGTTAGCTTCCATTAAATCAAAACTATTTTTATCATAACTTTTTAAAATTTGAACTAATAGCTAGGCTGGCTGGAAATTATTTTGTTATCTCTAAAAAAAAATTTGAACAGGTCTAAATTTTGGTTGTATTGGATATAGTCTCACTTTAATTTCTGGGAAATGGCAGAATTGTTTTATTTTCACAGTAGCTAGTAAATTAGGTTGAAAATGGCATGTTGAATAATGGACAGTGTAATGGAGAACATCGCTTGCAAGAGGAATGCAAGAAGAATCCTGCATATGTTGTTACTGAAAGAAGAGAAAGAGATTGTCATTCATGACAAACAGTAGTTTATAATGTAATTTTTTTTTTTTTTTTTGTATGGAATGGATGGTATACAGTCCAAAATATAGTCTGCTATAGTTCAGAATGTGAACTCTTGGAGGTTTGCAGAAAATAGGCCTTCCTGATTTGGTAAAGGAACTATCAACATGCAATCAGTATGGTCTGGAGAAAAGGCTAAAAAACATAAAGAGTAAGTCTGTAGATACTTGTGAGAAGCGGGGTGGTGTTATAAAAGGAGAAGGCAGCTCTCAGCTATAGCAGGTAGGGAATGGTGTCCTATCGCTGTCATATTTCACATGTATGAAAGGCCTTGTGGAAAGAAATAAACCAACATGCAGAATTGAATTGTGGACCTCGAGAATGGCTACAGCAGCCATCAGAAAAACATTTGAAGATCCTGATGTTTATTAGGTGACGGAATAATTTGTCAAGGGAAATTCTTAAATACAAACATCAGATAAGATTAGCAACTGCAGGTCAGCCTTTATTGTACAGGATCTTACAGCCTTACAGCAGGGGAATTTACTTTTCAGTCCTAGCACATAAGGTCTTATGAATACAAAACAGAAGGAGAATAGTGGACAGAAGGAGAAAAAAAGTATTCCATTACTCACATCTGATACATGAATAAGAATACTCTCCAAAGAGTATTCCATTACTCACATCTGATGCATGAATAAGAAGTTTGGCAACTACCAATGAAGAGATATTGCTTAAATATGAATGCTTCTCCTATACATTCTAGACAAAAAAACAAAAACAAAAAAAACCCCAAAGAAAGTGGCAATTTAAAATGTAGTCTGCTTCCTGTAAGTGTTGAATAATTATGAACCTTACTTTGGAAGGTCACAAAATTCCCCCATATTTTGTTGAAATATTGCAAAAAATAGTGAGATAGATAGATAACTTTTTTTTAGGTTATGTATGCTTGGTTTCTTGAGACTAAATATGAAGTGTTGAAAAAATCCAGGGCTAGTTCAATTATGCTGTTATTTAGTAAGATATAGTCGAATGATCAGGTCTGCACTTCTAATATAATTAATACAATTATATAATAATTACTATTAATAACTAATATAATTGATATTACACGCCTCTCTATTGTAACATTACCCATTTGAACAAAGAAAGAGATACAAATTAGTCTCAAATTAAAATGTCAGATTTATCAACTGTGTGCTAAGATGCAGGTTTTCTGCTGGGACTGACTACTCCGTAGGTCACTAGACACTGTGTCAGGGAAAGGGAAGAATTTATTTGTAATCCTCTCTTATTTGTAACATTTTTGTTCATAGGCACCATACTTATAATCTGGTTTTGTCTTGGATTGAGCAAATGAACTAAATTTACCTCAGCTGAGTGGAATTGTTAATTCTGTGTTTCTCTCTTCCTCCCTACAGTATGCTGTCTGGCTGGTCCTTTGGGTTACATGGAACGTGTTTGTTATCTGCTTCTATTTGGAGGCTGGAGACCTTTCAAAGGTACTTGGATACGTTTAAGCCATCAACTCTTTGTTAACATGCCCCAGGCTGTGCTCTTTTTTACTCATTATTTTAGTGTTACCTAAATGAATTTCGTAGTATGATGTAAATTTGGAATATTCTGGGTATGTTAGAAACTTTTAAACCAGACAGTAATGAGTGTATACACTCTGATGCCCACAGCAATAATTGTATATATATTTTTAAAAGAAAATTACCTCTTTTTGTCCCCCTCAGTAGCCCTGCAATGCAAATTCCACCCATGTGAGAGACATTAATTAATGGTTTCATGAATAAAAAACATTGCCATCTCAGGAGAAAACAAATGTTTATTGTACCTTTTAGCTTGCTGTTACTTAGCTGGATTCCTTTCAGGGGTCTTATACATAGTATAATAGTTGTAAAACAAGGGGTTTTCCATTAAATTAAAGATGTAAATTGAGGTGCCAGAACAGGTTGCCATTTGGCTTCATCAGTGTTTATAAAGTTTATGCTTCTGGTATGAATTTTTCCTTGAACACTTATACATAGTAAAAATCTACAGCAAAAAATATATTTTCCTAAGAATGATATATTTATAGAGTTTTATTGACAGTGTGATAATGCATAAAGTGGCAGTTGGTAATGGCCTCATACCAACACTCCTACTTTCCAAGGTGTTCCCAGAAAGCTGGCAATTTGTGGGATAAAAGATTAGCAGTGGCAACAATTTTTTTTAGGGTAATATGCTTCAATTGAGTCCAGTTATTGCTGAATTATGCTCACATTACCATGAACTGACCATCAAGAAGAATCCCTCGTGTCAAACACATCACATTGTCTTCTTGACTTGGATTTTAATTTTTTTACCTGATTATAGGGAGTTTAGGCCAACTGTAAGTTACAGATATTAGCCCCTGATCCTTTGTGAGTTACTGATACCTTTTTATGCAGAAGGTTAAACACAATTATAGGAAGAATAAATGAGGCAGAGATACATCCTTGCATGTTGTTTCTTTCAAATCACACCCAAAGTACAAAAACTACTAGAGATAAGGTATTTCATCCCCATCTATTCTCTTTCTTCAAAGATGCTGACTTCAAAAGGATCAAAATTTCATTTCCTTAGGGTGTAAAGTAATTTTCTGCAGGTAAAACGTTACCGTTTCCTGGTTTTATACTTTCAGACAGGCCAAATCTCATTAAAAGCTTGGCAAAAACATAGCAAATAAAATGACTTGCATATATTATCTTTTATTTGGTCAAAATTCTTTGTTGCCAGGAGAACTAAGATACAAAACAAACCTGGCACCTGTTGTACAATCATACTCTACCCAATCCACCCTCTTTCCACCTGTTTGTTTCAGCCACCTGCATTCCTAAACTTGTAAATGTTGGGATGTTTATCCTGCCCCAGGAAGGGAATGGGGGTGGGAAAAATGGAGGAAGGAGAAGTAGCTGTTTAAGCACTGGGCATAAAAACAGTGTAAGGACACAAGTAAGTGCTAGTTGGAAATAAAATAGGCCACAAATAGTACCTAAACCTTGAAATTATTTTTTTCCTGAAGTCATCATCTAGAATGTTTCCCAACCAGTCATAGGGTTCAGGTCTATATTTGAATGCAGTTGAATCTTTTATTTGGTATCTAGAGGTATTATTTGCTCCAGTGATATGATCTGCCTTGAAATACCCAGTAGAATATTCTTTCCACTTCAATTGGCTTTCAGAGCACCAGAATTGGTAAAGAGAGGGAGAAAAGAAAAAGTTCAGAGAAAAATGGATTTAAAAAAATGGTAGAGATCAACTCATTATCTACAAAAGATCTAATTCACATGTGGGGCATCATTCTCCTCTCCTTTTCAACTCAAATGCTACGTCAAGACTTCCCCACATGGGAAATATGCTAGAAGATCTAGTGCTTGGAAATATACATCTAATGCAAAGACACCCCACTGTCAGGTTGATACAACATACCCCTCCATTCTAGATCCTTCAGAGGCTCTGACTGTTTTACACATGTAGGCATCTTACAGAATAGATCATTTCAAGCGTAATGTTTCTCAGGCCTACGCATAAATCTTGCACTGAATCTTCTTTATTATTTATATTTTCATCTGGGAATAACTGCAATTTTAAATCTGTGGTGATAAACCTGGGTATTTTCTTTGTTTGAAATGGTATGTAGAATCTTGAGAAAAGCTCTAGGTCTGAACTGGTGCTAAATAGAGAATAAAAAACAACCTTTAAGCAAGTACCATAGGGATGCCTTTGAGATTGCAAACCATGAGAGAGGATCCTGTGCAGCATGGCTTTAAGAATTAATAGGTTAAAATTACAACCTAATAACAGTTCAGATTAGTATAGGTTATTTTTATATGTATTATTTTTAGCTTGCTACAATATAAAATAAAGAGAAGGCAGGGGTTTTTTTACAAAGTTTTAAGAAAGCTTTTATTCTATGTGTACAACAATTTTTCCATCATCACCTGCTGAGAAAATGGAGAGGACATATTTCAATTGTTAATATACTTATTTTACTTGTGGGGGTGGAGGTCATGACATTTTTACAGCTTCTCCTTATTATACTGAAACAGGTCTGTAAAGACTCAGAAATTTTCAGAACAATGAGATAAGCATCTCTAAAGAGACTGAGGAGATTCAAGGACTATTTGTGAACATCCATGTAAATCTGTTTGCATTATACACCTTTACAATCATAGCTATCTTGTGAAAAATGGTGTCACACCAAGTATTTTCTGTCCTTGAGGCACAGTTATCTTTGCTGAAACTCTATCACAGCAAGATGGAATATTTATGGCTTTGTAAGTATGGTTTGTAACAAAGAGGAAGTACAATCTCTTATTCTTAACCTTGATTTTTATGTAGATCTGTGAATAAATGCCTAGAAAACCCACTTTACAGACTTCCTTTTCAGTATTATTCTTCAAAAATATTTAATTAGTTTGTGTGTTTTTTTGCTTAATGGTGACTGCCATACTCTCTATAAGTAGGACTTTAAGGTGTCAGGACTGGTAATATTTATTTTGGCCTGTGGCTAACCAAATGTAGCACATGAAAAGCATAACCTCTTATCTTGAATGAGGCACATCTGAAGTACACTAGTGAAACAAAAAAAAAAAAAAAAAAAAAAAAAAAAACCAAAAAAGGAAAACATAATAGAAAGCATTTCTGAGAAAATGTAATATTCCTGTGATTTTTTTAAACCCAGGAAAGTAGACAAGGAGATAAATTCAGCTATCTCAGAACAGCAGAAAATACTCATGTGATTAAGAACAGCACTCTTGATTCAAGGCATTTGAAAGCTTCCCCTAATGATGTCTAATGACACCACAAGCAGAAAATAAGCAGCAAAAGAACTATCATAGTCTCATTTTTAGTTTTGAAATGAGTAAACAGTTTTTGCTGAAAGAAACCCTTTCCTGAGGTTGCAGTGGTACCATCACAAGCATGGGAGTGGAGACCATCGCTGTCAGCTGCTGGAACTCAAGGCAGAGGCTGGGTTTGGGGTGCTGGACAAGGGGGACCAGCAGAGCCTCAGCAGCCCTTGCTGCACAGGGTCCCATCCTTGAGTCAGAACTTCTGGTTCTCTTTGCATTAAACTCTATTTGTGTGACCAGATCCAAGAATTCTCCTCTCACGCTCGCCTGGCTGAGCTCCGTAATCACTTCACCATAGTCCCCAGAGTACTATGTGAATATAACCAAAAGCACACGTCTGAAAAGCTCCTTTTAACTGTCAAAATTGACTTAGTTTCTGTTTTTATTATATTCTTGATGTCTTCCTTATTTACAGAAAAAAAATTATGTTTACTATATTAAATCATTAGGTTGTACTTATATTTTTTTTACACAAAAATTAGATATTTGAAAGTCAAACAGTCTGACATCAAGAAATGCCAGAATTAAGATTGCTTGACTAAACATGATTTAGCTCTCTTCTACATTCATTTTTACATACCTCTTAATGATGAAGCCACAACTGTGTATTTTTCTTTAATCTCTCTACCACATAGCCTATTTCAGAGATGAAGTTTTGGCAGTTGAGTGAGGCTGACATACTGGATCATACTCCATATACTGCAGCAGTCAGAAAAAGATAATTACAAAATCTGTAAATTCTGTACTTCAGTTCTGATCTGAAAACATGTAGAATAAGAATATAAAAGGTTAGATACAGAACTCTGGCACCTAAAATGTCTAAGCACAGAAGTGATGCTCTGTACCTAGATCACTGGGTGTAGTCAAACTATCATTCTGTAGTCAACTCATTATTCATTATACAGGTCCAAGCAACTGTTCTTAATTAAAAAAAAAAAAAAGGGTTTCTATTTGCATTCAAATTGTGTTACTTCCTTTCCTATATTGCTCTGTACTGCAACAGGGGGAACTTGAAAGAATAAGTTTAAAATATGCACTTATTTAAAATTGAAATTGTTAAATATAATGCAAAGAACTGAATTTTCTGTAGTTATTAAAATGTAAACATAAAGGAAAATATGTAATCAGGTTGTTTTCTGCCAGAAGTTTTAAGGGAAATTAAAGGTTTCTGAACTCTTTCTCTCCTACCCACCACAAATAACTGGAAATATAAGATAACTTAGACTTACAAAATCAGACTTATTCATGCTGGAAGAGCCTCCCAAGGTCACTTAATCCAGTCTCCTGCTCAGAGCAGCACCAACTAAAAAGTTCTATCATGTTGCCCAGAGTTTTAGCCGGTCAAGTTTTGGAAGTCTTCAAGGATGGAAGTTTCACAACTTCTCTATTTCTTAACCATTCTCATTGTAAAAAAATTTTTTCCTGATATGCAGCTGAAATTTCCATGACTGCAATTTGTGGCATTGTCTCTTGTTCTGTCACTGTGTGCCTCTAGAAAAGTCATGTTCTACCTTTTCTAACATTCCCTTTAGGCTTTTAAGTGAAGACGAGTACTTTGGTTTTCTATTTGTTCTTTCTGTAGTTGACTTCCTATTTTCTAACCACAGATAGTTTGCTGCACTTCACAAGAAAAATGCTATTTATCTTGTAATAAATAATCAGTTCATTTTTCACACTTTTGCCTTACTATGGGAGAAAAATGAAGGATCTTCGCACAAATGTAAAGCTATATAGTATCTTATGGATATAGGTTGTCCATGTTTGGAAAAAGTAGTAACACGTTCAAAAACAATTAGAGTCCTTTAGTTCAAAGACAATTATGCTAATAGTTAAGTTTCCTTATATTGTATTTAACAAACTACTGACAACCTTGTGTATAAACCCTGCAGTCTAGTAAAATGCTGCAAATATGTACTCTGTTCCTGCTGAGGTAAGAAAATCAGGAGGATTAACCAAAACTTGGTGAAGGCTCCCAAGTAACTGCTAGGGAGCAGTAGGAAGTCAGTGTCATGGCATTTCTGCAAAGCTGGAGGAATGAAGATTTAGGGAGAGAGTTTGCTGTTTCGTTATCTGCAAGTACTGCCCATTCTGTAGCTGGAGTCCAAGCTAGTCTGTTTTCCATATCATGAAATCACAGGAATAAAGACAAACATAAGAAATCTTGTCCAGCTGCCAATGTGCAATCTGGTTAAAGTCAGTGTTTACATACTCATAGTCATGGTTCATAGTAAAGTAAAGCCAGAAGGGACTTCGGGATGCAGCCATCAGTTCTCCTGCCTCCAGCCAGACCCAGCCAGCAACCTGCACTGTGGGAGTGCAGCTGATGCAAATGATCTCAAGGAGGAAATGAGCAGTTTAGAAATCCACCTACAAATGATGCTCATCCATTAGCAACTCTTCATCACTGAGAAATCCTCCTTTCCCCTGTTGATCTGAGATGTTAGTCCAGGATTAGACAGATATAGCTGACTCTTAGGCACTGTAGGGCAGCCCATTCTTTTTCTTATCCTTTTCCATTGGGTTACTCTAATGAGAAGAGGAAGAGGCTGCAATGGTCATAGCACCTCCTGTCAACAAATTAGCACGAGTAGAGATTGCTGGTGGAAATAAATGGAGACGATAGGAGGAAATATGGGAGGGTGGGAGGAAATATGGAGCCTACTTTTCCTCCAACTGTTCCCACTTGTCCCTACCATCTTATTGCACAAAATTATAAGGACCAGACAGAAATACACTTTATAGTAAGTAGTATTTTTCCATTTGCATATCCCAACCTTGGCAAGCACACATCCACCTATGTGTCTGACTTTCATATACCACTGCTTGGATTGATACCTAGTTGCTCTGAAATCCAGTTTATATCCATACGCAAATTAGCTACAATAATGCAAATTACTTCAGGATATAATTTGCATAGCTTTGTCACTCATGCTGCTTAAAAAACATGCTGGCTATGAGTGCTGAACACTTTATGCAGCTAATATGCTCTGATTTTAAAGGGAGGGCTTCATACATAGATGAAGCTAAGGAAAGAACAAAAAAAAAAGGGTAATTCATCTTCAGCATAACTCAGTTGTAACAAAGCAATGAACTTGGCAAAAAAATTGAACTTATACCAGTTATGCATTCATTCTACATTACCTTGTGTCCATTGGTATTATTGTTGTACTGCTTTGATTCCACATTTGCTAATTACTTTTGTAAAGCAGTGGTCATTAGCAGTTAAATGTCAATGTCATACATACTCTAATAAAACAACCTGCAGGATGGTTAATTTTGAACATATTACCTTCCTTGGATGTTGTTTTAACAGATGTCCTGTTAAGATAACAGAGAAATTAAATTAGTTTTCAACTCAAAGCATCTGGTTAACTTTGTAGGTAAATGCCTTTGAGCAGTAAATCTGACCAGGGTTTTCAGATAAATAGCTATCAGAATGTTTTAAGTAAATGACTTTATTTTTTCACTTCTATTACTTAGGGCACATTTGACATGCTTGATCATATATCTAACAGATGAAAATTGAAAATAGTGCTGGCAACCAGCAGTGTTAGGTTATTCAGGGGGTAGTTTCATGGGTAGATACTATTAAGCATGCTTATAGTTTCATAAAATTTAGTTCTGCAGCAATTTTTAAATCTCAAGATCTTTACCAGCTGGAAAATAACTGATTATAAAATGTAATCTGTTTAATACTGTAGACATAGCATATGGTGGAATGCATTTAGATAAAAGTGGAATTTTTCATCTTTTTAATGGTGAAGTAAATTGTGATAGCAAATCATTCAAAGTATAGAAAAATATGAAATAGGATTGTATCTATTTTGCTAATTGTAACAGTTTTATCTTTTAAAACCTGGGACATATTTCACATTGAGTTTATGAATAAACATACATCTTCCTGTTGATTTACTTATGCTCACTTTTCCCAAAATTCAATAGCTTTGCACCAAATACAGAAACATATGAAAATAAGAGTAGTGACTGGTTAGATGGTAATTCCATATGATGATTTACTTATGTGTGTGTATACATCTATATTGAGTGCCTTAGTTATGCTGTTAAGATTGGGAAGCATGCACTTTAGCATGTACCTTAAAGCTGCATATATTATAGTTACATGAAGGCTTTCCTGCATATCTAAAGACAGTGCCATGAATATTTCTGCAAGTCTTTCAGACATATAACCAAGACATTGCAAAAAAAATCCAAATATATATTTATGAGATTACTTTTTAATATTTATTAATTATATTGCAGTACCATCTAGTGGCCCCATTTTGATATCAGGGTGCCATTATACTGTGAACCTTAGACACACATAATATAAGTAAACCTTATCCTAGATGGTACATACTCTTACTATGTGATTCTGTGAGAATGGGAGATGGAAACCAAAAAATAGTAGATTGCTGTGAAAATCCAAAACAATGTTATATCTTTGGAATTCTTCATGAAGTCTGGATTTTCACAACTTTCTTGTCCTATTTTTCCCCATGTTTCTCATCTCTGTGGGGACTGATAGTTGAGTGACACAAAGCCCTACTCTTAGTGCATTTTATGGTCCACTTCAGTGAGGAAAACATTTCTGTATGCTGCAGTGCACCATTGCTAGCACTTCACCAGTTGTTTAAGGCACTGTGGGGAAAACTAGATTTTGCTTAAAACAGAAGATCAAAACTAAATTTATTTCTAGTCAGGCAGATGCTCAGAAGATCACAGCTACAGAATGCATGTTTTCTGTGACAGTTCATCTGGGCATTGTCCATGCCTCTCATACACAGTACCTTTACTATGGCTATGTGAGTCAGCTATGGACAAGGGCTGAAGGGGATTTACCATACTTGAAAGCAGAGCAACCACTCATCTTTTGGGAAAGTATAAAAGAATACAAAAATATGCTCTGCTTTTTAATATTCACTGTCTCATGATGTCAGCCTTGTGACATTATTTATTTTTGTGGTATGGGCGCAATACTTTAATATAGACACTAGCAATTTTTTTTCTAAGTATGCAATGGCTAGAATATAGTTTTCCCACATCTACTCTTCCTCTAAATATAAGATAGATTCTAATTAGAATCTATCAAATTAACTCCATCTTGTGAACCAGGGGTCCACCAAAAATTTCAAGGCAGCACTAAACCCATGCATTTTCTGAGGAGCTTTGTGTTATTTGGAATTTCTGAAGGAAGCCATTCTGATCCTTATGTCACTAAAAATTATGCCAGTGTTAATCCAATAGGAAAATGAAATTCTGAATTGCCTCCAGCATCTTTTTACATATGGATAAGCATTTTTTGAACCTGGGAAAGCAGTGTGAGCAGTGAAGTACTCTCCATTTTCGATCCTGTTTAGTATAGAAGCCCCATACTCCTTTCTCACCACTGCAATGGTAGCAATGGGGTCCCAGGTCACACACTGAAAATGGCTATGGTGGCTAATCACCTGCTACAGCTGTTCATCATCTTGTAGAACTCTATATTTGCAGTTCCCCTTCTGCTGGAGGCCCCCACTCCCATAGTCCTGCCCCTTGAACACTCATGATCTGTCTCTGGGCTGAAAACACAGGTGTTCCTTAAGGCACTTCAGGCAGCCACATAAAATTCATTCTTACACAGACACAACTTTGCACTGGAGCATGTGAGTAGCTCCTACAAAAGGCTCTACTAAAAAGCTAAGGAGACAGTAATGTGTTTAAACTGTCACAGATATTTCAAAGTGAATGTTTACCCTAGTCACAGAGCAATGCTACGCTTTCTGCACCGTGAGAGAATTTATACTCACTAGATAAATTGCCTTGAACATTTAAACAGGTATTTCAAATTTCAATAAGCATCTTGGAATGTAGCTATTCAAGACAGAACAGAAATTAATTTTTCCTTTGCAAAACTGTGGAAATATTTTAAATATTATTAATCTTTTTCATGTCATTTTCTTCCTTTCTTATTCCCATGAAAAGAATGTCTCCAAAACTGGAACTGAAAAGCAGTTATCTGTGGTATATGGATAAATGACTTAACTGATGTCAACTTCAATAACGGTGTGGGGTTAGCTGATGATTTTTTGATAATTGTCTGTAATAAACAGAAAAAATATTCTCTCCCATTGACTTCAGTGCTGTCACACTGCAGTTGACAGCACATTCACAATTGGTTTTATTTTGTTGATTCTCTACCCTCAGAATGAAGCACTATAGATGAAAATATTTGATGTCCTTTTCTAATAACCCATTAAACCCAATGATTACCTTAGTGACTTTATCCCCAGAGTATAAATTTACTCTAGTGTTGTTTTCAAAACTTGCTGCTGCTGCTTCAATTGCAGTAATTTTAAGGGGCATCCTATCTGTTCAGGAGTGCTGTAGTACGGTGCCACATCCCTCTTATCAGACTACCACAAATACCTGTTTGTTTAGAAATTGGATTCCCTGTTTTGAGGGCAGGATTTGATTGATTGAGTAACCTTAGGAATTGAACTGAAGTGTGGTTTATTGTGGGTTTCACACTAAGAGCCTGTTCTTCAGCAGGCCACAGTGTAACTCAGGCTATTTTTCTTCCACCCTACAACAGGTGGGTAATTCAGCAATAATGAGGTGATCAGTAATGTGCTGTGTCTAAGTATCTCACTGGTATCTTTAAACTGCCAATGAATCCTTTTATAGAAAAACTGCTGTTTGCAATGCAGAAGAATAATAAGATCAGAGTGTTAAAAAATATCTGAAGAACCTCATCTACGGGTAATTTGAGATATACCTGACTACTCAAATGAAAAAAATAAAAGGGGTTAGATTTGTTAAGCTTTTTATCATATCATAAAGGTGAAGGGCTCTCCTTTCATAGGGCAGCCTCATAGAAGGGGTCCTTCTGTGACTTCCAATCAGATGCACAGAGCACATCCTCTCTCTCTTTTCTTGGCAATTTATACTTGCCACTTCTCTCTTTTCCTCCATCAGCTTATTAAACCTGATCACTTTTTATCTTGCCTTTGCTCACCTCTGGCACATTCCTCTGACACTTAGCACATCCAGAGGTATTCTATCTTGATTTGGCTAAACTGGCACAGGGTGTTTGTTATTTGGGAGCACAAGGAAACACTGTATTTGAGTGCAAGTTCATTCAGGTATTTCTCTTAACCTCTGTTTACAGAACACACTGTTGTTGCTCTTGACTACCCATTGTAACGAAATGCACTTGATTCAAAGTGTCCCACAAATGCTCTTAAATCACAAGTACAAGACATTTATCCTGCAGCTGCAATGATGGAGATTGATTTTCATTTGGTGGAGAAGTTAAGCAGTTTCAACATATTTATCTTAAAGTTTGACTTAAAGACATCTTTATTCCTCGTTGGAATGCCAATATGAAGTTTATGTCTTCATAAACTGTGTATGACATAATAATAGAAGTTGTAATGAAACATTGTTAAATGTATTGCTGATATAATTGAAGTAATATACAGTATAAAAACTACTTGCACAAGTATTCACATAAGAATTATGTAAAAATTGATACTGAGGGTTGTGCAAAGCTTATCTGTGATTATCATCTACCCAATTGTATGCAATCCTAGGTGTTCAAACGGCCATGTAAGAAACACTGCCAAGAGCAAAACTGAGAGGTTCCTCCACTGGAAAAGCTTCTTCTTAAACCTTGAGAACTAACCACTCACTTTGATTGAAAAACAGACTTATACATGCATATATATATGTACATACATATTAGATCAGTGTTTTCCACTTCCTTTAAAGTATTTCAATCACAAAACTACATCCAACTCAGCACAAGGATATTCAACGTCGCATAATTTGCACAGAATAAAAAAAAAATCTCTGCAACTTCTAAATGTGCATTTCTCATGGTTGACAAACAATGATGGGGTTAAAAGCATGAGATGTTTTCTAAAACTACAACTTCTGGCTGTTGTGTTTTCCTTCATGAATTCTATGGTTTTAATTTTTAATAAAGGAAAAAGTCAGGAGCTCAGACAGCTGTTTGGAAGAGGCTACAGGAGAGCTCAGTAACAACAGACTATGATACTATATAATTATATTTTTTTCTCTTCATTAGCATATACAACCTGCTACAGGAATGAGAATATAATGATAATTGCCAGACTCTTGGGTTTTCACACTTGGAAATAGTGTAAAGTACAAACCTAAAGTAATAGGGATTACATCAAGAAATGTCTCTGTCTGCATAGTGAAAGGAGGAGTTTGTAGCAGACTGGAGATTTAATTTTGATGTAAAATTTCTGGCAAAACATCTCCAGGAGATAATAGCATTTATTCTCTTTCTGGTCTCAAAGTGAATATGAGTGTAGCACTCATTCTTTAACTTCCCATTAAAAGATGTTTGTCTGTGTCACAGCATGTAGCATTAATGATAGATTCTGCAGAGAAAAGTTGCTGCTATATGAAAAAAATCACTGGAGACTAAAGTTTATTGAAAAAGTTTACATGGGAAATTTCTTTGGTTCCTGTACACATTTTGTTTAGCTCTAGGCAATGTTTTCATTTTTTTCATTAGCACAGTAATGTCTCTGTTAAAAAGAATTTATAAAAATAATCTTTTTTACACTATCTCTGTGTGCTGTTTAAGACAATACTCCTTTTTTTCCTTTCATAAAGGGTCATGCTTTCAAAGTTGGTAAGTGTCAAGTACCATCTCATAGAGGCAGTGCAAAATACTAAGAGAACTTGTGGCAAATTGTTAATAAATAGAGTGTTGTTTCACATATAACTTAGATCTTTGATGATCCTAAGTCTAAAAATTATTTTCAAGTATTCAAATAATCTTCCTTCTCAGCAGGAAGAGAAGGAAGTCTTTACTGGTGTCTTGCTAAGCTCCCATACCCATAGGACATGCCCCTTTCCCATGTGTAATCCTTCACTTACTCTTTCTTTTTACATTTCCCCTGTTTTCCTGGACACCTGCCTGATGCAGGTGGTGGAGGGCTGAAACATTCTTTGGAGATCCCTACTTCTCTGCCTAGACTGCCAACATAGCTCAGAGGGGATGTTGTTGTTCTATTATTTCTAGAGTCCCATAGTGTTGTTATCAGATTTGTAAAGTCCATATCTCCTTGGTGTGTTCTCATGGCTGCAGATCTTCACAGCACAGACTCCTTCTTCTGCATCTTATTCTCTCTCAGGTCAGGGCTCCTCCAAGGCTCTCCCTGACTGGCTAACCCGCTGCCTTTTATCCCAGTTATCTTCATTGGTCACAGCTGCAGCCCAATTAAGGACATCACAGCTGCAGCCCATCAAGGACAAGCAGGACCTCTGGGGCAAAGCCTCTATACAGATATTCAAATACAGGTATTCAAGTACAATACATTTCCTCTACCATAGTACAATACATACATTTCCCCATGACTCAAAGGCCATGTACAAGACACACCACAGCTCTTGGCTGTCTCATCTTCTACCAGCTATCACCACAGCTCTTGGCTGTCTCATCTTCTACCAGCTATCACATCAGGGTCACCAATTGTTGTTGTTCTATTTCTAGAGTCCCATATTGTTGTTATTCTATTTCTAGAGCCCATACCTCATCAGCATGTTCTTATGGCTGCAGCTCTTCACTGCATAGATGCCTTCTGCTGCATGCTGCTCTCTCTCAGGTCAGGGCTCCTCCAAGGCTCTCCCTGACTGGCTAACCCGCCCCCTTTTATCCCAGTTATCTTCATTGGTCACAGCTGCAGCCCAGTTAAGGACATCACAGCTGCAGCCCATCAAGGGCAACCGGGACCTCTAGGGCAAAGCCTATATACAGCTATTCAAGTACAATACATTTCCTCTACTATAAGGGGATACCTGACTTCTAGGCAGCGGAAGTTAAATCAGCTGAATCCAACCCTAAGTGCTTATCACCCACTGAATTCATGGCACTTAGGCACTAACAGGATACCTTCCTTTAACAATGAGCTCCTAATATATTTAAAAATCTGGTGGCATGGAGCCTAAATTGCATTTAAATAGAAATTTAAGTGTTTAATCTGTTAGTAATTTCTGAAAATTAGGCTTGAGTTCTAGCAGAAAAATACTTATCCTTTCTTAAAAATCCTGCATTTATTGATTTGCCTTCAAGAATAGGAGAAAAAATGGCAATGGTGGAGATCTCATTGATAGACATCCTGAAAAACTGCTTCTTGTTTTCAGTTCATACTATTTGATTCTCTTCTTTCATTGATTATAATTTTGTTTCAGAGTAAGGCAGTGATGCTGCATGTGAAATAACTTAAAAACCTGCCTACTATACCCATGAAACAGTGGGAGTCGGTTTTGAATACCTAATAAAAAACATCATACTGACATGCATATGAATAATAAACTTTCAGTTCAGAACATGGAATAGCTGAATTTCAAAACCTGAAATCCTTAAAAAGGTAAATGAAGTAAAGTACATGCTTCAAAGGAAAGAGCAGTGTGAAGAATTTGTGGCTCTGTATTGATTGGTACTATAGAAGACACTCATAATAAGAAAAATTGAAAGACTGCATGAAAAATTCAAAGCAAAAGATCTGATATGAAGATTCCCAGTACTTAGGAAGGGACATATATTCAGCATACTGAAAAATTTAAGACTAAATTTTTAATAATGGCTGTTTCTTTTCTGTAGTATTTCCTTTGTAATGGGCCACATGATACATGTTAGATCAGGTAAAAAGCAGAAAGAGGCAAACTTTTGAATATGTAAGTCATTGAGCAAATAAATATTTTATTTTGCTTTTTTACAATTAAATATCAAACTTCAGAAATGTAGAACTCCTGTATTTTATAAATGGAAATTCACATGGAACTATATTAAGTATAAACTCCTTTGGGATAATTTACTTTATCATTATTTTACCGTCTACATGTTAAAATATATTTCTTATGTTGATTCTTCATTATTCTTCACTGCTGTTGACAAGGTGGATTTTTTTTTTCACATTTTCTTATTACTCATGTTTTCTATGTATTTTGTTTTTATTGTAGTCCTCTGTATTCTTCCCATATACTCTGCAGTCTTTTTAGTATGGAGTATTTAAAAAAAAAAGCTATTTCAATTAAGACTTCCCGAGTACCAAGTAAAGCTGACCCATAGGACCTTTTTAAAGTTTTATTATAAAACTTCCAATAAGTATTACTGAATGAGATTTTCTCGATTTTGCCCAATGCTACAGTGTTGGTTTTCATTTCCATGTCACTATTACAATCTCCTTCAATTCTCTGCCATATTTTACTACCTTGCCAAATGTTACTTGCTCCCATTCTGTCTGATATCTCCTGCCTACAGGAAGCATTTTGCTCTTTATTTAATTCACCTTGTTTTTCTTCATTTGCTGAGATCTGCCCTCTGCAGCATTTGCTCTCCTTTTTCTGCACTATTTAAACAGTGTTAAATCCTATAATCCAATAATTACTGAAAAAATAAATTGAGTTGAATTGAGTGGACACCCACCTTCCTCTTCAAACGTTTTCTCAGCTTAACACTCAAACACTGATGAATTCTTTTTTGTGAACAGTTTTTAAACCAGCTGTGGAAGTTGTTCTGGTGATTTACATGCACTATGCAATTTCTTTTTATATAAGGGACATCACAGAGCCCAGTGTCATAAGATGGAATAAATTAGATCCTCTCTACTGTTCTGCCTCTCCACATCCAAATCACCTGTCACAGAAGAAGGACAGTGATTTTAGGAATAACTGCTCTTGATAACTCATATTTATTTTATTATTTCATAGGTGCACAGGGATTGATGGATTAAAAATTTTGTTACAGAACCTCAAGATCAATTATTAATTCACTTTTCTAAAACTGTGAAAACAGTGGCTGTCTTTCTGATACTCTACAGTTGCTTCATCAGCTTTTTTTTTAATTTGTTCTGCTTTTTTTCCTTTTTTTTTTCAGTCAGAAACTTCAGGTGAGATCATGTCCCTGTTGATGTCAATACATGAGGGTTTTTTATTCCATTTACTACAATGAGGCCAGTAGCTAACACAGACTTTTCAAGGGCTTCTCAAACTGCCAATTTTCAACCCTAAAAGCATAATGATATCTCAAGAATTCTGCACATCAAAAACAATTTCATAATGGAAGAGAATATTTTCATTTCATTGATATGGAAATCGTGTTATGGAGCACGCATCATGAAAGCATTCATTGTCTAAACTGACACTGTGTAAGTCATTCATAGATAATTTCCATCCTCCCCAAAATGTTGTTAATTTAGATTTAGTGAAAAAGATGTACTTGTACTTATCATCACAAAACACAGATAGACATATGAGTAATAGTATGAGTTCTGTTTTTGTTTTTTGCTTTCATATTTCTATGCAACTGGAATATAAAAGATGTGCAAATCTTGGAGGATCTGAATATGTACCTGAAGAAGCAAACATCTATTAATCTATTAAATATAATCTGCTCACCAAATAAGCCAGTTATTTAACTGTAGAACAGGAGCATGACTTTGTAGTTCATATCACTTTACTGAACCTTGAGAGATTTAAGTCCACTTTTCAGCTCTGACTCAGATTTCCTGCAAATCACAGCTTTTACCTCAGCTTTTACTGTCAGTTCCTGCTACTGTAAAACAAGATGCTTGCAGCTGCCTATGTAAAAAGGAAACCACCATAGTGAGGTTAAATCAGTATTGCTCAAGTGCCGCACAGTTATTAGTGGAGACACCCCACTCTGCTGGTTCACCATGAACCTCTAGTCCTGTTCATGAACCTCTAGTCCTGTTCATGAAAGTGGAATTACTTGAAGCCTTGATCATAGAAACAGGCTCCTTTAAGTTTTCTCATGTATGAATTTTTCCCTTCCTCAGTACATCTTCAGCCTACTGCTAATAAGACAACTAGTCAACAATATAATTAATCTTTCTTGTGCTAATGTTTGTGATGACTTTATCATACTTGTGTATTCAAATTATTTATTGAACTTTATGGGAAAAAATCTTTTTTTAGAAACTGCTCATCAAATGACTGACAGTTTGGAGTTTGTTCCAAAATATTTTTTGTTTTTACTGATTTGGTTATTATAATTGGATTACATGAGTCTGTTTGGCATACTGGGTTTACAAGAATGACAGTCAATAAAACAGTACAGGTAGTAAATATGTGGCAGGGTCCTTGTAATGCTCTTTAATCTTTTGCCTGGGAAGCTTTTGCCTGGGCAAAAGTTTTGGGTGATCAGTTCTGGAAAAGAGAACTCATCAACACTGACTCAGACCAACATTTCAGTCTGTTTTATCTTAAGTACATGCATGTGTAACTGCACCTTTTCTTTTCTTGTTACATTTGTGTTTTATGTTATAGAGTGATATGAAAAATATTTTTCTGGAAACAGTATACTTACGTAAAGATAAGAAACTGGTTCATGATGCAGTCTTTTGGGTCAAATGAATCCTTATATCTATGTTTCATTTATTTTTTTGTGGCACAGATAAAAAAGAGGATGATAAACTGAACAAGATTCTTTTAGAATTTCAGTGACAGTTGCACATAGCTATTAAATTATATTTACTTTAGGGATTATGCAAGTTGAACATTTGTACAATATTCTAAGTTTTCAAAACAAATATTCTGTCTTAAATCATGAAGATCAAAAGCAATCAATTTAAATGAATACTGATTCATTGAAAGTTTCTGCCTATCATTTTTTAAGGCATCATATTTTCCTATGGAAAAGGTGATTTCCCCTGATAAATAATATGGAAAATCACTTTGAGAAAAGGAAGTTTAATAGTCATTCCTCTGGCATGAAATGACGTACAGTTGACTTTTTAAACAAGAATCTCAGGGGGGAAAAAGAAAATCTGATTTATGTTTAGGCATAACTTTTTATTTTGAAGTATTGTAAGCAGATAGAGAAATCACACAATCTGTAGCTGAACCATGGCAGTATCTGAAGGCAGAGGTATCAACAATCCTTTTTATATTAGAGAAGAAGAGGGATGTCATCAGAAAAAGAATTTAGATATGTAGATTATGATCTAGTCATATTAGATATGATTAAATGTTTCTGGTCATCTACCTTGGTACAGAGGCCAAAGCCTCTCTGCAAAAATATGATGGGATCTTTAGCAATCAGAAATGCTTAAACATGAGACAATTTATCACAACTATCAGTAAAGGGAAAATCTATCAGAAAATTGTTTATTTTTCAGCCCAGTCTGGCCTCCACCTACAGCTACCCCTCCAGGAGACCCGAGGGTTTTCCATGGGAAAGAGCACCTAGAGAGTAATGTCATTTCAGTGATGCAAATGCTTTCAGATAGAAAGCCAGGGACTTTGCTGTATAATACTCTCCAAGTAAAAATTCTGTTTATTTCCCTTTTAACTTATTTTTTTATTAAAATAGTAATTGGTAATCAAATATCAGATAGGACACAAAAAATAGAAAACAAAGAGAGAATTTCCACAAGAGTAGAATTGGCCAGTGTATCCTAGCAAGATCTGTGCTAACCTTTTCTCCAGCAGAATATTCAGCACTGCTCAAGGAAAAATGATGAATAAAATAAAGTTACAGAAATAGCTGATTACATCAAGAACTTCAGGCTTGCCAAAGTTGAGTCTAGGTAGAATTACAGAACAATCTCACAATCTTTGTATTTTGCAAAGTAGCTGATAGGACAAGTTGGCCCTGATAGTAAATGCCTCTTAAAACATCAATCTATCATGTGGCTAGTTCTTTGAAATCATCAATTCAGCACTGAAAAAAACATCTTAAAACTTGATAGGAAAGGAGCAGTTCACCAGGCAAGTAATGTTGTACTACTGACAAACCACAGCGAACTCCAGTGCTAGGTAATGCAACCAATTCTGCTCGTTTGTAAAAGAAATAATGTGTGAAATTGTCTAAGAAGGAACAGGGATGCTAGATTGATTTCATGGTGGATGAATGACTGTCACAACTACTTGGAGTAAGGAATATTTTCCTGGAGTATCTCTGAGTACAATCTCAGGGCTATCATTTCAGTTTAGGCTATGGTTCTCATGTGTTTTGATTTTCAGGAAAGAGAATGTGTTCTGATTTGTTGCTTCTAAATATTGTCCTCTTAAAATAGCATAAAAAATACATTATAAAAAACTGGAGGATAAAGACAACTGAACCAAATTATTTAGGAATTTACTAGTAATTGGATTTTTGTTTGTAGCTGATGAATCACTTTGCCTGCCTACCCTCCCTCTCCTCTTCTGCTCCAGTAAAGCAGAGAGGAAGACAGTGGTGATAATCCTTCTGGATGGAAATATTTTACACTTGTTTGGTAGGTGATAAATGCTTCGTTCCAAGGGGATTAGCACAGTGAAGATTCACTGAAGGAGTGAGGGTTTCTGCATGCACACTAAATAATCAGAGCCTTGTTGAATCAACAGTAATAATACTTTTTCTGTAGGAACAGCTAATACAGGAGCAACAATCACTTTAAGTTGTTTTTTTTTAAATTTTAATATTTTCCTACAGCTTCTGTGTTGTGAACTTGTTTAATTGTTGTGGGGATTTTTCTTTCACTAGTTCACACTAATCTTTTCACTTAAATCTTAATGGAGTTAGTAACAAATATTTCATTTTCTCAGGAAACCAAGGCAATTTTAGGCAACTTAATGTTTTAAGCCAGATGAAGCATTTGTAATGATCAGCATTACTGCCACCATAAAATGTTAATAAATGTATATCCTAATTCATGCAAAGGGTATAATATTGCAAAAGAAACATATCTACTTTTTGTGGATTTCTATAATTTCTCTAAACATTACAGTTTCATTTAAACCTGTCACTGAAAGAACATGCTTAATTTTCAGGAAAGGCAACTGTAAGAGCATTCTGTATTTCTTATCCAAATCAACACACATTCTAAAATACTGTTGAGAATATTCAGATTTTTTCTTACATTAATGAAAATAATGTAAAAAAATGCAAGCACAAAATGAGAAACTGATTTGATGATTATAAGCTGTTTAAACTCCCTTCTTCCAGATATGACGAATTTATGCTTAAAAAATTCTGTTGCTTGGAATTTCTTCAGTCTGCATAGAATAACAAGGCAAATAACCTATACTAACATTGAATCCAAACAATATGAGATTTAAAGGACAGTATGAAAAGAGTAAAGTGGAATTGTTTTGTGATTTCTTGAATTTTAAACAGAGATTGTACTAAAAATTCTTATAAAAATGTTAATTTATGGACATTTTATATTTTACTTTGTTTTTCCTATTCTGTCATGTTCTAACCATAGTTATGTCCTAATGCACAATCAGAAGGCTTCAGTGGAACACCAGAAAAAAAAAGAGAACCCATTAACCTATCTAATGCTAGATATTTCTACTACCAGATGGAATCACAAGGATGTTTTTAAATTGTGAGCTTTCTGCTATAGCTGAGTGCTCCATCTGTGACAGATTAGCTCCCCAAGTTGGAAATACTGCTTTCAGTCCATTTCCCTACTAGAGACTGAACGCATTACCTTTAAAAAAAGCCGTGCTTTGAGCACAATTATCTTTACTTTGAAGCACCATTGTAAGACAGTGAGTGTACAGTAAATTCATGCCAACAGACTGAGCCATGCTTGCTCCCACTTGAAGGTTGCTTATCTTGGCAGACTTTATACAGGTTATTGCCATTCATGATCTCAGTATTGAAAGTGTTGGGGAAGGGGGGATTTAAACAATTGTATTTTATTTCCCCCCCTTTAGTTTATGCAGTTTTGCCTTCAACAACATAGGATTGCAGGCTAAGGAATTGGAGCCACCTTGCTGATATGTGATGTAGAAGAGAAGATGAAGGAATGCTAGGCTAGAGTGATAGAGAGCTTGGATGTGAACTGATTGCTGGGGATCTTAATATATCTCCCCTTCAATATTGAGATACCTTCCCCTCACCAGTTCCTTTTGCAGGTTTTGTGCCTAATAACTCAGAGTGTACAAAGCACTCTGACTATAAATACACTGTACTGGTTCAGGAGGAATCTTAATTTATTTTTATGGAATTTAATTTCATGGAAATGTTAAAAATATTCCAAACAAACTAATGAAGGTAGAATTCTGAAAACATTGAATTAAGAGTCTTTTCTGTTTTCAGTACCTTGATATTAATTGCACAGCTTAAATGATAGGCAATACATTTGAAATAACTATTAAGCTAAGAGAAGAAAATCCTAGTAAGTCACACTGTGGTATTTTTCTGAATAAAATGTCATTTTTGCTATTTGAAAAAAGTACCAGTGATAACTATTTAAATATTGAATTTAATTCTGAAATATTGTAATTTTTAAAGTCATCATATATAAAAAGCCATCAAAAACTGTATTTACAGTGCTTGGCTTATAATAGGTCATTTTATGACTTTCTTTAGACTTTCCAATATGCAATGCACTTATGATGGCAGAAGAGAAAATGATGCCTCCTCTGCTGGTTTAGGCTATAAAATTTAAATGCTGCAGTAACTGGAAAAACTATCTGCATCTTAGTGGTAATTTTTAGTAATTTTTTGGACTGCTAAGAATATTTTTGTCATATACAAAATAGAAGAATAAAATTTTTCTATGCTAATGGTGCAACACTAAAAATATGTAAATATTTTCAGAGAACTGATTTGGTGGTTAACACCAAAATTTTTCTTCTTCATGGAATGTAAGGTTTTAGCACTTTAGACATAAATAACACTTGTGGCAATAAAAATGCACAGTATTGGCAAGTCCATTGAATATATTTTCATGTAGATGAAATATTATGTGAATTTTTACTTTCAGATTTCTGCTTCTAAAATTGCAATATTTTTTTTAACATTGGATGATATCTCACAGCCAAAAGTAGAACTTCATCATCAGCCTCAAGACAGGGGGAATGTTTGGTGGAATTAGTCAAAATCTTCTTGAACAAGTCATGTAATAAAGAAGTTTACATGTTCCATCTTTGCTTAAGACACATTTCCAAGTAGTTCAAATAATGGATTCTGGTTATGGGCTGTTTGTGTGAGAATGATGGTGGTTGTGCATGGGGTGACTTGGGTGGTGTACATACTAGCACAAGAAGTATGCAGGTGTAAAATAATAAAAAACTGGTGTATAAAATATTCTATGCAGAAAAATAAAAAATATTTTTCTTCAATAGGTCTGATATTTTAGGGTATTCCTGTTTTATTGACAAAATTTGTGTATGTTCCTCTTTTGTTGCCTCATTACAGTGTTGGTACAAATAGATGAACAGGTTGAGGGGTAAGTCTTTTCCTTGTCTAATCATTGGCATTATTTAGCAAATTATACTTTTAAAATTCTGGAACATTATTAGACACCATTTTGGAGACACCCTTACTGACAGGTCTGAGATTTAAAGAGCATAAATTATCTCAATAAATCTTTGCCTGGGTAGTGGCATGATAAAAGAAGGCGCTGGTTCTGTTCAGATTCTATACTGAATTTTGTGTTCTTTTATTCTTTTATCTAGAAAACATTTAGAAAAATTATGATTGGAGCCATGTATTCTGTCTTTTGTAATTCCAGTATTACATCTTGAGAATTGTAGTAGATACATACAGATCTGTTGTAGCACATATTTTTGTTGAAGTACATTATGGTTCTCTTTTTAACTTAAAGCTCATAGAAAATGATGTTTTGTCAGAATATGAGGAAAAGTTTTACTTATGAGGACATAAATTGTGATTATTGAGAAAGTTCATTCAGAAACACCTTGTTTTTCTTATTCTTTTCAAAGGTTGCAGACATAAATTAAAATTCATAATATTCTCAGTAATTATAATGTAATAATTGTAACAATATTGCAAGCAGTCACCTGCTTTTGAAAATTTTAGTAGACGAAAAGAAAGGAAGTTAAGGAAAAAAGAGAGTTGGAAAGTATTACAAGAGATCTTCAATGGTGCACAAGAAGAGGTATAAAATTGTCTTACTGGAGAGGGAAATATATTTTTATTGTTACTGTAAAGATAACGTATTTAAGTAACCCAGTTTAAAAATAATGGCACTTGTCTTAACAAAAATATTATATTCATGGATTTGTGGTGCTTTTTAATGGGAAAATCTTTTAATTTGGCCCTGCTTTGTCTCGTCATATATATTGTCTGTCAGAAAAAGTCATTAGAATGGTTACTCGTACTGAGGAAGAAAATAGACTCATAGACTCATATTTTGTGGGGAAAGAGTAAAAGGGTCAAGGGTATTTCTTGAAATGTTAGGACAATATTGCTTTTGCAATTGCCGCATACTCTTCTGTTCAAAATTGCACACTTGTAAGCAGAGATGTAAGTAATGCATTTTAAGACTGTGAGAGCCCGTTATGATCCTCTAGTTTGATCTCTTGAATAACACAGTCGTTTGAATTTCACTGAGTAATTTTTCAGATTCTGATGGAGCTTCTCTTATCTTATGGAAAGAAATTCATTGTCATCTAAAAAGATTTAAAATTATGGAAAATCCATTGTTCTCTGTTTTACTGAGTAAGTGTCTCTGGAACTAAAACAGTGCTCCTATCTCATCTGAATTTTTTTAGCTTCTACTTTCATCCTGTGCATCTTGTTACACCTTTGTCTGCTAAACTCAGTGTCTTGTCAGAAATGTTCTGTTCATATTTATATTGTCTTCCTTCTTGTAACACTTGTCCTGTATCATCTTTACCAAGTTACAACTATAAAATTACTGCTATTAAATGACTAAATGATATAGATTAAAATTCTTAAATTTCTCTCTGTGATTTAGATCCAGAATAACTTTTTGAGCTCTTCACAGAACTATTTTCTTTTTCAATTTCCATTCTAAAAAGTCCAGTTCAAACATATACATACTACATATATTTTCAGGGATTTGCATTTTATTCTTCGAGATTTGATTCTGTGAATTCTAGTTCATTGATCACTATAGATCTCTAAATCCTTCCTGAGAATGATTTTCCTACCGTCTATGCTGGAAAAAGATTTTGTGACTGGACTCTTAAATGGATACAAAAATGGTTGTATGGTTGCATCCAGAGAGTAGTGATCAATGGCTCAGAGTACTGATGGACATCACTGACAATTGGTGTCCCTAGGGGCCTATAATGGGACCTGTACTAATTAATATCTTCATTAATGACATAGATGAAGGGGTTGAGTGCACCCTCAACAAATTTGCAGATGACACCAAGCAGAGCAGTGTTGTCAACACACCTGAAGAACACAATGCCATCCAGAGAGACCTGGGCACTCTGAAGAATTGGGTTCATGGGAATCTCACGTTTTAACAAGACCAAGTTCAAGGTAATGTACCTGGGTTGAGGCAACCCCAGGTATCAACATGGGCTGGGGGATGAACAGATGATGAACAGATTGAGAGCAGTCCTGCTGAGAAGGACTTGGGAGTGCTGGTGAACACGAAGCTGGACATGACCCAGCCATGTGCACTCCCATCCCAGAAAGCCAAACTTGTCCTGGGCTGCATCCAAAGCAGTGTGAGCAGCAGGGCCAGGGAGGGGATTCTGCCCCTCTGCTCTACTGAGACCCCACCTGCAGTGCTGCATCCAGCTCTGGGGTCCCAGCACAGAGAGGAAGGACATGGACCTGTTGGAGTGAGTCCAGAGGAGGCCACCAAAATGATTAGAGGGAATGGAACACCTGTCCTAAGAGGAAAAGCTGAGAGAATTGGGTTTGTTCAGCCTGGAGAACAGACGGCTTTGGTGTGACATAATTGCAGCCTTACAGTACCTGAAAGGAGCCTACAAGAAAGATGGGATAGACTTTACAAGAATATATAGTAACAGAAAAATAGGGAATGGTTTCAAACTGAAAGAGGTTGGGTTAATTCAATTTTAGGAAGAAATTCTTTTGTGTGATGGTGACGAGACACTGAAACAGGTTGTCCAGAGAGGTTGTGGATGCCTCCTACCTGGAAGTGTTCAAGGTCACATTGTATGGAGCTCTGAGCAATCAGGTCTTCCATGCTGCCCATGGGAGAGGTACTGGAACGGGATCATCTTTTAGATCCTTCCAACTCCAACCATTCAGTGATTTATGGTTCTATGATTCCAAAATTCAGGCATCCATCAGAAAACTTGTGATGTGTGTTCCTTCCTCCTCATTCTAAAATATCTCAAAATGTATTATTTTGAAAATCTGCCTTAGTCTGTAAAGTAGGTATATGTGTAAAAATGTCTGCTCCTCATGAGTGTTCATCATTCCACCAGTTTTTTGTCAACTGCAAATTTTTGCTACCATGAATGTGCAAATTCTGGAATAATGAATATCAAGATCTTTGCACTGGCTCACTAAAAATTTCTTTTTGCATAATAGTTCCCAATTAACAGCTGTTTTCTGAAATTAGTGAGTGAACAAGTTTTTCAAAGGATTATTATGTGCTACAGGGAATTTTGCGTAATGCTAATTTTTAATCTGAATGTTGTGCAGACAAGTGCCCTTACAGAAGCCATATTATGTCAACACCCTTTCCTCTGTGAACTGAACTTGTAGCCTCATCAAAAGTTCTGATGAGATCTGTTTTCCATAAAACTGTGCTGATTGGCACTAATTATGCCACCATCCTTTATTTCTTTAGTACTTTTATGCTGCATCAGCTTTTCTGCGACTTTGCCGAGAACGGAAGTTCATCTAAAGCAGACCATAATTATTTGGGTCATCTCATCTACCCTTTACAAAATACAATGCAATAGACAATTACAGCTCTTTTTCCTTTCCATTATGTTTTACAAATATAGCCTGAGATCTCCATACAGAATGGAAAGCACAGTTTTGTGTAGTATGTCCTTGACAAGGACTTGGGTTGCAGGCCATGGGACAGCTTGTCTGACACAGGGCAGAATATATGCAATCTGTATGCAGAGGCTGAATATCACTTACTTTTCTCATGACAGAGTGCATACTGACAATGCTGCTGGAAAGGTTACAACCTGCTTTAACTCTTCTCTGCTCCATTAAGTTGTTCCATATCTCAAATAATATCTTTCAGTGGTACATTTTCAAAGCCTTTGTCACAGCTCAGTATCACTGTCTTGTCTGTTATGGCAGGACATCACAGAGCGCACGTCCCAGAGACCCCGCGAAGATGGATCAAGATCACTACACAGCATGTGTTGCTTTCAGTGATGATGGTTCAGACAGACTTAATTGTATTTAGAAAATAGAATATTTATCTATTATGGATCTGTAGTTTTCAATCTCATGATCTTTTTGTAGCTATAATCTCAGGGCCAGATGCTCAACCAGGGTAAAGCAGCATCAACAGGCAATGCTCTTTTAAATTACATGATGTCATTATGATTTCTACAGCAGCTGAGCAACCATAATCATTCTGAAATGGCATTAACACAATATTTTGCTTTTACTCCTGAAGGAGTTACCAGAGTTGCATGGCATTACCAAAAGCCTTTCTGACATCTTTAAATATTTAGTATGCATTTGGACTATTTCCAGTGTTTTTCAGATTAATACATCAAAATGTTTCCTCTGAACCCTCTTTCACACCAAAGAATAAAACCCAGAAAGGTAGCACAATCAGAAAAAGAACACTTTGGGAAAAAAATTATAATATTTTCATGCCTGCTCTTGCCCTTTCAGAGGTGCACTTTTAGGAAAAGAGAGTTTAATTTTTCCACTTTACAAACCCAGTCTTCTCTTGTACAATAAATGAGGTTGGCATATACAAAGGAAATAGCCATGATTTGTAACATAATTTTACTAGCAAATCAGATACACATTTTGTTGCCATTTTGATCTTGGAAAATAATTGGAGGACTGAATGTTTTTGAAATGTGCCAGCAAAAAATAGTATGCTGGAAGTCCTTTTATTTTGAGGTAGCACTTCAATACATCAAACATCAGCAAAACTCTAGAGGGATTGACAATACAGTGCAATAACTCTGGTTTCTGTGTGGAAAAAAAAAGTGTAAACAAAATCTATTTGATTATGCATATTTATAAAAAGTGTATTAAAATGTATAAGAAGCATAAATAAATTTTAGAGAAAGTAAAATATGATCAGCATACTATGCCACAGTTGAGGATTCATAGCAGATGTCACCTTGAGCAACTGCTATCAAATGTTCATGCACATGTACATGTATGAAACTTAATCAAGATATTTTTGCAGACAAAAATACTGCTAACTAAAATTTTTCTTTGGAATTATATGAAATAGCAGGGAATATCTTTTTTTTTTATTTTTTTTTTAAATGTAGTTCACATTGCTCAGTAAGGAATCTACAAAAGGTCTCTGATCCAGAATTCTCCTAAGGAGATTTCGTCTTAGGAAATTTCTACTGCCAATTGATTTTAGGAATCAAGTAAGTTACTTTCTTTGGATGTTTATGTAAGTTTGTTTCCGAGAAGAAAAAAAAAACTAAACAAACAAGCAAACAAAAAACAAACAAAACTTCTCACTTATTCTGGAGGCAATATATTTGTTTGGTTCCATGACCTGGGAGAGGCTCAGATATTGTGCTTTCAAAAATGGTACCTGAATTGGTTTTTCCAAATTAGTATTAGTATTCCTCTAAATAGGTTTGAGGTGTTTTCTTTTGAAGTGATTTCACTAAATACTAATTTATAATAGATAAATTTTATATATATATATATATATATATATATATATATATATATATATATATGGTTTTGGCATGCATATAATTTTCTGGTCTTGTAAACCATTGACTTGTCTGTAAAGAACATAGTAAGAACATAGGTATTATCAGTGTGTTATAGTAGTGTCTGTGAAAAGTGTATGTGTTATCTGTGATCTGGGCCAAAGTAACTTGAAGATTAATTAAGACTGATAAATTCGAATAATGACTCTTATTCCAAGGTATTAAAATGTTTTATTGAAGAATCCTGCTCAGTTTCCTAAATCTGAGACACAAATTTTCTTTAGCCTATTCAAAACAACGTAACACATATGATGAAGAAATTCAGTTGCTAAATTATAAGATGCCTAAAAGTCCTTGAATGTCACCTTTTTAAAAGTAAGTGTATTATACTGATTAGTCTTTAGAGAAGTTGTAATTAACTCCTACCCTTAGCTGAGACCTAATTGCAGTTACTCTGTTTATAGGTTATGTTTGCCTACTTCCACCTAGAATTAGTCTGTATTTAATAGTGCTTATTTGTGGCCAGAGGCTGTTGTGAGTCCTTAGTAGTAGACCTCAATGTGGTGTCTGACTTCCTGTAGGTGTGCTTTGCATTTCAATGGACAGTTTCACATTTTAAAGACAACTATTTAATCTGGGAAGGCAAACACAGTCTCATCCTGGTTTCATCACCTGAAACTGTACCTCTCTGTTCTCCATGGAAACTGTATGCCACGAAAATCTGATTTTTTTATCAGTACTATTTACATATTTTCTTTTATTATTATCTTATGAAGATGATAGAGATTTATCTGCAAATAGCACTAAAAAAACATGTGTTCATATGGTGATAAGGTGATATGTGAATTTTGGGAGGCTTTTCTTTTTTTATAACCTTAGTTTTCTTTCTTTTAGTATTTTCTTCATTTGATTATTCTGCAAACTTTGCAGGTTATTTTCCTGGTTTTGGCTAGGATAGAGTTAATTTTCTTCTTAATAGCTGACACAGTGCTGTTTTTTGGATTTATCATGAGAATGATGTTAATAACACACTGGTGTTGTGCTTGTTGCTGTGCAGTTCTTACTCTAAATTGAGGCCTTTTTAGTTTCCCAAGCTCTGCCAGTGACCAGCCAGGCAGCTGACCCAAACTGCCCAAAGGGTTATTCTATATCACAGAATATCATGGCCAGGATATAAAGTGCGGGTAGGGTAGGTAAGACTGTTGTGGCTTAACTTCAGCAGGCAGCCAAGTTCCAAGCAGTCACTTACTCTCCCCAGCAGAATGAGGAGGAGAGTCAGAAAAAAAGTAAAGTTATTGTTTGAGATAAGGACAGTTTAACAATTGAAACAAAAATGCAGTAGTAGCATGGCTACTACTATTAGTGATAATGATAATAATGAAAATAAGAGAGGAAGAAGAGAATAAACCCCCCAAAAGAAAAGTGATGCACAGTGCCCTTTCTCACCACCCACTGATTGATGTCCAGCCCAGCCCCAAGCAACCAGCCCCTCCCAGTTATCTTCCTCCAGTCCTATGGAAAATTCACCATGGATTAAGTATTTTATGTCAATGCAGAAAAGAGATAGAAGACTCTTGTACATTTTCCATTCTTTTCTGCAAGACTAGTTTCTCTCAGGTAGACTAGTTTTCTTAAGTCCCATTTATTTTCATTAATGGTAGTTGGAAAAACTGATGAAAAGCTTCATTAACAAAACTAAATGGTACAAAAATTGCCCACAAAAGAATAAAAAGAAGACCTAAAAGTGGACTAGTTTCCATAAGCTACTGTGGTCATATATTTTTATACTTTTTGAAGAGAAGAAATATTCGTGTTTGCCTTTTTACTGATAAAAATAAGGTATGCTTTTCTTCCCTATTTTCCTTTCTGTAGAAATCCCGTGTTTAGAAGGTGTTTTAGAGACTTGACAGCATTATGACATACTAGGTGTGGAGAAAACTTAATTAGTTAATATAATGTGTTTTTTTCTTATACAGATTTCAGTCGTATCTGCTTATAAATTTCAGAGGAAAGGTGAAGACTAATCATGTCCCTTGGCTTCATATCTAAGGATGGGAAAACGTAGAGAGTTTTGAGGGAAGAGAAGGGTAAAAACACTGATCAATAAAATAAAATAAAATAAAACGAATTACAAATAGTTGAGGAAAATGGTAGATGAACAGGCAGTTTTTGCACTGATAAAAATTTGATACATTTTTTCCTTTTATTCCTTCCCACATTTTATTGTATGGTGTCAGTTTATAGCTGTTGGAATGTGGTTTATCATGTTTCTCTATATTTTTGTGTCATAGACTCAATTATTTTCACTTTTGGGAGGTAGACAGGGGAAGTGCAAGGAAAGCAGGAGAAGCAGCCTCAGTGCTCATTTTCAGTGAGTCCTTTATTCCTGTGCTTATCTGGGATCCAGTTTCTGAAGAAAATTTCCAGGGGTAGATGGAGACTTGCTACTTTTACTGAGTCTTGTGTAGAATACAGAGAAGAACTTCAGCTGCCTTAAATTTTTTATCTTCACTGGAAAGCAGGGGCAGAGAAAAAACATTAATGTCAGGGCAGAACTCCTCTTTTACAGGGTGTCTTGCCTTTTTTTGGCTTTTGAGATGTAATTGCTCAAATATGAAATTCCATGACGCATATGCAACTTTATGACTTGAAAATGTTACAGTTCCAAATAGTTTTTCCAAGAAAAATGTAATTTTTTTCTCTGCCTTTTTTCTTTTATTTTAATAAGATGACAAACCTTAATTTTGATTTCTTTTTCTGAGACAAGAATATTGCTTTTTTTAACAAGAAAAAATTGAAGGATTAGAATGAGCTTTTTGAGGAACAGTCACAAACTTCAGCAACTCTTGCTACGACTGTATGTCTCACATTGTTCTTTCTTAACATCAATACAGAGGATGTGCACATATAACTATAATTTTCAAATATAACAGCAACAATACTGCCAAAAAATGATACTCCATTGCACATTTAGCTCTCATTTCCCTCTTCCTTTGATCAAGGTGATTAGAGAAACACATGGGGTAGCTGTTAGTTGCATGGCTTAGAGGATACTCACAGAAAGAATCAAAAAGCATGGAAAAGCTAAAATTAAGTTTCATTTTCTTCCCCCTGAACATTTATTTCTATAATACATGCATGTAATTTTCTCTTAAGAAAATAAAATCCAGGGAAGTGTTGAAATTATGAGGGTAATGATAATTCATATTTTAAATACATGTCTTTTCTATGGATCACCTTTTCATACAGAAAACCTGTACTCTTTGTTTTCAGTCTGTTCTTAAGAGTTGTGCTCACTGTGCTTCTATCAAGTAAATGGTCTACTAAATGTTAAATCCAGGATAGATGATAATCCACAATTGCATTCAAAATTTTAAATTCCATGTAGGTTTAGGTATATCCAGAAAAAAATATATGGCCAACCCTACCATGTTGCAATTCATGTTATTGAATTATGAAGATGATTATTCAGCCATTTGAAAAGGGAAGCCCTAATATATTGTACTTTTGTGAAGGCAGTACTACACAGAATGTGATTAAATGTTTATACACAACATTTACATCAGGACCATGGTTACATTAAGTGCAAAAAGTGGACTTTCCTGTTTAAAACAGGAGCATGTTATTTCTGTTTGTGACATAAATTATTTGTTACAAATTTTGCACTGGATTTGGATTTAATATGCATTTGCATATTACACACTTGATATTGGAATGGGCTGACCAATGGAAGTGGTGAAATCACCATTCCCAGAAGTTTCCCAAGAAATTACTGGATGTGGTGTTATGGTTTGGTTGGCATGGTGGTGCTGTCAGTCAAAGATTGAACTTGATGATCTTGGAGATCTTTTGCAGCCTAACTGATTCTGTGGTTTTCCAGTCTCTGCATAGAGTAATAGCAAACACAAACTTTTCTTTCAGAATAGTCAGCCCTTTGATAGGAAGAGTATGTATAGTGCCTAGCCATAATAAGGACACCTTTTTTTTTCATGATAAACTTTTATTTGCAAGCAATATAGTAACTATTAATTAAAGCTAATTGTATGTCAGAGACTAATGCATGCAAAGGTACCCACTGAAACATCACATGAATAGATTAAAAATAGTTATGCAAACTGCATCCTGATAAGGCAGTCCAGTTTTCTTTGCAAATGGTTTGCCACAGGCACAGTATTAACAGAACAGGAAGACAAATCAGGCATTTCAGCTCCCTGGCTACTCCTTGATCTGATGGGAACTGTTTTTTTCATCTAAATTACTTATTTTAAGGGTGCCTAATAATCCAATTACACTGAATCTAAAAACTCTGGCCTATCTTTCTAGGAAGAGTGCCAGCAGTAGTAACTAGGAATTAATGCCAACAATAGTCCAAAGCAGTTTTCACAAATTGTCTCCAAATATTTCATGGAAAGTTTGTGTGTTAATGTTGTTCAGTGCACTTAAACGGGTTTTGCAATGGCATGTACCAAATCCTCCCAGCCAGTTTAGCACTTTACTGCACAAGCAAATCTTTGGTTTATATCCAGAAGTGCTATTTTGTCTGCTCATATTGCAATAAATACCCTAGATATTTTCTAACTGCAAGTCTTGTCTGCACTGATTGTGTCCCCCCCTGGAAGGTAGCACACAGAGTCACCAAATGGTTTCTCAATATTATGCTGAGACAAAGGTCTGCTACTGAAAAGAGGGAGGAGTGCCAAATATCCAATCATCGGTGCTATTTTCCTTAGCACCAGGGATTTTCTTTGGAAAGGTCCCAACCAATTATAATGCAGGTCAGAATCTGCTTACCTTATGAGATATGACGAGATCACAACCTGAGGAGACACAGATGGTGAGGCATTCCCATCATTACCAGCATTACCAGCATCCAAAAGCAAATGAACTTTTGTTTAAATCTGCTTCCAAGGAAACTTAATATTTGATGGATATAATTAGGTTAAGTGAGCCAGAATCCAAGACTAGATATGGAACTATATTTGTAGTGCATGGATAATAAATCTCAGTTATGAACACATGGCAGTCCTAATATCTAAAATTGGTGTAAACAGCAGAGGGATGTATAAGAACACTATAACTCATTATATGGTTGGCCATTGATAATAGGGGAGAAAAAAGAGCAAACCAAATAAAGAAAAAAAACCAACAAAACACCACAGTCGTACCAAATGAAAATACAAAATCAACCTACCTTTGTTTGTGGGACAGTTTCCATACTTTGGGAAATATGGAAATAAGAGCATATATCTATGTGTGTGTGTGTGTATATATATATATATATATATATATATATATATGCATATAAAATGTATGAAATCGAAGGCTGCAGACCTAAAAAAATCATGGGAGAGATACAGATCTCACTATCAGAAAAAAGAACAACCCTAAATCTCCCCTCTGAGACAACTGAACTAACAGTGAAGCCCACAGGAGTGATTCCACTCAAAAGACAGGAGAAATAAGAGTAGATACACCCTAGCATAACAGGGGAAATCTAATCACAGGGTCATAGCACTTATTCCCACTTTCTGACTCTGTGAATACCTTATCATTTTACAAACTCAAATAGCTCCCAACTGGAATAGTTTCCAGCTATGAACTTACAAGGAGATATTGCTATTAGATCTACCTGAAATTTCAGCCATCAAGTCTGAACTTGTGTTTCAGCACACATTATAGCTGATGAAAGTCTGTATTTATCTGGGTGATGGGAGAGTCTAAAACAGGTCAAGGGGATTTCACATTCATTTTAAATCTTCTAATCATTATACTATGAAATACAGAAGAAGAGGCAAAAACAATCTTTTCAATCTTGTAAGTGATACATCATAAGACTACTCCTTGTTAGGCAATGCTGGCATCAGTGGTTTAAACATGCTTCTCATCTGATGTCCCACAAATATGGATTCTTGGATTCTGCAGCAAAGATAAAATGCAACAACAACAAAAAAAAAGTGAATTAACAAATCTGAAGAAATTAAACATGCTACAAGTGAAATGTTACTGTCCAAACTGCATATACATGAAGTCAAGGATTTGTACCATCTGCCTCCTCTGTTTTTTTGAACTCCAGAAATTCCCATCTTTTCTGCCAGTTGTTGCTTTGCAGTCTTATAATCTTTCCAAAATCTGTCTTGATTTTTCTTTTTTTGAAAGATCTATTTTTTCTTTCACAGGAGTCATTTTGTGATTCTTGTCTCCCTCCATATCCAAATGCTTTTCTCTTACAGTTGAATTGCAGTGCTTTGGCTCAGAAATGTTACAATCCTTTTCACTGATCACAACCCATGACCCTCATGGAACACCTGCAATTCATCTACTGCAATAAAAATGAGTCTGCCTTGATACCATTTACCTGCCTCCTTTTTTCAGTAGCTTTGTTGTGTTTCAGGGCTATCATTTCAGCAGCAGTGCAGCTTTGCTTGTAATATGCATATTTCTGTCTGGAATGTAGATGAAAGAATATCAGTCTGATTAAGATGCTAAGAAATGTTATCTTTCTGACTCACTTTAGGGTGGGAGCAGACAAATGTCTGAAGAAAGATGTTTTTTGTTTCTCCTGTGTGTTCTCCAATCCATAAATAAATACAGAAGAGAATATAAGCTAACCAAAGGAAGAAAACACTCCCATAAAATGCTAAGACAGGCTTGCTTGCATACAATTGTGTGATAGCCAGCGTCTCAATTCTGTCTGCAATTATGATAACATTTTGGTTTACAAAGCTGCTGCAATTAGCATATTTAAACATAGTCATTTCAAAGTACGCTGTTCAGCTCAAATTTATCAGCATTTTCATTGCATAAAATTTCATCTTAATAATCCATGAAGGTCAAGCTATTAGCAAGACACACACACAAGCTCACAAAAAACATGCCTGAAGCACAGTGGAAAATTCATGGCACTTAAGTGACTTGGCTATAATTCCTTTTCATCTCAACAGCCTTTAAAACTCTCCACATGAAAACAGCAATAGCCTTATGACATTTGCAGGGCAGTGTGTTTTCTGAACATTTACTTTCTTGACTTTTTTTAACCTAAGGGTAACATTCAATGTCAGCATATTTGCAGAAGTTAAAGACAGAAGCAGAATTCAAAGCTGTAATAATTTCTCATAAGAGAATTACAATATTTATTAAAAAGATACACCTACATAAATGCACTAAATTTGCATTTGCACAGTATTTTCTGTGCAGGATAGACTGGATTTTTATGAACAGAAAAGAAAATCTGTTTCAGTTTTTAAGTCGTTTTTTATGCCCCGCAATATTTTTTCTTATACATATTTGTTCTGTTGACTTTCTGAAGTTGTTTTTGTGAAGTCTACATGAGGCTTTGAACTTTAGAAGTTAATTTATCTAAGAGGAGAAGTTCTATCAGGATTATTTTGACAATTTGCGCTTCAATAGTAAGGTCAGAAAATTAAAGCATTTGACCACTAGGGCTCCCTGTGTTTTGATTTTCGCAATGTAAAACAAATAAACAACACCCCCAAACACTCAAAAATTTTATATCTACTCTTCTTCTTCTCCTACAACTGCACCATTGAGGACCTAATTGCATTCAAATTTCACTCACTCTTGGTTTAGCTTCATGTCATGGATATAAATTGCTTTCTCAATGCCTTTGGCATTGGATTTAATGAGAAACTTTTGAAACATTTCACGATGTTCTATTTATGGTCCTAATCTTGATCTCACAGGGACCCCCCATGCTTTATTTTTAGTTTACATTTAATTCAGATTTATGTCAGATGTTTTGCTGAATACTGTGTGCACATTTTTTCTACCTTACTGATCCATCAGCTGTGCAAAATTCCATGTCATTAGGAGAGTTAATGGGGCAAGCAAGTGTTCATTGTCTAATGATAGATGCAACCTGATACAAAAACAAATGAAATAACATTTAGTGGAGTTTAATAAAGAAAGGTGGGGGAGGATTCTGCTGCCCAAGTGAGTGTCAAGAATGACAGTAGTCAGTGCTAAGGGAGTAGGAAACAGGCAGCTGATGTCAATATTCAACCATTTATAATAATTAAGACACATGCTCATTACCTGCTGTGTTACAAGTATTTAGAATCAGAGAATCATTTAGGTCAAAGAAGACCCCTAAGATCATTGAGTCCAGCCATTAACCTGACGCTGTCAAGTCCATCAAATTAAAATACCTTTTCCCTTGCAACTTACTGATATTAACATGCCTTCTAAGGGGAAAAGGTTTGTGTTGCTTGAGGTTTTTTCTCTTGTTGAACACATTTTAAACTCAGCTTAGGAATGCATTACACTGTGGCCTAATCATTAATGACAAAATGGTTTCAATTTTGAGCCATGTCCTTTACTGTGGTGACTTTATCTTATTATTTAGTATAATGTGTTCTGCTGTGAATTTTTCTACAGTAAGTACAGTTGGTAAGCAGGAAGAGCTGCATTTTGACAAAATAAATGCAGAGAACAGGGAACATGTTAGATCACTTAGCTTCATTATGTCACCCACATGTAGAAATTATTGCCTCCTGTCCTGTCACTTTTATAGAACAGTTTACATTCTAAAATACCTACCCACAGGGATCAAGAAAATAAAATAAAATTTTATTTATTGCATCTAAAGCTAAAAATAATCAGTTGGAGGAATTTGCTTGTCCTAGAGCCCAAAAGAACCCAAAATTCAGTTATTTCAGCTTCGATCATCATCTGTGCACTACTTCCAGGGGTGCAAAGAAACAAGTTTTAGTTGAATGTAATCAAACAAAAAAAATCTGACTTCAAATAATTGCTTGTGTTCATAGACATTATTTATGATTATGATTTTTCTTCCTGTGGGCATCAAATCCCAGTTTCCTTGAAGTTATAATAACCAAAGTCATAAGTTTGAGCCATTGTATTTCACATGCTTATATATGTTTCTAAATGTCTTCATCTTTTGTTGCTTCATGTAGAGGGTCTGTGGGCCTAGCTTGATGTTGTTTAACCTTTTTAACAGAGATAACTATTTGCTTAAGTACAGCAAATTTTTTAGTGCTAGAATTAATTAATAATATTTACACAGTAGTCTTGGTTTGGGTCACCTCAGGACAATAGTACGTATCAACTCACAGAGGATTTTTGAAAGAGAAATCATTAACTTAACTGTTTTTCTTGTGCTAACTAATATCTTTGACTTTATGTAATTCTGATCTAGGGTGATCAACTTTAATTTTTTCTAAATAAAAAATTCCTAAAAATATTTTCTAGGTTAAAGGAACTATCTACATTTATCTTTAGTATACCCATCCCATTCTTCTATTTTGTACCTTACTAAGAATGAAAGCAAACTTGAAGAGAAGGTTTCTTTTCCAGTGAAGTAGTATTGTGTTGAGAAGGATTTTATTATTTTGTTGGTTACAGAATCTATTAAGACGCTTACAAGTCAAAATAAGGAATTAACTTACCAAGAACTGAAAGTTTGAAGTTCACATGAGTCATAAGCTTAGGTTATTTGCCCAGTAGAAGTGAGCCCGATTAGCTTTCCCTTTCTGTAGCATGTCAAGTATGTGTGTATGTGTATGCATGTGTATGCTTAGTGGAAGTCAAATTGCAATTTTTCGTGGTATTGTTAAACCTTGCAAGATGCAATGCCCTCCAACAGCAAGATCGATTGTAAGTCTTATTTCTACCACCAGCCTCTATGACTTCATATAAAACTCCAGAATTCTGATAAACTGTCATGGGGAAAAATGATAAAGTGATTTATACTCAATTTCGCTGGAAGGGAGAAATGCAGAGGCTGTCAGTCTGGGTCTTCAGAACAAATGAGTTACAGTTCATGAGGCAGCTCAATAAGGCTATCATTTCTCATCAGCTCCTATCACTGACAGCCACAGATTTACTGGATGGGGAAAGAGAAAATGGCTGAGATTTTGTGCAAGGTGAGTCGACACTCTTACTCCATCAACCAGACTTGTGTAGACAAGAAGCCACCATGAATATTTGATAGTAACTTCTTCCCATAAGTGCCTGTAGAAAGTAGAAAAGCTGTTCTTTCTTTTGTATAAAAATAGCCCTTCATCTCTCTGTTTAGATCCAGTTGAAAATGTCCATTTGTAAACTGCTAAGGTTTTTGTGATTTATTTTGTGGGTGTGCATTTGTTTCACTCAGCAGTCTGTTTTGTGCCACATGCCTTATTTATAGCCCTTGCCGAAAAAACAAAAGAATCCTCAATCTGCTGGGATTTTGTATACAATGCATTTGTCACTATCCATCTCACAAGACTGCAATAAAAACACAGCCTCAGAGCCACCTGTGCATGCCCAGAGGAAAGAGGACTTTCCTCTGCCACAATTACAAATTGTTAGAAATATCTATGTTCCAGTTTCAGTAAGAAAAATACTCAGGACAAAGCTGAAGTACTTGCTCTGTATGTGCTCATGTTAAAATAGATCAGCATAAATGACTTCTGTACTATGCCAGGTTTCTCTTGCACAGAACTTTCCTGGCAATTGTTGGTGTCTGTACAAAAAGCTACTATGAGGATGTTTTCACAGCCAAATTTCTTAACAGAAATACAGATTTGCTTTACTGATTCATGCTAAAATATTTACTTCTTCTTTAATCTTTATTTTCAGTAATGAATTTGGTCCCTAGATGTCAGCATTAAACATTCTCTTAGGCTGGACTGTTGTGTTACAAGGGTGAGATAATAGAATTATAGAATCATAAAATATCCTGAGTTGGAAGGGACCAATCAGGATCACTGAATCCAGCTCTTAGCTCTGCACAGCACCATCCCCAAGAGTCACACCATGTGCCTGAGAGCATTGTCCAAATGCTTCTTGAGCTCTGTCAGGCTTGGTGCTGTGACCACTTCCCTGGGGAGCCTGTTCCAGTGCCAACCACCCTCTGGGTGAGGAAACTTTTCATGATAAGTCATGATAACCATAACCTCCCCTGACACAACTTCAGCCCATTCCCTTTGGTCCTGTCACTGGTCAGCACAGAGCAGAGATCAGTGCCTGCCCCTCCTCTTCCCCTCACTAGGAAGTTGCAGATTGCTATGAGGTCTCCCCTCAGTCTCCTCCAGGCTGAACAGACCTCAGCTGCTCCTCATACAACTTCACCTCAAGGCCCTTCCCCATCCTCCTGGCCCTCCTTTGGATACTTTCGAATAGTTTAATGTCTTCTTTATGTTGTGGTGCCCAAAACTCACAGGTGTTATTTTTAGGCTGCTTTTTAAGATAGAGATATACTCCCAAAGGAGAATTTTATATGACAGTCAGAAACAAGGCTGTGATGTTCTCACTCTCCCTGATATGTCTTGTTTACCTGATTCTGTTTGCAAATCTATGTTGTGACTCAAACACTACTGCACCTGTATAAGTCAACAGAACTATATCTCTGTCCCTTATTTATCTGCAGAAATGAGACAGACTCCAAGTCTTTGCTTGTGTCCACAGATTAGACAAAATAAATTTAAATACCTATTGAGTTACATAAACTCCTTCCATCATATGCTCACTGACAATAAAATCTGAAGAGTTCACACAGGAAAAAAAAAGAGTTCAAATGATCATCAAATATGTCTTTCATTATGTATTGGGTCTGGCTGAGATGGTGTTTCATTTTACAATCTAAGAAGAACAAGGCTATACAGGCATTGCAGGTATGAATAACCTAGTGCCAAAAGAGTTAATGATGACAGACTTTATTTGATTTCTTTTTATCTTGCTATGAAGATTTAGAATAACAATAACATTCTACATTTGTGGAAAAGTACAGATAAGAACAAATATTACTAATATTAAAATGATGGTTTCTTACCTGAATTTTTAAACCACTGCTAGCTGGTTTGTTTTGCCTAGGTTATTTTCCCATGTGCTTGAGCCATTCCTGTCATTACTAATAGGTACCATTCATTTTTTCAAATACTGCTCTGCTTTCATTTGCTTAAATGACTGAAAGCTGTGTACCAGTTCTATCTTTAATCTTTTTCTCTTAAGCTTTGAGAATCTCAGTAAATACACTTTCAAAAATAGAAAAAAATTTCAAAGTCAGATCAGATTAACAGGTTTGTCATTTAATAGACCATTTTCCATCTAGGAATAATAAATACAAAGAAACAATTTCTGATTTGTGTTCCTCTCTTCTGGCGCAGAGAGGGCTGAAAAACAAAGTGTGTCATAAATAGATCAAACTCTGTGTAGACAGAGTAAGGAAAGTACAGAACGCTTACAATCATAGAGTCCTTATGTTTCATATCAGTCATCTCTCTTCTTAAACTCTAAAGAACATAAGGAACTACACATTAATCTAGTCTTGAAATCCTAACAAACCTATCACCACATGTTTTTCCACTCTTTTTTTTATTTAGCTGAACACAGGAGATAGTGATCCTGTGGGAGAGCCTTAAAATTCTCTATGCAAGGAGCAGGAACTCATAGGGATTACTGCATCTCTTTGGTTTTTGTCTTTTTAAGTTCACATAACTGACCATAAAAAGGGATATCAAACTAACATACCAAGGCTCCATGAATATTATCTCACTGCAACTGTTTCCTGCTCTCTCCAGTGAGAGCATGAACTGGAGCATGAGAGAGCATGAACTCTCCAGCATGGACCATGAAATGGAACTGCATTTTTTCAGAATATCAAATGATTTTTCACATTCTTGATGATCCTGTATCTCTGTGTGGGAATATTATGGCAGAAAGGCAAGGCAAGGAAATGGAGAAGGGGATGAGGAAAGAAGGCAAAAATGGAAAAGGCAGGAGGAAAGAACTGGAAGAGGAAAGATGGAAAGAGAAGGGGAAATGGAAAGAGAAAACTATACATGTCAGGTTTCTCAGCTATCAGATATTCCAAGAAGTTAATTATAACAGGAATTTAGGTTATTGTTCAGAAGTAATTTCTCTTTGAATTTAATTCAAATTTAAAATTGGTTTGTGTTTCTTGTAGTCTCAGCTATGAAGCATGAACTACGAGTCATAGGTTTATGAAGACTTCCAAAATTTGAGGTGTCAATAATTTCTCATTTGAGCCAAGATTTTGTCTAATTTTATCCTGTTTTCCACTTCACTAAAGATGTGTCCATCTTGACCGAGAGTGCTAGGAAAGTATTTTCCCATCTTGCCCAGCTATAACTGACTATCAGACACATTGGTCTGAAATGTTGTGAATCAGCATTTGAATTTAAAGAATGCTCTGAAATATTCTTTATAAAGCTCTGATGGTAGCTGGTACACCTTTAGTCTTTTGTCATATTCCCCAAATGAATTTTCAGTTTCAGTCCACGTTTCACATTTGAAAGACTTTTGTGTCACAGAACTGCTATGAAAGCTGGCAAGACCAACAGCAGAAGCAAACCATAACTGAGATATTCAGGCAGGATGAATGCATAGCTGAAGAGTATCACATGGGCATTTCCACATTGTCTGCCTGAGTGCCTTCCCACGATTTCTGGCACTGGTTCTATTATTTTTTTAACATCCTGTTGAATGAGAGTCTTGTTCTTTGCCTCTAATTTTGTACTTGCAAGGATCAAAACCCACAAATATGTGGGGTTTTAACCAAAATCTTTGGTGAGAACCAAAGGATTTGAAGTCAGTGCAAAAATGCCCTGACTTCTGTACTTGAATCAGCCCTTCTGTACTTTTGTTACATATTAAAATTATCTTCAGAAAGAAGAAAGTGTCTTGTGAGTCTCTCAGTTACAGAATTTCAGGTGAATATGTGCATGATTATATAACATTATCTCCATTTTATTTTCTAGTAAAATTTTAAGAGCTGTTACAGGTTGAGAGCCTGTGTAAAAAAGATAAGAACTTACTAGAAGGTATTAATTGCTGTCACAGTTATTCATGGATTAATTATATAAATTCTGCTGTAAAACTGAGCTTGTAAGAATGCAGCTGAGCCATTTTCAATCTCTGTGCTGTTGTATAGCTAGTAATAGGTGAATCTGTCACCAAATTGCATCACTCCACTTTTCTCACATGGGCTAACATGAAAGTCCTTTACAGGGTGAGGAATTGTGTACCTTGCTCAGGGATCAAATAATTTACTTTCTAGTAGTTGAGTCACTGCTCAAATTTCTTTATTATATTCTCTGTTTTTCAGTAATGGAGTGCTGTTTCTGTACAGCAATTCAAGGTGTAACATAACAACTTTTCCATTTCTTGAAGTAAAATCGTAATGGATAATATCTAAAGAAGAAAACTGGACCCAATACATGATCCAGCTAGATGAGAACCACAGTAGGGATGCTGTTGCTTTATTTATTTGAGCCTTAATAATCTAGATTTTCCAACAGTGTTCAAGAATTAGAATTAGAATAGAATTAACAGTGAGGAAAAACTGAAATGTTTATAATAAAGTTGAGGAAGTCTTTACATCATACCATCCTGATACCAACAGAAGCTTTGAATGTTAACAATCTAATGATACTATGTTTATTTTCTTAAAAGGAGCCTATGAAAGTTACTTTCTTTTAATCCATAATTAAGAAAAAAAATGAGGCCACAATTAACAACAGATAAACATTAAAGGCAAAAACATGTCTTGACATGGAAGATTTCTTTAAGGCTGCCATCATGCTTATGGCAGAGAAAATTCCAGAGAAAGGATAACTTTTATTTTTCTTTTCCATATCACCTGATAAATAAGTTAAAGAAATTGCACAGGGCTAGATTTATTGAATTTATATGATATGAGATAGAGTTGTACATATATACCTCTCCTCAGACACAGCTCTGGCAATAACTGGATGGTGCAAACCTTTATGAAGTAGCTCTCTGTGAATGTAATCCACTTGAGCAGTGCAATGCCATACATGCTACAAAGCCTAATGAATAAGAGTCAGGGCCAAAGTGGAGTCCACATCTCTCAGCTATATGTGCTGCTTAGGCTAACATATTTCTGGAGATGAAATAAAGGATGCTGATCATCTGCAGGAGGCAAGGGACAGTTCCAGCAGTGGGTTTGTTTTAGCTAGTTTCAGAGATGCAGGTATAACAGGTGCAGAGGTAACAGCACTGCCTCCCTCCCTCCCTATTTCCAAACTCACAGCCCAGAGTACCCTGTGGAACTGGCTCATGGTCCCCATTGCATGGCTCCACCATGCTTCTGCTTTCTTGTCCACAAGAACTTCTGCTCATTCAAACATTTGGGTTGACTCAATGAACATCCATAGTCTGCTTGGGGAAAAGATGTGAAATGCCTGGCAGTCCTCTGCAATTCCTATCAGTAGGGTTCTCAGAGCATGATCCAGACTCCATCAAGGGCAGAAGGGAGGAGGATAACTCCTGCATTACTGATGATGTATTAGAGGGGGGGCAATATGTCACTACAGCTTTGATGTAATTTGCTGATTTAAAGCATTTGCCACCCTGGGCAGTTCTCAGTGGGTCAGGCAGAGAGCCAGTCCACAGGAACATTGGCTCTTCATTTAGCACAGTAGCACTGGGGTTACAGGTTACAGGATGATACGGCAGTCACCTGCCTTGGGGAGTATTTCAGATTTTCCTTCTCTCTTGGGAAAGTCAACCCTAAACCTCCAGCCGTACTAGAAAGTGGTTTGGCAGAAATATTCTCTTTTGAAGTAATAATACTCTTTATCCTTCAAGCATAACTTGTTATACGCCATAAAATTCTTGATAATTTATGCTTAAGGTAAAGATATGGCCCATTAAAGATACGGCCCTGTGATTCAGAACGTGGATACCATGAGTGTCAGATGCCCACAAGGATCTGAGGAGCATCGTCTCCTTCCTTATCTTCAAAGGTTTTAGTAGAAATTGGTGGTTTTGTATGAAATATCTTGATTTCTTCAAATTGATGTTTGCCAGTGGCAAACTTTTCAATTGGTGAATTTGCATCCAGCTCCCTTTTGCAAGATGCTGAGAAAAATCTGACAAGAGACCAAATTCATGTCAAACTTCTTTTGTAAATGAAAATCTGTCACTTCTGTTGGCAACAAGAACTAATGATTTGATTGTCACATAGAATTTGTAGCAATCCAGTTCCAACAGGCTGGAAAATTCACTGACATGCAAGAATTCTTTCTCTGCCTAAACATACAGATACATCTAGAAATCATTGATGCACATTATATCCCATTATCTTGATTTGTCCAAAATATGCATTTAAAAAAAAGAGAGATTGAGGGTCCCCCTTGTTCCACAAATGACAGTCTGCAGCCACATCTTTTAATTATTCACTGACTGGTTGGTATTTAGCATGACTGATTTCCTTCCCACTTGTATCAAGAAATAAGTCTTTAACCCTAACCAAACTATTCCTTTTTAGGAGTAGGCTGTCTTAATAATTTTGATTTCAACAGTACCATAGTTCCTCTGCACATGCTTGGCCATATTGATATAAACCACCAAGTTTATTGAAGGTCTTACCTGAAACACTCATAACTGTTCTTGCATATAGCTCTTAACTATTAAAAAAAACCAAACCAAAACAAAACCCTTTTGGTCTTTATTAATTGGATCATGGGTTCTTTAGTAGTTATGTCTGTTCTTTCTCAGAAAGGTTGCTACACATTGTGTATATTCCCAGATCTATGAAGAACACAGATTTTCACTGCTTTCATAAATACTATATTATTAATAGTTTGTTTCACTTGACACTGAATAAGAACACTAAGAATCTTTTTTTCAGTTGAAAATTTTGTTTCCTAATTCAATAATTCATTTTAAATTTTGTGTTAATGATTTACAGTAGAAAATGTCAGCTACATTTCAAATCAAATCAAAATAAAGATATTTTTATTTCTGTCTAAAGCAAGCTTGCCTAAGTCTGCCAATGTTTGTGTGGAACACTTTGATCATAGCAAATTAGTATATTTGTAACACAAAATGTTTCCAAAATCTTGTATATTTTAATTGCCTTTGTGTATATCTGGCTCTGTTATGGAATTTTGTGAAGTTTCTCCGCCTTTCTCTGAGTTTTTGATGATCCCTTTATATTCTGTTTAGACTTTATTATCCTACACTGTGAAGAAATGAGTAGGGTAGAATTTCACTCTTACTTATGCTAAGTTAATTGTGTGCACTTTCTTCTGATATTTACCTGCTAAGTTTGCAGAGGATAATTTGTGTCATTATACTAAACTTATGTAGTTTCTTTGTGATATGTCTTTTGCTTTTGTATTTTTATTTTCATAATGGCTTTACTATGCTTTGCTACTTTTACTAGTTTCTCTTTCTTTAGCTTTGTTTTTCTATCTCAAATCATCATACTTCTAAGAAAATTGTACAAATCCTTTCATTCATTCATTTTCTTTAACTTTATGATTATTATTCTAGTAATTTCACTTTTCTTAATTCATGACACTTTCCTCATTAAGGGATAAAACTTGACTACTAATACTTGACAAGACAATTGATGCAGTGTTTTTGGGAAGATAAACTTTGCTTCTTTAATATGCTTGGCTTGTAGTAGTTGGAATTTTATTTCTCTGATTACATTGGCAGTGGAAAAAAGTGAGTATTAAGTCTTCAGTGTAGTGTCAGGTTTTACTTATCTTTTTATGATCTGTATCTTGCTCTGCCCCTTAGATAAGAAAAAAATAAACTTCAGTGAAGTGCACGTTTATTGGACTGTGTTAAATTTTGAAGGTTTACACTTTTTCCTTTTAGTGTGATTTAAGCTATCAACGTAGGTGGTCTAGTTGCTCAGCTTACTGTTCTCTGACTCACATAGCAGGTGATTGACTGAAATGTTATGAATTTTCATCCCAGTACTTATAGACTACTTTAACAGTGGTATAAAATGGCTTGTCTGCTCAGAGGAGACCCAAGAGTTATTTTTTCCCCACAAGAATCAAACAGAAGCTCAAATAAAGCTTGTCGTTTTTTATTTTCTTGATTCACATTACTTTCTTCCCAATGGGATGGAATAATTAATTTTGTTCCTTTCTTTAAAGGAGAAAATTGTTTTGATTTCCCAATTGGAAATGAAGATTTCCATGAATGCCCAAGCTTGTATGGGGCTGTGAGTCCTGTTCTAAGAAACCTATTTCGCTGTTTTGATTTGACTTCAGGGAAAGGCATCAGATTTCCTAAGATTTACTTCAGTGCCCTTGAAATCAGAATCTGGATCATGCTGGTTTTTAGAACTAAGAGACTTCAGCTCATAGAATCACAGTATCTCAGAAGACAATTTGGGAGGGAACTCTGGAAATCGTCCTGCCCACACATCCCAAGCACCACACTCACCCTCCCCATTCAGGCAGGGTCAGCTGTAGCAGGATGCCCAGGATGAAGCTGTTCCTGATGTGCCCCAGGACATGGATGGCCCTCCTGTCTACAAGGACCCTGCTGACACATATCCAACTTTGCATCGACCAAGACCCCCAAATTTTTTTCTGTGGCACTGCTTCCCAGCATCTCACTCCCCAGTCTGTCTGTACATCCAGGGTTAGTCCTTCCCAGGTGCAGAATCTGGCACTTTCCATTGTTGAAAATTGTCATTCAAGTCCATTACCTCTTGGTCTTTCACTTGGTCCTGCAGAAAAGACTCTGGCTCTCTCATCTTCCTTCCTTTCCATCAGATAATTTCCTTTCCTTGCTTCGGTAATTTCCTTTCCTTGCTTCTTTGATGAGAAGTCTTTTCCTCCTCTCTCCTTTCTTAGGGCTGTTATGGAGAGGATAGGTTTCCACAAATGCCTGAGCTCATCTGGCACCATGAATCAGATTTTTGGCAATTGCTAATGCATTGTGAGTAATTAGGAAGCTCCAGTCTTGTAACAAAGGCAGTGTCTTTTGGAAAGAAACTAAAAGGGAAAACATAGTGCATGAATCCCTTTTTTTCTGAAATATAAGCAGGTTATAAATATTCTTAGTGTGCCACCGCTCTGTAACTCAGAAATTATAAACATTAGTAGAAAGTAGATTTAAAGCCGTGATATTGCCTGCTTGTACTTTTCTCATTCTAAACCACCAGTATTAAGTTCCTGTTCTTTAAATTTAGTTTCGAATCACAAACTCAAAAACATGCCCTGAGCTTAAGAGACTGGAATTTCTCCTAAAAGTAGGTCACAGAAAAAAGGATCTGAATCATTAAATGATGCTATCCATATCAGAAGAGGAAAGTCAGAATCTCATTATGTACTGTTCCAGACTTTTAAATGCTGAAACCTGAAGCTGAATTTTAGTTAACTGAAAAAACCTTTCAAATTTGGAGTAAACAATAAAAAAAATAAATCTGTCAGCAAAAATATATGAATCTTTGATAAACTCATTTCTCAATCCCAATCATATTCCCCATTCAATGCATACATAGACTTATAGAACTGTCACACAAATATTAAAGGAGAATAGAAGTATCAATTTATTTTATGTCACTGAGTCCAATACTTCAAATGCTGAATATTCTGATGCATATTTAGGATAAAACATTTTTTCAGAAAATATTTAACTGGTTGGTAAAATAAGCTGAGGGATATATTAATACAGATAGAACACAGGTTTCATGATGCAAAATTCTTTGGAGAAAACATTGGAGGTTTGTTAACAGGTAAGAACGGAATGGGGGATGAAGGCATAGTGGGATGAAGAAATAATTAAAATTTGTTTTTATAGAACAGATTGTTAGAGAAAATAAAATATGTAGGCTATTTATTTGATAATTTGCTAATTTCTAGAATTTCATTCAGCTTTTTCCATAATGTAAAGGTATTTATAGCAAAAGGATTTTTTATTTAATCTTCTTGAACTTTTTAGCAAAATCACTGGACTTCTTAAAAGGCTTTATGGTGTTTGAGAACTTCAGGTGTGTATTTTTCAAATTGCTTAAGGGTTGGAAATCTACCACTTAGGAGCCCAATGTAGGAGTTCGTAGTGATGCATGAAAAATAGATGTAGCCCAGCTGGGAAGCAATAGAGAAGGCCTCTAAAATACATGTCAGCAAAACTGTCAGTGAAAAAGCCACTTGAAATCATGATAACCACAATGCAATGTGAATTGTTCTGTGTAGTAGTTCTACTGGGATTTTTCAAGTTCCATCTCCACATCATTGAAATATGATCCAGGTATGTCCAAAATTAGAACATTTAGAGTTCTCCACAAATTATAGTATGTATGTTCCTTTATGTTGACAAATTCTTTTCATTAGCACCTAGCCATCTAAAGATGTTGGGGAACAAATCTCTCTTACTGTTATTATTATTCTTTTTACCATTTTGCTGTGGCTTGATTGTGGGAAAATCAGCTAACACTTTGGATGAAAATGTTGAGGAAAAGTTTCTGAAGTTTGGCACCTGCACATTTAAGTGGTGGTGACATGTTTTTTGAGCTACTGAATGCAGCTGGTTATTGTAGCATCATTTTTATCTCAATGGATAATTTTCACATGAATTATCTATTTTCAAAAATTCATAGAGGAATGTTTCATCTTCACAGTGAAAGACTGGAAATATGGCTTTTACAAACACTGGCTGTGGTTGAAAATTGTGAAGTATTTCCAAAGAGTAATTTTATAGATACACTTAATGTATACGTTTGCCTAAAAGATATTATTTTTCCAACTAGAAGGGTTTGAGGCTTTTTTTTGCCATGTCTGTGTATTGATCAGTTCAGGAATTATTGGTCTTTCTTGGCTAGTTTTTTCTCTCATATGGGGGAAAGTTTATACTTGCATTTTTTCAAACTTCTTGCATATTTCAGAATGCTATTTGCTACAGGGGCCGTTTTAAGGTAAGAAAAGGAGGATATAATGCAGAGGTGCAAAAGCATTTCCTGTCTCTGTCTTTCTTAACACAGATTCAGATAGAGTTCAAAAGAAAAGAGAGTTCAAATGAAAACTCACAGTAGTAGAAAGTCTAGTCAGCCATACTTTTGGCAAATAATGTCTAACACTGTGCCAAAATTAATTGTGTATGTAAATGAGAATAATAATGGTCTGGTACATGGAGCACTGGCATGTTACATCTATGGTCATTTAAATCTAACCTGAGGTTTTAACCACAATTAGAAGAGTGGTTTAGGGTTATTACCTGTTAGACAGTAGTCCCCCATTATCCTCAATAAAGAGAATATAATTTATCACAATTAGGCTTAATTGGCAATTCTCAGTCTGTGTTCAGCAGAGTATCAGGACTAAGACAGCATGGACAGTTACTTTATTCCTTTCATACTTGAAGGTGATTTTCTTCAGCTCAGTGATAAACAGTATGACCATCTCATTTAAAAAAAATTAAAATTATAAATTCAGAGTCTGTCGCACATTTCATTCTTCTTCAAGTTAGACATTCTAGGCAGTTCAGTTAGGAGACATGACACTTAGAAAATACCTCAAATTATATTACATTATATAGGCAGAAATTGAAAAAACATGCTTTACATTACCTGCACTCATTATATTGGCAAGTGCTACTGAATACTATGATGACAAATCTTTATACGTTTAGAGAGAATGAATAAAACCTAACACCTCTGCAAGCTCACCTGTCCCCCACTCAAACTATATATTTTGAAAAGCTGTACCCCCATTCAGGCTTTTTCCTCTCTTCTGTAAGTTTTGATTCTACTGTTGCTAAGTGTTACAAAACTGCAACTTATGCTTAAATTTGGTTGTTTCACGGGACATCCTTCCTTATCAGCTTGTTTTGGTTTTGTTTGGTTTTGGTGGGGTTTTTTTTGGTTTTTTGGGTTTTTTTTTGGGGGGGGGGGTTTGTTTTTGTTTTGTTTTTAGATTTTGGTTTTGGTTTTGGTTTTTTTTCCAACAACCTCTATAAATAGCACTGCCAAATGCAAAATGTACATTGGCAAAAAAAAATTCTGGCACACATCTGCTGTTTTTGCAGTGGCTTTATGGGAATAAGGAGAAATATGGGAAAATTAATAAATCTAGGTTTTCTTCTTTTTATATATGTAGTTTTTTGTTTTGCAAAAGCCTACCAAGTGTTGTAGTTCGAGATCAGTGTTAGGGTGAAGTATGAAAGGATGGCTCTATTTCAGAAGTAATTAAATAAAACAATAAATTCCCAGCCTAGCCTCTGATTTGTTCAGGTCAAACTGATCTAAGAGTCAATTATATTCCTAAGAATATGACACTAAATGTAGATAATTACCTTTCTCTTACTGGAAATATGTGAATTACTCTCTTCTGGGAAAACTGATGCGAAGTGACTCCAAGGTATACAGGGCTTCCTTACTGAATTTGGTGTTTAAGATACCATAATGATAATATGGTATGAGGAAAAAGAAAATCTGTAAGCCTTCCCTCATAGCGTTCCCTCTTTAGCAAGGGCAATATTAAATCTCAGGAGCTTTTTTGTTCAAATTGTATGGTGTTGGTTTGTTGGGTTTTCTTTCACAGACAATGAATGAACAAAACAGAGCTGAAGTGTTCATGGAGCATTTTGTTCTTTAAGGAGAGAGAAATCCACATAGAGAAGTAATCATTTCTTCTCAGGGTTAAACACAGTATTCACTTGCAGATGCTGCTCTCACGAACAATCCCTTTCCATTACACCAGCATCACCTCTTCAGCCTCTGTAAGGACTCTTGTTCAGCATCAGAAGCTTATACTCAGTCTCTAGGAAAAGTAAAAATAGATGCAGATGTGGTGAATGTAGCCACATATTTTGATAAGCATTATTTATGCCAGAATGTATTGTTTTGTAAATTTATGGAATGGGAAAGGAATAATCTCCCTCAAAGCAACATAGTGCAGTATCTCAAGAAATGTATGTAATGAAGAACCAAGACTCTGCTCTTTCACTTGAGATATAAGATCTGTGTCTCAAAATATGCTGGTTTTGACCTAGGAGCAATGGAGAATTTAAACAGTCTCTTCAGTGCAGTAACAATGTAATGCATTTATACAACATCTTCCCTGAGTCGCAAGGGGCCTATCTGTGATCTTTCAACACGTCAAGCATACTAGATCTAAATAATTTCTTATGTGCTGAAAGGAAAAATTGATGTTGTTTAGGTCTCCTAGACAACAGACTATGCTTCAAAGGCAAACTATGTAATAGGTATTTATCTGACTCAAATCTAAAATTCAATTTAGGAGTGAAATAACATGACCATCTGGCATTGTTTTACTGGGCTGCTTCAGATGGACAAATAAAACTCAGCCAGGCTTCAGTACTGTTCAGTTCAAATGTTGTTCAGTTTGTGGGGTTTTTGGTTGTTTGCTTGTTTGTTTTGTTTCTAATTTTTGGGGGGTTTGTTTTCTTTTTTTCTTTAATAGATATCTAGACAGAAATATTTCTCCTCCATTTTCCTTATAGAAAGAATAATTCCATTGATTTGAGTGTATTGATCTTTTTTATGACAGTGATTTTGCTTGGTGTAAATTATATTTTCCAAATGGACAAAATCTTACTATAAACCAACAACTAGTAATGTATTTATTTGTGGCTCATTGAATATTATTTTCTAAAAAAATATTATTCCACTTTCAGACCTATATTTCCTCTTATGAATAGTTTACCTTTACCAATAAATGTCTGCTATCCTCAATTGCCAACTCAGGCACCAAAGTAAAATGAATTAGACTGAAATTTTTGAAACTGTCTGGAGAAAGAGGAATATTCTTTACAGAAATTTTTTAAAAAGTAATTAAATCAGCAGTTCTTTCATATCTACTTATGATGACATCTTTAAAACCACAATTATAAAAAAAAATCTCAGTGTGATTTCTCACATATGTATTATCATATATAAACTTGGTTTGCAGTGTTGAGTAAAACCACATGGATTAAACAACAAAATGAACTAATTTTCAGCCACATCAGATTTCAGGTGAAAATCAAATTAGCTGAGGCATATTTAGTTAACTTTTTTCTAGGGATACTTCTTGAAGAAAGAGGGAAAAAAAAAAGAATGAAAATGCTTTGAATTATAAACAATGAGGACAATCTTTTAATAGTATTTTATCCTAAAGACATAAATTTTCTACATGAATTGTTGAATTTTGGCATTGGAAACTCATTCAGAGTCTCCATTCCACCTATTAAACAATGCTAAACTAACATTAAAAAAATTAGTTTCTCTGAAAATAATATTTGAAGTCCCCTAGATTAAGAAAAACATTTTATTATTAGCCTCCCAAGTAATATTGCTTTTTTCTCTATCAGGAAAAATAATGAGTTTGCTTCTTAATTCATTCATTGCTCTTAAAATTTGTCATAGCCACAACCTCGAAACTTCAGGAATATTAATTGATGATTCCATAAAATTTAAATTATACATTTATAAAATTATATGGGCTTGCCAAGTTATCTTTAATTTTAAGCACCATATGTGAATATATAAGTAGATATGCTGTTTTGTAAATTAACATGTAACACAAATAGACAGTTTAGCAAGTAATCTGAATAGAAAACAGACTTCTTTTTACTGCCAGTTCTTATTTTCAGAAGCCAGTACTTGCCATATTTACATGTCTGAGACAATCCTGATACAAAATAATAAGATAACTGTAATTAACAGGTATCTTTTTTCTCTCATTAAAAGACTTGATATATCTTTCTAGAGCAGCTGTTTGGCTGTCAAAATCAGCCATGTAGCTTTTTCCTGATAAGAAGTGTTTGCAAGAATCTTTTTACTGCTGAAAATAGTTTGAAAGTTTTTTCAACTGTTTTATCTCAGGGTTGACTGCACTGCAGTTATCCATAGGAAATAAATGTAAATTACTGGTTATAAATGTAAATTATTGTTATTTGGTTTGTATAATTTTAATTGAAAAGTATGTGCACTTTAAGATGAGAAAGGAAAAGATAAAGTCAGAATAAGAGATAAAATTTAAGTCCAGTAATCTTGCAACTATAAATTGCTAGTAATTTTTTAGATGATATTGCTTTGGGATGTACATATAAAATGGACATTTTTTTCTTCCCTCATGCTGGTTTACATAGTAGTGTAATTCTGTGGTATTTTAAGGATTTTTATAAAAGCATATCTCAAGCTTCTGTGCCATAAACCCCTAACATGATGAAAAGAAAACACAGATAACTTCAGTGGGACTCTCTCCTGGTATTCTGAAATGGGACTGCATTTGTGCAGGAAGGGGTGGGGAAGGGCAGGATATGGGATCAGTGTCTAGGTAAGGAGATCCCAGTGAGTTAAGGATTGCAAGGGGTGACAGGCTGTGAAGTCACTCACAGTTGCCCCCAGCTGTTATTATCTAATTATTAAAAGATGCCTCTGCCTGAATTAAGGTGCAAACAAGATCATAAGCTGAAGTCAATAGTATGGATTTTATTTAACAGCAAATTTGAGGTAAAGAAATAGAAAGAAATAGGAAAAAGAAGGGGGCCAGAGGGGTGGGGGAGGGAGAGAGAGAGAAATGGAGAGATCAAGCAGAAGATAATTACCTCCCATGGATGTAGGGCATCCTGCTGGTCCTCCTCCACCCTGGTCTTCTCAGTGGTGGGGGTCTCAGAGTCATTCTTCTGGCAGTACTACTTTTATACAGTTCAAGTTCTGGGTATCCTCAAGGTGGTCACAGATGTTCCTACAAGATGGGCTCACATGGGTGTAAGTATTTGTTTCCTTTCTCACAGTCTGCACAGTGGGAATTTTTGTCCAGTATGCTAAGCAAATCTTCACCTCCATTAGGCCAGGAATTAGAACCTTCCTGATGTTGCTGTCTTGTTTATCTCAAGTTTCTGCTGTTGTGGTTTATCTTGTAGCTCCTTCTGTGGCCATGACTATTCTTTGAGCCAGGCAACTCCATGCTTTAAATCCTTACACTATCCCATGGTGTTACATGACCTGGACTGTAAAAATGCTCTGCATTCTTCTCCAGTTTTCAAGTTTCACAGTTGTGTGACATCTCCTTGATGCACAGGAGCAGATCAGTCTGTACCCTACTCAGTGTTCAAAGCTGGAAGAATGCACTAAAGGATGACTGTATATATGTGTGCACATGTTCTCTTCTGAAGCTCCTCTATGTCTCTATAGCTCCTCTATATAAAAAGAGACACCAGACGTTGTTATGGTTGAGTGTTGTATGGATGGAAAGAATTTGGTTTTACTCTCTGGAAACTGAGAGCTCAGAGCTATAATGTATATTGAGTTGCCCAAATGCCATTAAAGGCTTTTTCAAGGTAAAAGGCTTTGCAGTAGCACAGTCTTCATCTCATATTGTCATGACTAAAATTTTGTCAGGTTATACTTAATGACAGATTGTTGGAAAAACTTCAGAGTACACATGGTTTAAGTACTGACATTTGGCCACAGATGCTACTGTGAGATCTCAAATTGCCATTGCAAATAGCTAGAATATTAATGGAGAATTAAATCTCTATACCAGTAAAAGATGGAGAGAGCATCTTCTTTTATGCTTCCCTGCCCTGTCTGAACTACTTCTCTTATATGGCTGCATTTCTGCCAAGTGCCTCTTCTTTCCGGCAAAGAACTATAAAAGCAGACTGCCCTTGCCATTTAGGAAAGATGTTGACAGGAGGCAGAGGCAGTGATCCTCTGCATACTTATGGCATCAATTCTCTCCCATCAGCATCACACATGAATAAGTGACTAACTGCCAAATGCCATTCTCCAGAATGGAGACATTTAGACAGTGCTGGAGAGTCTAGTCTGGATCTCTAAAACAACAAAACTCAAGGTCTCATCTCTGCATAAAAATGAGCTTAAATAATATCAAACCTGAGTTTATTACTAAAGAAAGCAAATGGATTTAAATAAGGCAGTAAAATGAATGAACTTCTGTCACAGGTGTTCCTAAGTAAAAGAGGTCATAATGCACAGACCTCATAAATACCATCTACCAAGTGAAAGCTATCTTTTCTCAGTGCTAAATTTGGGTGTGACATGTGTAACTGTAATGCTTGGCACACCAAGCAGGTGTCCCAAGAAAGTTCTGCAGGTGTCAGTATTTGAAAAATATAGTGGTGGTGGGTCTTAACAGCCGAGAGCTCCTGCAACACACAGGCAGTGAAACAGCGCCCAGTTCTTCAGGCCATTATACTTTAACTGCTGTAGTATGTTTTCAGATTAATAATGAACTGCTTTGCATGAATGAGAGTAATGTGAATGATAATAGCTGCAAAGTTTTAATGTAATGTAGGTACAGTTTCCATGGAAGTCCTAGAAGCTGGCATGCTATCTGCTAGGAGTTATTGGATAGCACGTGCCAGGCAGTGCTATGTAGCCATGAGGCACTTCAAATGACTCTGCAGAGACAGCTGTTGGAGAAAAAAGATGATGGTATCCTTAGGCCCCCCCAAAGTGAAATGATGGTTGTCCATTGGAAGCAAAATAGCTCTCCTTACAAGAATTTGTGTAGCTTCTGTTTCTGCATAGTGTTGTACAGTGTCAAAGCTAAAACTCCTCCCTTTCCTCACTTTATACTAGCCTGTGTTGCCTCTTAAACAACTGTAACTTTTCTGTGAAGAGAGAAACAACTCCTTAGAAGATGGGGTTTAGAAATAAAAATGGCAAGCATTTCACACTGTGTAGTGGTGTGATATGTTAGAAGTAATCTTGGAAGAAATGCAGTAGTGGGTAGAGTGCAGGTGGAGTGTTCAGAGCTGCATGTGTAATTCACACTTAGTGTGGTGGGTGCTATAAAAAAATCAATACATAAACTGGAAGGCGGATGGGATTCATCACATATCTCTGCTGTTTGTCACCTGAATATCCCCAGTATGTATAGAATGCATCTGTATAATTTAATCCTATTTTACTTCTAAAAATACATGTTAAATGCATATTAATTTCTATACACAGAACTAGAAGTGTTTAGTATAAAATATGCCTAGGATACTAGGAAGTTTTAATTGGAGATAACACACAGTGCCAGAACAAAATGCATCTTTTACAGTATCACATTTACTCCTCATCAAGAGATCTGTCATATCAGTGCTTCATTTTGGGTAGCTCATTCTGTTGAAATGTATAATATTACTTAACCTGTAACAAAAAAAAATTACATGAAAACAAAACCTATTAATAGTAGTAATCATTATCCCATCCTTATTAAATATATTATCCTTCCTTTTCATTGCTATGCCAAATGCTAATTTCTAACAAGTAAACATTCTGGTTTTGCCATTTGATTGACATCTGCAGTGGAGTCCTAAAAGAAGGAGGAATGATTGAGGTATCTTTGTATGCTTTTGCTATGGTAAACAAAAAGTGGCCTTCAGGCCTTTGATATGATATTGAAAAATGATTTATTAAAGGGAACAGTAGGAATTTGAATTGCAATATAGAATTTTCAGTTTTCTGAGAAGTACCTTCCTGCTAGTTTAAATTGTAAACATCTGAAAATCCAGTGTAAATTGATGTTATATTTACTGTGCAGCAGTCACTTCAATATGCTTGCCTTGAAGCCTCAAAAGCAAAATCCTGTGTATTAATCCTATGGCTTCAGAAAAGCAGGGAGAAAAATAACCATTGATGCTTATAAATATGAAGCCTGCAGAGTATAAGTAAAAGAAATTTATACAGAAAACCTTGAACAATTCCTACTGCAACATCAGCCGAGTTTCATTCTGAGCTGTTGAGCCAGAAATGTGAGAAAATGAAGTGACTGAAGCCTGTCAGAAAAGAAAAACAGCTAGTGGAGTGATGATATGAATCCACAGACGAAGGCATTGAATCCACTATCTTCACTGCATTGATTAAAGACTGTTACTAGTCAGGTGAATTGAAACCTTCACAGAAGCCATGGTGGAGATGAGCACAATAAAAAGTTGTTTTTCATCTGTAATTCAGTAGGACTCCGAAGTAAGGAACTGATTTTTTTTTTTTCTTGAACTGGGTTATATTATACAGCTTACAGGAAGAAATATATATCATGTACGTTTCTCCCAGTAAATACCTTGGTTTATAGAACATGTTAGCAATCAGATTAGGCAAAAACTACAACACAGCTAAACTTTCCAAATATAGCTCTACCTTATTGGTATAGCTTATATCTTGAGTTCATACAGTTTGCATAAAACATGCATCATATTTAGCAGCTTCATTTGAAGATGAAGCTGAGCTTTGAAAATACCACCGATTTCAACACACTTTGGTCTCTCCTGATCCAAATGGATACTAGTATTTCATCCCAATTGTGACACAAAACAATCCTTATTCATGACAAAAAAAAATAGATATTTCAAAAATTTTCAGGATTTTGAACTTTGTAGATTTGTTAATGTTGCGGCTTTTTGTCTTGATTATTTAGAGTTCTTTGGAATTTGTTTTTTGGGGTTTTTGTTTTGTTTTGTTTTGTGAGAAGATGGCAATTTTTTTTAAACCTTCATCTTTACAGCATTTCATTACAGCTTGTGGACAGATTAACTGATCAAAACCAGAGACATCACCCCTGGAATACTCCTGAGGCACAGATGACTGCCAAGAAGGAGGCATTTGCATGGAGCTTTTGTCCTGACTCAGAGCTGAGTACTTAATCTGGGTCTCGCACATTTCAGTCACACCTCCTACAGACACAGTCACTAGATGCTTGTGAGTAGGTCTTCCCAGCAACTTGAGTAGGAACTTCTCAATTTCAAATAGATAATTCAGGGAAGTTATTTCAAAAGTTATATTTTCCTGGTCTGCTTTCATTACAATGAAGATAGGTTTTTTGCCATAAAAATCTTGTAATAACATTATTAAATACATTAGTTGTGGCAGGCCAGGACTTGTAAATACCAGATATGTGGAAAATGTTCAAATAGACTAAAGGAATTATCCAAAATTGGGGGCTTGTCAGGAATTTGACACACATTTAAGTGAGATTCAGCAAAACACTAAAACAAATCTTTCTACTTCCTTAATATGAAAAGAGGCCTGTGTTTTACAGCATTCCACAAAGAATCACTTGGCTGTACTCTCTGGAAAATGTCAGAGCAAACCTCTGCTCTGTCACTCATGTATGCATAGTAGCAGGAATCATTCATTAATCAAGTTTAATTTTAAAATAATTATTTCTTCCAACAGTTCTTAAATTGACTTGACACTATTTCAAATCCATGAAGTTAAATTAATTCAGAATCCTTTCTGTCTCTCAGTCAGTTATAAAACAATATATAGATTTTATTCCTTATACCTCAAAAAATATGAAAATGTACAAAAACCACCTTCTAATTTATGTGAAACTGATTTGATATGTTACTTGTCGTAGCATTCAACAATGTATCCTTAGCCTAACAAAATCAAAAAAACCACTATATTCTGCTATGTTGCTTCTTGTTTCTACTACTTTTGAAAAGCTTTCAAAAATCAGGGAGAAATCCCTGGTGGTTTTAACAGTAGAGAACTCAGCTTTTTCTGTATGCTTTATCCTCTCTTAGTACTCTTTTGGCATACTCTTTTGCAGAGGAGAAAAAACTTTCAGGAGATATTTATTAAATTATTAGAATATAAACTGTGTTTTGAGTTCACAATATGAAGACATAAAAGTCAATAATTGTTCAGGGCTTTGGATGGAAGGAGATATTATTTCAAATGGCATCAATTAACAGTACCATGTGATTTCAGTAAGTAATCTTTATGGAATAAGATTGTAACAGCATACTCTGATATAAGTTAATTTAATTAAACATGATTTTTTAGAATTTATTAACTTTTTGATTAAGAAAGGTCTCTCTAGCATTTTTAGGTTGTTGATAGTTCCTTTCTTTTACTGCTTAAAATTGTTTGCATCATTGCAGTTAACTCTATCCACCCTTACACAAGATGCTGCTGCTCTTTTCAAGAATAGGAGAAAAAAGTCAATCCTACTAATGCAAATTCATATATCAGGCATAAAGCCAAAACAAACTAGCTGTTGCATATTTGTAGCTTATATCTGCTGCACTTGAATGTAATGAAATTACATTCAAGTATTGAATTGTTCGTTAAAACAAAAGTACTGATAAAAGAATATCCCTTCAATGTAGTTTCCTTAGTCACAAAATTTGGCAGGTTTTGCAAGACCTTAAAGATGAAAAATAGCCAAAAAGAATGCCTGATTAGGAACTTTAATCCTGTTGATTCTCTCCTCATGGGCTGACCTTGCTTCAGGAATTTAAGAAACTCATTACCACAATGAGTTATTCCCATGGTAGCAACAGATAACATAAACTAGATTGCTGGCCTTCACAGGCTCTGGGATGTCAGCCATATACTTCAGTGGTGCTCGTTCTTTTCTTTTCCAACAAGTACCAGTTAACCTGAGGGGAAATTCAAGGTGTTTGTACATAGCCCTAACTGTTTAACATCTCATTTCCTGCCATCTCTGACTGCACATACAGCATACTGACATCTATAGGCACTGAGAACTATTTGTCTGGTTGAGCTCTTCTAATGAATCTAGGGAAACAAAAGGCTTTTTCAGACTTCTATGCCTTTACAAAGTACTCTCTCACATTTTATTTTTGGCCCATGTTGTCATGCTTTTGCATTTAAATTCTCAGCTATTATATTCTTTCTCTGTTCTTCTAGTCTGAACACAAATTACAATTTCTTAATTGTAAGATATCCATCCTACAATAATACTCTTTGAGGCCATACAAAGCCACTTGAATTTGTGGACAGCAGAGATCAAGCCAAGAATAAATCACACCACAGGCCCTGGATTGATGCACCACACCACAATTTAATGGCTGATATAGACTTACCCATTGGTTACTTTGAATCTCCTTCCTATGATTTGAACATTTCCCATAATAACAGCAAGCATTTTGGGTCTTAGGTTTTACATTTTCATTTGCTCTTATAAAGCATCCTTTCTTTCTCTTTTAGAAATTCTTACCAGCTTGGTTTTATGTTTTTAATGTGTTCATTTAAGGATGCAGATAATGAATATTTTACCATGACTATTATAAAATGGCTCTTATAGCCATTATGCCTTAAATCAGATTTTTCACAGCTGTACCATTTACCACAAAAAGCTAAATAGAGTATTTATGTATATATCATCTTATATATAAAATAAGAATATAATTAATTGGAAAAAAAATAATTTACCTAGCAAGGGAATATATCAAAGACTGAAGATTCCACATTAAAAATTGGGTATAAAGTCTGCTAAAATGGTAGAACATCTTCAAAGCAAAACATTTTTAATAAAATCAGTTTCACATTGATCTACTACAGGCAAAATCCTAAATCCATCATAAATATAACTGCTATTATTGTATGATGGAACAGTGAAAAGCAGATGGACCTTATTTGCTATAATGTAGCTGGGCTGAAGGTATTTTTCTGCCTCTCTTCCTGCATTATAATGACAGGTGGTGTTGAAGATAATTTTAACCAGATTATGATGAGCTGTAGTTCAAATTCAAAGACTTTTTTTTTCAGCTTCTCATGCTTGGTATATGAGTGAACATACTTTTAAATGCAATTCTTCAAAAACAACATTTGAAGATATGTGTGTGTGGGAGCTGGTGAGGTTCTTGCCTTTTCTGAAAAGAATTCTTTGAAAAACTTAAAAAGGACATATTTCAAAAAAAGATTCTTCTGACTTTCATGTGAAGATATCTATTTTGATATGAAAATGCTTGTAAATGGAATTTCCAAATAGCAGATTCCCTCCTTCTGAAAAAAGGATCACAAACTAGGTGGAGAACAAAAAAGGACTCTGTGCTTAGTTTAGACCTTGCAAGCTGACAAGGTAGTGTGTTAATTGCAATCTGCTTGCAAGGCAGGTTCTCTTTTTAAGAAGAGAGTAAGTGTATACATTTATTTAGTACTTGGTTTTCCTCACAGGTCAGTGAGTTACCTTCAAAGTTAGCACAGCCCTTGAAGAGAATTTCAGTTTCTTACTTGCATTCTTTGAGTTTCACCTTCTGTGTTATCTGTATTTATGCATATGGATGTATGCAGATATATGCAAATGACTGCATAAGTTGGAAGTTTCTAGAGTTGTTTAACTCTATGCAGTGGGAAAGCAAAGCACTATGGTGCTTAGTTTATAACTTAAGTGGGCAAAGAAATGCTTTGGGAAAGGGTTAATACTTATAGCAGCCCTATTCAGCTGAATGAAAATACATATTAGTGACATATGAAATAGAGAATTCATGTTTTCTGTCATTTCTTTGTGATGAAAAATTTCATTTTATGAAAAGCTGAGAATGTTTTCAAACTGAAAATATAAATACAGCAAAAGAATGTATTGAGTCTAGTCACAAATTTGTTTTGAATGACATCTGAATTACAAGGCTTCAGTAGTTGAAAAAATGGTAGCTACAGGTATTATTTGATCATTTCAAAAGACTGCTTGGGAAAAACACTATAAAGAACAGAGCAATTGACCATGTAACCACTCATAGAGTTTGGATATTTATAATTTCTGTGAATGTTTATTTATTCTGCCTGGTAAAGCTAAAATTTTATGCAGTTTGATTCTGGTATCTGATGTCCCTCGGCAAAAGTTTGTATCTCTGCAAATACATTAGAGTAATAACAAGGTGCTGCCTCAGCATGTGCTTGAATTCATTTTGGTCATCAAAAACCTGAGGGAAAGCTGGTGGCAGATTCTATGGGAGCCCAGATTCCAGGGAGCCCGAAGGTCAGGAGCTTCTTTCTCCTGTTTGTAATCATCTGACTTTCTTTGCTGACTGTTTTGCTCAGCTGAATCCTCACCCATACTTTCAGTAAGCTTTAAACCTGGTTAAAAATGCAGTTTAAGCACCAATGAGTCACATCAGTAGTGAGTTTTTATCACCTGGGCTAGGGTTATACATAACCATAACTTCAGAAAATCCTTAGAAAGCTCAAAGTAATGCTTGCCCTTTTCAATGTGAGCTCACTGAGACCAATGAAAAAATGATTCAGAAAACAATGATGTATTTACCACATCAATTCCTTATCATAAAGACAATCTCCATAAGACTCAGTTGTTTCTTTAAAACACCTCATAGCATTTGAGGACTGTTGAGTATTTCAACTTGGTATGATGTATTTGGTAGATTTTTGTAACATGCTGTTAGGTCTCACATGCATAGTGCAACTGCTTTGCACAGTAATTATTTTCAGACTTGGGCTTTGTTACTTACTGCCCAAAGCAGCCAGGCAATTAGCAATACTGGCAGATATCTGCTGCTGAAATTGCAAAATTTGTCAGATGACATGGTGCATGTTAGCCTAAAATTTCAGCCTTAATTCTACGATACTGTTGTCTTGGTTCAATCAAATGCAATAAATCCAACTAGTTTAACTAAACCACTAAATGAAGTTGTGCAGCTACTTTTATTGCAGTTTAAATGAGGCATTTTTCAATATAATATAAATTAGGATCTGTTTAAGCTAAACAGAAACAAACTGCTTTTAAACTGAGTTATACATACACACTGGAGTTTAAGTAATTCACTTTATGAAAAAAACTTAATAACCCACAAATCTTTTGTGTGAACAAAACTTTATTCTTCCTATACAAAACTGATAAAAGATTATTAAATATGGTTTCTACATCTTGGTAGAAAAATACAGAACAAGTCACATTTGACACATGCGCACATTTGACACATCTGCACTTCCCTGATCTATATCAGATAGAAAGTTATGAAATAAGAAATTTGGTTTTGCTAGAATTCAAGAGCAAGTGTTAACACTGAAAATCTATTTTGTTAGAAAATATAAATAAATTAATCAAGTCTCTGAAAACAAGTCCTTGTATCATTAGGGAGATGTAAGAATAAAATGTACAAAATATCTTGGTTCAGGTGATAGGTTCTTCACTATAATGAAGATGATGGAACTGCAATGAAATATTTATATTATCTAATGATCTACATTCTTCTAACATACTACTGAAATGTGATTCTTTCATACACAAATGTGAATGCAGACCAAGAAAGTTTTAAAGAAAAATATTAAAGATAAGTCATTAATATTCTTCAAGCATGTGCCTCACTTCTATCAAACTCCTGAGTAAAGAAACACTTAAGCACACACTTATGGACTTCCTCCCACTGGGACTCTGCACCATGATTATCTCTAACCATGTAAGTACAGTTTCTCCTGTGTCCTAGTGGAGTATGACTGAAAAAAGAAATTGCTTTTGACTTCAGAATAACAGAGTAACTTGGAAATATTTTTATTTCAGCAACTTGAGGCCTCTTTGTGGACAAGAGGCATTTGGAGTAGTATTGCTCTGCTGCAAAAGAAGAATATTTTCTAGTGGTATAGATATCACTCATGAATCATACTAAATGGGAAATTTTATTGAAGATCACTTTCTTCAGGCTTTGATATATTTTTTTGTATTTGACTTCACTGAATTCTTTCCCAGCAAACAGTAAACATGTTTATTGTAGGCAGCTCAACAGCACTTTCACATGTGCCAAATGTAGCAGGATAGGCGTCCTCAGTGTAACACCAAGAAATGATAAAAGAAGAAGAGGTGCCTCACAAAAATTTCACAAACACTTCATGTCTGGGGCCATGGAGTTGTTCAGGCACGATTCATGGCTTAGATTTATATTGAAGCCTTCACTTGAGAAGCCCTGTCTTTGATATTGTCTTGCCAAGCAATCCAGATCTTCTGGACTTGTTTATATGAGAAAAGCCTGGAGAAGAAAGTGGTGGACAACTTCTGAGCAAGATGAGGGTCTCCCCTTCTAAAAGAGGACCCTGCCCTTGAAGAAGCATGGAGCTGGAGATTATACCAGGGCAGGGGAAGGCAGGACTGTAGCTGTATGTTATGATTGCCCTCTAAGACTATATCAGACTTTAGGGAGGAAAGAGCCTGAGGCCATAAGTTAGATCATTGAGAAATTTTGGTTGATTAGTGATGAGAAAAACATTTAAAAAAAAAATGGTAAAGATCCATCTTAAATAAGTACTGTGTTTTCATAGCAGAGGGCTTACATGGAATGTCTAACTCTTTTTTAACTGTGTGTTTTATTCAGGATAAAATGTTGCCAGAATTCAGTTATTTAAAAATAAATAAGCAGCAGCTTGAATGCAGATAAAGGTACCCAACTCCATTAGGAAGGATTTTTTTCTGCAAGTCTGAAAGCAGGCATTATCCTTCTTTGATAGAAAAACACAGCTGTGCAGTGCTGAGATACTAATGTGTTCTGCATTCAGCAGATTGTAGGGAAAACAGACATTCTTATTTTGGATACAATTCAAACTTTTGGCAGTGTCTTCCAGCTTCTGAGGTCATTTGCATCACTTCATTACAATGCACACACATTGTTCATACCTTGTTATATGCCAATTGAGTATAAGTAAGTATTTGCATATTATTGCTCCACAGCTTATTGAGAGGCATTTCATTTCAGAATTTTAAATATTTAGTGACCAGGTGTTTAACTGCCAAATAAAAATAATCATGTCTGCTTCTTATGAGGAAAAAGTCTAACCAATCCAGTAAGACATTCTCAGTACCAAGCCAGTGAAGTGTGTAAAAATGTAGTGAGCTAAATTCTTTTCTCATTTAAACCATCATAAATGTGCAATTATTCCTCTGAAGCAAAATGTACACCACCAGATATATTTGATTTTAATTAAAATTATAGTGTGGACTCTAGCAATCAGTATGTTAGTGATGTTTTGTGTTAAAACACAAATACAATGGAAGAAGTCATTAGTCATGCAAAAAATAAAGAAAACAGAAGAGAAAACATAATTTAAGCTTCTTCTCCATTTTTATTTTAACCTTTTTCCAGTTATTCACATTTCATATTTTTTCTACATTGTTTTCAGTGGTTTTGTTTGTTTGTTTTTAATTGATGGCTGACTGTTAGACTCTTTAACATGTACCTAAATGAAAATAGATTGATTTTTCAAAGTCGTAAAGCATCTTCTGTGCTCCTTGATTCAGTAGCTTTCATTATTTGACCATAGAATGACTATTAAGAATGTAATGGGATCATAAAAAAGACAGATGTTGCACTGTGTTATGTCAAGTAAGGTATCTCCACTAGAAGTAGAGAGGTATTGAAGCTGTTTTATAAGGCATGGCTGAATTTTCATAATGCAGGGTATAGTCCCAGTGTTTGCAGCCAAGAACCAAGTATTTGAAAACAAAAGATATAAACAGAAGCTTTTGGGACGATCAGAGGTTTGGAGAGCTTGCAAGAAATGACTACGAGGATCCAAATTATTCAGTTGAATACAGAAAATTGTAAGAAAGATGGCTAGAGGAGGGTGTTATTTTCCTGATATCTCTTTCTGCCTCTGTGACTTACAGTATTAGAAACCTCCTGAGAGATACAAAGCTATTCCATACTACCAGCCATCCTTGCCACTTTATGTGTACTGTGAGTAGTATCATAACCTCATGTCTGAGATAAGTGGCCTGAAGTGTGCACACAGTAATTGAGATTTCCATGCATTATGTATTTGTATAATAGCATAATTTTTTTTTAATTTGTCCTTTTTTTTTGGTTTCCTACACTCTATATAGAAAATAATTAATATTTTCTGTCTGTCTTTCCATTGTTTTTGACTATTTTAGGTCTACAATCATTCCAAAGGCTCTTTTCTGACTAGTTACACCTAACTCAGTCATCAATGAGTTTATATGCTTTACTTTGTACGCTTTACTTTGCAGAAGTTAGCCCTGAATTTCTCTCACATATTATTTATTCAGAGATGTAACTGGTTCTGGTCCTGGTATGCAGCCTATGTCTATATTACTAAACCTAAAAGAACTCAGACAGGGACTGAATCCCTGGTTCAAGTCCACATTCTTGCATTGTTTAGCCAGGTCCCTGAAATATTTTTGTCCTATGCCATCATTGCCTAGACAATTTACAGGCACCATTTTGGCCCTCAAAACAGGGTTTTTAAATGCAGCTAAAAGTTAGGAAATAATTTTTATTGTTCAAAGTTTATTTAATAAAGTTTATTGTTCAAATCATGACTGTATAGCTTACCTTTACAATTAGAAGATATTTATTATATTAAAGGGAAATATTCTACTTAAATCTGCTAGGTTTGTCCTATTTTTACATAGAGGCAATAGGCCAATTGCTTAGCAGCACCTTTTGCTATGCCCCCACTCAGATTTGCCTTTATGTTGCCAAAAACCTTGAACTTTCTCCTCAGATTTTCATGATTGCAACTCTTCATGTCTGCTCTGTCATGGACATCTCTGCCAGGCCACAAATTTTTGGGGACCTGGTGTTCAGAACAAGTGTTTGGAATGCACCAGTTGTGTCATTTCCAGTGCTGGGATGAGAAAAGGATCACCTTGCATGCCTCTCAGAAACTCTTTTTGATTCTTAATATGGTATTTGCTACTTCTGCAGCTGTTTAAGGAAAATCTTTTCTATTGGTCTTACGGTTCTGAGATCTCCAGCAAAGGTAATGTATGTTTTGTCTGCTTCCTTTAAATATCCCAACCATTTAAAGGAGATTTTCTGGGTGCCAAGACTATAATTTATTTTGAGTATCTTATCAGATGCCAGTATTTCTTGCAGTGTATAGATATTCCTTCTTTATTCAGGGACTTTGAAAGAGAATGATTGATGAATGGAGTTGCTCCATCAGAGGTAATGATTAAAGCTTCGGCTTTTAATACTCACTCTAGATTATTTCTTTTACCATTTTAACTTAAAGCAATAAAGTCATAAATGTTTCATTAGACAAGTTTAGAGCCTTCAAACTAGGAAAGTATTCCGTTAAATCAGACGACAGATAAAAGTTTGAAAAATTTCTGATAGAAGTGCTGAGGGCAGGTGTATGAGCCTTTTGCATTATGATACCTTATTTTCAGCCTATTTTTCACCTAAATAAAAAAGGAAGATTTTGGTCTGAGTGACTTCTGCACATTTTCTTTCCTTTTGTCTAAATCATTGAGAAAAATGATTTAGGAGGAGAGTGTGTGCATAACAGAGGAACTGAGTTCTTTGTAAAATAAGCAACCCCTCTACGAATTCACAGCCTTATAACTATGACCCCTAATGTTCTCCTAAATGTTCCAAACATAAATGAGTAGATATTGGTTATTATTAAAATAATTTTTCTACAGTGTTTTAATCTTTCTTTTCTGCATTTGATGTTCTCCTGCTTGAAAAAATGAACATGTTTAAATCTTCATCTGCTGACAAGGCATGACCTCGTCTGATATATAGGTTCTAGCCTGTATAGAGAGGATGGCCAGTTGTTTCTTTTTAGTTTATTTATATCTGGGTTGGTTTTCTTTTTACTATCAGTATCACATTTCACTCTAAGTGTTCTATGTTTTTACATACCTGCAGTGCCAAAACATTTTAACACTTAATATTTTTTTTTAATTTAGAATTAGTCTTAAGAGCTAACATCTTGATCATTGTTAAAAAGCAAAACAAACCTAAACCAGTCTAGATATAGACAATTAAAATTAGATTTTAAGACAAGCTAGATAAAGGATCCATAAGAAAGGCTGTAAAAGCTATTTGAGCACCAACATGCTATAACTAAACACATACTGACAGTTATTATTTTCAACATTTTTTCTGTTTCCTGTAGAAAGTAATTTTTAAAATAAATTTTACTTTTCCAATTTTCTTCATTTTTCAAATGCACAGTAAAATATTTCAAAAAAGATGCATCTGGATTCATCTTCACATGTCCTGTTCCCATATATTTAGAAATTTGTGATGTGTACACTGTTACACACAGCACAGAGAGAGCAGCTCACTGGCCAAAGGCAGCTTATTTGAACTTCCATAAAGTTTTCACCTCTTCTATAAAAAGTCATTTAGAAATTAAAATTAAAATGCTGCCTAAAGCTTGCTTCTTAACTTTTAATTTTAAAAATCCAAGATCCCAGCATTCTTTGGCCTCACTCAGGCAAAACTGAGTTTCCCTTTTAAACTAAAACTACAAGGGTGCAGTGTTGTAAATATCAGACTGCCAAAAGCATGACTATTTCCATGCTAAACCTTTAGCCTATCTTGTTTAAAATTATAACTCCTGTAAAATTATAATTTCTGTATATTGTGTTATAGTATCTAAACTACTGTATAGTATCCCATCTTCCAGCAGAGTTATGATAAAAGTACCCAGAAAGTTTCCCTGTGACAACAAATACTTCTTTTAAATGTTGCACTTAACATGAGTCCTGCTTTGAGATGCTTGAAGTTTGATGGCTTCAGCAGCCATTCATGTCCACAGAATGTTAGAATATTGATTTGAAGAAACAGAAATAGATGTCCACATTAGCTATTTTTCTACTTCTCTCTCTAGAATGGAAAAAATACAAGGGAAAACAGAAATATCAGCAGGTGTGCCAAGGCCTCTGGTAATTCATTTGCCATGTTGTGCTATCATTTATGCCTATTTGATTGCCAAAATAAAGAGGATGCCCAAGTTAGGTTATGCTTTATTTTTATTTTATTAACTCCAGCCTTGGTCTCTTGTTCCCTTTTTCTTGCTTAGTGCCATTACAGACATTTCATTTATGAGTACTATCAGTAGTTATGAAAGAGCAATAAAAATGATTGAGGGTCTGGAAGGGACTGATTTATGAGGAAAGGAGAAGAGCTAAACATGGAGTGCCTGTCTAAATAATGATTCATGAACGGCATGCTAAATATCTGTAAGTGTTTTAAGGGGGTAAATGAGAGAGGAATCAGGTAGGGTGGCTCAAAGAGAAGTAACCAGGAGTGACTGAATGGAAGTAAGGGAAGGATTTAGGCGCATTTTCTTTTATAGCCATATTTTTCTAACAGTAAAACTGCATGCAACAAGAAACAATCTCCTGGGGCTGCTTAAAGCAGTGCTGCCACTTGACTGGATCAACTGCACCATCAGGACACTAAAAAAACAGTCTCTGAATTGGCCATACTATAGGAACTCCTTCTTTACACATACTTCAAGGTGTTCTGCAGCCAGTACTTAACACCTTGGGACACCTTTTTTGGTCAGGTGATGAGCGTTAGGGAGCAAAATCAATATAGACATAGGTCTTTGCAAATTATGACATAAATCACAACTTTAATCTTCAGTGCTTCAGTTTGTATCACAAAACTGAGAAGAAAGAAATGCTTTGCCTTGCGGTATAATTCCAGGGATCAGGAAATCTCAGGCCATGCTTCCATCCTTTATTTATGGATGTTTGAAGCAATGTACCTTGTCACCCACACTGAGAGGTAATGACTATGAACTTTTTGACGTGCATGATTCCATAGTTGGACTTGACATGTATGTCAAGTTCCTTTGAGCAGAGCAGGGAGGGAAACTTCCTGCTGATAACTCATCTGATACTGGCCATTCTGGTCATATCACGTGGATATTCTTAAGCTGTGTAAAAGGAGCAGAGAGAAATAAAAAGTTTCATTCATTCCCAACGACATTTTATTTTCTGCTTTGCACAAAAAAATTTTATTCACTTTCATTTGAAATTTCATTAAGTTTGTCAGTTCAGCTCCTAAAAAATAATCTGACTGACAGCTGCCAATCATGGGAAAAAATGCTTACATTAATTTTGAATCCCAGATATCCACCCACCTGCAAAGTTACCTTAAAAACATTCCCAGCAGTAAGATTAGGGAGAGAAAGCCAACCACAAAATATCTCACAAGAACAATAGTGAGACAAGCAGAAGAGGAGGACTTTGAATGCCGGGGAAGTTGCTCTCCTCTTTTTAGAAGATCCAGCATTCTCTTGTTATTACTATGTGGAGTTAGAAAGACAAGGATTAGTGACTGTGTTTCCCCTACTCTGACTTTTTATAACTTTATTTCTCTATTAGAACATCCTGCTGGATTTGTAATCATTCAAAAATGTAGTTCCATTTCAGCTCCTTCATAAGATGCATTCCTCAGGAGGTGAAGGAATGGTACAGAATGGTGCATCTATAAAAGGATATGAAACAGATTTACAGAAACACAGAGTAGCTAAGGTTGAAAGAGGACATTAAAGGTCATCTGCTCTGCCAACCCTGCTCAAGCAGGTCCACCCACAGCCAATTACCCAGGACTCTATCTGGACAGCTTAAGAATATCTACTGGGATGGAGACTCCACAACCTCCCTAGGCAACCTGTGCCAGTGCTTGGTCAACCTCTTAGTGAAAAAGTGTTTCCTGATGCTCAGAAAGAACCTCCTGTGTTTTGATGTGGGCCCATTGCTTCTGGTCCTGTCACTGGGCATCACTGAAAAGACCCTGACTTTTTGTACCCTCTGTTTATGTATTTATATACCCTGGTAAGATCTTCCTGAGCCTTCTTTTCCATAGGCTGAAGAGTCACAGTTTCTCAGCCTTTCCTAATTTGACAGCTCACTCCTGATCAACTTTTGGCCCTTCTCTGGAAGCTCCCCAATATGTCCACATTTGCCTTGTTCAGGGAAACTGAAAACTGGACTCCACACCCCAGGAGTGGTCTCACCAGTGTTGAGCAGAGTGCTGCTGAGTGGAGGAGTTCCCTCACCTGCTGACAGTGCTCTTCCTAATGTAGCCTAATACTGTTACTTACTGTCAGCCAGCTTTGTCATGAGTGTAGTGCTGCTTCATATTCAGCTTGATGTCCACCATGATCCCTCTTTTCTTATAAGATGCCTTCCAGATAGTCATCCTCCAGCATATACACTGGTGCCTGGAGTTATTCTTCCCCAGGTTCAGGGCATTACACACTGTTTAACTATGAAGAGGTCAGAGTAACGATGCTCAATTTTTAAAGGACAGATGATTTTGCTCCTTTTTCAGACATCCTTTCCTCAGTTTACACTTGAAGCTTGGTCATGCACTATTAACAAAGAATGTCTCTTTTTGCAATTGGTCTCCTAGCATACACCCATTCAAATCTTACCATGGAACCTGCCAATTTGGACTAGAAAATATGCAGTCAACATCTGTGAGCCAATCAGGAATCACTTCATTTGGTGTGATTTTTAATTTCTTCAGAGAAAGATGATAGCCAAAGGTCTTTGGATTCTTAGCATGCAAAGACTATTAACTTTCTTTATGACTGCTAATTTTGTGTCTTGCAGAAGAGACTCTTCATTAGCTTTCATATTTTTCTTCTTTTGCATCACACTTCTTACAAGAACTAGAGGAATTGTTATTACCATAATAAATTATGTCTAAGAGTATCCGTGAAACAACTTTGAGGAGAAGAATTTTTTCTTAATCATCCAATCCTGAATCCTAAAAGCTATTTTGGACTTGCTTGGGTTTATGTGCTAGTGTTAATTACAGAACCAAGTTAAATATTAATATTTCCTTTCTAGAATACCACAGTAGGTATAGAGGTTGCACCATATATAATCTGTGTACATAGATAAGTATGACTAATGCAGCGTACATCAAAAAGAAATCTGTCCTAAGGCACTATGCATGAGTCACAAAAACCATAGTATTATATTCAGAGTAATAATCAGTCAAGAAATAACAGACTCCTAAAATTTAATGAGGTCATTTAGTCAAAAAGTGTGTTCTTGGTTTGTCTTAAGCTACAGACCAGGGTTGTATGTGCTTGGCCCTTTTTCTTTCTTTTAAATTCTATTAAACAACCACATGCAATGGAGCTATAGATTACCATAACATTAGTCCATAACCTCAATGAGGTAATACAAGGTGTCTGCAGTTTCTGTTTTGTAGTCATGTTGCCTGCATATTATGGGAATCATTGTGATGAAAACCAACATCTCTGTCATAGACTGCTTTATAGGTGAATAATCCTTATTGTATCACTGTAGGTGATAGGGACAACTTGAAAAAAAACCCAAAAAAACCAGCTTCAGAGATGTCTGAGTCCAGATACTCAAATAAAAATAGGTAGGAGATTTACCTTTTAAGAAAGGTCAGGAGTCAGCAAACCTGCACCACTTTTTTCTTCTGCATGTAAGGGAAGGTATAACACAGGAACTGCTGTCATAAGTTCCTCACAAATCACATGGGTTTATTTTTCCTTTTCTTTCTGGAGTAGTATAGCTTCTGAAGAAAGGATGTTTTGAATTAGCTGCTTCTTTTTCATGCTGTCCCTTAAATATATCTGAAAGAAATACCTCTCTATTTCTCCTTTTTTTTTAATTCTTTTTCTTTTTCCCTAAAGTAGTGGATCACCAATAAATGAATATAAGTTTTTACTGTAGTCTGCAGTGACATGTTCTTTCTGTTTGGTTTGTACCTACTAGTGTGAAGGAAAAGCAACTACTGCAAAACCCTGATATTTTGAACTGTTGGTGAAATTTTATATGGAGAGGAAATCTAGGTTTGTTCAAGAACAGGTTTGCTCAAACACAAATTATCTACTCTAAAAGTAAAGGATCTGTAAATTTTAATGACATAATTTCTTTATACATTCCATAAATTTGAGAACTGTCCGGCAAGAGTTTCTTCTATACAAAGATAAATATGTTTCAACACAAGTTTTGAAGTAATACTAGGGAATCTTTTTCCACTTGTCCATTTGTGTCTTGCTTTTTGTTTTTCTGAGATGTCTTTCATCAATTGATAGCATAACCATACACACAGAGTAACATAAATTAATGATCCTAATATTTCAGTTGCAAATTACATTCTTCACTGCTCCAGTCCTGGAGCTAGCAGCCAGTCCTGAGTTAGTTGACATTGTTGGCTATTATTTAACACTATAGAGCTGGGAAAACTGGGGGGGAGGGAGGGGGGAAGGCAGAGGAAAGGCTTTTTTATTTAGGCCATTAATTACCTCATAAAATAAATCTTAAGAAGTCACCTTTGTGATGTGGTGTTTGGCTAGCCTTGACACTGGAGATGCAAAACAGGAGGTTAATTTGAAGAGGTTTTGTTTAAGATGAAAAAAAAGTACAGTAGATATACAGAATATTACTTTATCCTGTAAGAGAAAATAAAATGCATTAACATTAACAAAGTACTTTGTTGATACTTATCTTATTGAAGAAGAGGACATCGGACTGATGCCAGCAGGTTTGGTGATTAACTGTGGTCAAAAAACACAATGCTGTCAAAGACTACTTCTTTATAGTGCTGGTGTCTTTTTACACCCCACAGAGATAATGACTGGGTTGCTAGGAAACTTACTTGAGTTTAACAAAGGGCAATGTAGGCATCTTTTCTATGGAAATGATGCATGAGCCAAAAGCTGTGTTCCTTAAGGAGCTACTTACCCTAAAATGCCTTTATTTTGTTTTACAATGAGTGGACAGGTGCACTTGTCTCTTCACAGAAACATTTTAATGTATTTTACTGCTGCTAGAGTGTATAAATGTACCTTAATCAAACTCCAAGGAGGATATTTCCCTAAGATTTGATGGGATCAGTCTGTTTTCAGAAACACATAAGTGTTCAAACTATATCAGTGGAAGAACCAAGGGACATTACCTTTCTTTCCTGAGTATGTCTCTAACAAAGCAATTCTGCAAATCTAATGTCATACAAGCAGGAAGTTGGAGGGGGAAAGAGTTATTCTTTGGGATTGTTTTTTATGAAGGAGAGCCTTGGTTCTGAATTCCTTTTCCTTAAGACAAGACTTCTTTTGTGAGTTTTTTTGGTGCTGTCCCTTCACTTCCCCGGCCTTTACTCTAAAGCTTCAAAATAGAATAAGCAGCTGCAAAAATGTTCTTGTGCCTTCCTCCTCTGAACTACCACAATGCCCAGGAACATTCAGACAGCTCCAGCAATAGGTGGCTCACCTCCATGGTGGGGTCTCTTAGATGCTGCCCTTGTTTCAGCACCATCCTCCATACAGGGTTTAGAAAGAGTTTCTATCCTGGGATTAACCTATATGAAGCCAGTGAAGACACTAATATCCCTCTTTTCTTATTTTTAGGGGCATTTCCCACCAGGCCACAACTTTACTCTGATTCATATCTATTGCCCACAAATTTAGGCAGACTTTGCAACATTTTTGTGAAAATATTCTACATAGACATTCTATGTGTTGGTTGAATTCTATTGGTTTTATCCTTTTTGAATTTTATTAAAATTTGCTGCGAGCTTTCTCTTCTCGGAGTAACCATGGCAGCATAATTACCTTACCTGCTATTTTCTTCTTCCTCTGTTATCAATATTTTTTTCTAGGGTATCATAAGTATATACAAAAATAAACCCCCACATTGAAATAATATTAGGAGGCTTTGCTGACATTTTTACCCTCACAATTTTATGACCACTGAGAGTAGATTTGCTTTTCTTGTTGGGAGTATGGTAGCTATCACTTCCACTGTGCAGGCCACTTTATCATTGTTGAGATCATACAAATCATCAAAAATGATGTCTCATGCTCTTCAGCCGAACAATTTATATCTATTTCTTGCTGTCAAAAGAATAATGATATAAGTTTAAAATAACAAGTCAAAGAGAAAATGAAAATAGATCTTATGGACTTCAACCTATAATCATGGTTCCTGATTACTGTCAGTATCTGAAATCATAGATATTCAGAATACTGAGCATGGGTTCCAAGTTTTTTAGTTTTAAATATCTTCTCATAAGCAAAATTATGTATTTTAGTGTCAGTCAACAGTTCTCATTTTACCTATGAAACAGATTATCCTAAAGACCCCAGAAATTCCTTTGTAGAATTCAAATCACATGATTCTTCATAGCTTTTTGGTTTAAGGTGGTTTTTTTGCGTGTTTTTTTGTTTTGTTTTGTTTTGTTTTTATTCAGCTTGGGTTTTGGGCTTTTTTTTTGCGTGTGTGTGTAATTGCTGGCATTAAACCCATGTTAAAGTCAGGAATAGCTCTTTTTAGAAAAAAAAATTTATATTGTAAGCAAGAATAATCTAAAACAGTGGTAGGAAAGAAGTATTCCAGTCCTTGGGCATCCCAGAAAAGGTAAATATAAGATTTGATGAGTTTTTAATCTATTAAAAAAATTCACCAATTAAAACTATGAAAGTAATGACAACAGCATTTTTATTGTTATAGAAGCAATTGTAAAACTGGGATTTGATTAAGAAAATGAATATAACTGTCCTGACTATAAGAGAAGGAAATTAAAAGGTGAGAGCGGGGAGACTTGTAAAATTTTGGGGAATAAAGTCTAGTGAACTCAGAAAGGTCATCTGAAAAATAAGTAGTTTACATCACACCACCTGTCTCTATATAATGCATGCTATACTATTTTTCAAATTTTATATGTAGGTATGTAACAGTTCTAACTGTAAAAGCAGTAATCAATATTATAAATGTGATTATTTTTCAGCGATTATATAAAAAATAATTCAATTCTGAATTAGTGAGTTTGAAAGAAGAGAAAGAATCAAGGGATTGTTTTGAAGGAGAACTGAACTAAGAAACACTGATCCTTCATGAGACTCACTGAATTTGTGTTGAACTTAAAAAGCCCAGAAAACTGGTTTCTTTGAATTCCTCAAGATCAAATATGCCGCTGACTGAAATTTTGTCTAGTGATGAGCAGAAAATTGATGGGTCTGATGATCCTGCAAGACACTTTTATTTCATTGTCTTTATTGAAACATAGTCACATGTTAATTAATGTTTCTTCTCAGACCTTTCAGCAACATTTTCACATCTGCTGTATTCAATAGTAATTTTTATTCATTTCTGCATCCAAAACACTGCAGAGATCAATCTGTGCTGTATGATATAAAAACAACTAGAAGGCAAAAGCTTCAACTTGATCAAAAAGTTAAAATTTCCTTTTATATTAATGAAATTGCCTTCAAGTGAACAAAATCAACATTAAAAATAGTGACTGCAAGGCTTAAATTCACAGATTTGCTAACAAATTTGGCAAGCAGAAAAAAATAGTCAGTGATAATGGAAGAACTGCAGCTTAGGTCTTGTGAAGATTGTGCTGATCCACAATGTGTATTGAGCAACAAAAGTGTAAATTATGGCTTTAAACAAAGTAATTATTATTCAGGTTCATCTGACCACAAAGATATAATCAGACACATCACTGACTTAAAAACTCTTTAGTACTCAGTGATCCTGCACATATCCAGAACTGCTGTTTTTTGAGGATCCTGGTTCACACCTGAGCTCTGTTTTGTGTGCCTGTGTTCTACCTAGAAAGTAGGTCATCTGGATTCAGTTCTTTCCTTCCTGTAACAGCATTCAAAACCAAAACATCTCCCAACTCCTAGATGGTGCCTTAGTCAACAAGCTGAAAAACCTCCAGCAGTTTGAAGAATTGATTCTAGAACTCAACAGAGGGAATTTGTAGAGGAGGATGCACAAAACTACAGCCTTGCAAATGACGCACTCCTTTTATATGAAAAATATACTAATTCTGTTCTGTTTGTGCATTTTGTGTTTCAAAACCACTGCTAAAATACTGAATAACATCTTTCAGAGAACGTATCTAAGCCCTGATCTCTCTGGATGATCATCTTATTAATGAACTTCCCAAAGCCCTGTGGATCCATACGCTTTCCTGCAGTGATACAACTTCAGAAAGATAGAAGGAACTTATCTTTAGCATGAATAGAAAATAGCATAACACCTGGTGCTTTTTATGGAAATGCAAATTTTAGGTTGGACTCCCTCTCACTTTTACATTGAAGACCTGACAGAAGGAGGTGGATATCAAAGGGAAAAAAATGCTTAACATAGGAGTGAATATAAGATTAACACAAGGTGTTTTTTTATGTACAGCCTTTTTATTTTTTACATATGACCTAACTATGCTTGTTCATTGTGTGAGATTTTTAGGTTACATTTCTAGTACTTAACCCAGTAAGTCCAGCTTTTATTTGTGATAAACATGCTTGAAATTCAAACACTTCCAACAACTTGTAGTTAGCCAAGTTGTTCATTAGACCTATCACTACATTACTCAACAACTAAAGTAATGCCAGATGGTTAATCAGGCATGACATCTGAACTAAAAATCCATACTGTGATCCATAGAGTTAGCTGTTCTCACTCCTGAAATACCCCATGCAGAACTCAGTATCCAGGTTTCCTAGGACCTATTTTGTAACACAGGGGCAGCAAAATGAGCTCATTACTAATTTAGCCCTACATTATCCACAAATGCAGCCTAATAGGAGATTTTCAGAGCAATGTTTTTGATGCTGGAGATCTGACTCACACAGTATGGAGGGTTCAGGGTCAGACTCTGTGCCTTCAATGCCTGCAGCAGTGAGAAGTCATTGGAATACTTCTATAGTAGATCTGGGGGTTTTTGCCCAAAAGGGCTCCCTTGCAGTATTTCTGGGCCTGCTCTGCAGTGTAAACTGAGGCCAAAAGTGAGGTGACCTGCCGTCCTGCCCCAAAAAAAATTCCCTAAATTAGTCTCACCCTTGTGATGTGAAAAACCTGGGAAATTGGGGGATTTCAAATCTAAAAGGATTCTTGGATTTTGAGCAAGCTACAAGAAATCCCGTGGCCTTAGAAATCCCCTGGGGCATCTGGATACCCTGTGCTGGCTGGGCAGCTCTGACACAAGCAGCACAACCCCAGCTGGGTCAGTGGAACCCCACCATCCCCTGGACAAGGCCTTTAGTTCAATATCATGGCACCAGAATTTAGGTACCTTTTATAAAGAGGTGTCTTGTGTGCCACGTCATGCAACTCTGCCGGTGATATTGTCAACAGTGTGGAGCCCCCTGTGGGATCAGAGCAAGGCTTTTCCTCCAAAAGCAGATCTCCATCACCTCATCCTCGAAATCACTCCTTAGGCTCCACTGACTCTGTCTCCATCCACTGTAGCAGAGCCTTATAGGCCCATACAGTGGGAATGCAGATATTTGTCACACAAGCAGGCACATACATGAGACACAACATTAAGTGTCTTAATCTTGCACTGGGTTTGTTTCTTGAACTCAGAACCTGGCCAGGATGAATTTCTCAAAGGGTTGTATAAGTACCAGCAGAGTATTCTTGTTCAAATCATTCACATTAGGATTATTCAGATCAATGTAAATCTTTATAAACTGATCTTTTAAGAGGGAGTATATTTTGAAAGGGCAAGTGACTTCAGCAAGAGAATGTCAGGGTCTCAGAATAGACTCAAAAAGCTAGCTTCCCTTTGCAGGGAAACCAGAATACTTAACACTGGCATACTGGCCGAATGGCAAGTTTTTAATTTACAACATGAATTTATTTTTGGTTTTGGAATAAATATGTTTATGGAGTAAATTTAGGATTTTGAGTTCTACAGGAACTATCCAGTAATATAGTAAATTTTAGAAAATATCAATTTGCAGGGAAATCTTGCAGCCAATGAATAATTCTCCTCTCTCTTTGCCTGTTGTTATTAATTCCTCTCTTGCAGAAGAGCAGTAACTCATTTCTCCATGTGCTTGAGGGACAGATTTTTCCTCTTCTCATGCACAGACACAGACAGTGCCTCACAGCTGAGGGCTGGGTCATCTTGCTATACTTAAATCACTTCTGTTAGCTTTACAGCCCTCATTTTACTCCATCCATTTTCTTTTACTTCTTTCTGCCTCACTTGTGGAAACTGAAGGACAAGATCTACCTGCTTTACAGTGACAAGAGTCCCTCTGTGACAGGCAAAGAAGAAATTTAAAGATACAGATGGGAAAAAGCAGAAAGGCTGGAAGATCGTTAGCAGGCACATCTGTGTTTTAAGGAAGAAGTTAAATTTAGGATAATTGAATATCAACATGAATGTACTCAGCCCTCTGAGCCAGAAGGCAGGGATGGGGAGCAGAATGAAGCTCCCATAATCTAAGGGAAAATGGTCAGTGGTCTGCAACACCACTTAGACACACACACAAGTCTGTGGGGCTGGATGGGATTCATCCAAGAGTATTGAGGGATCTAGCAGAAGTGCTCCCTGAACCACTTTCAAACCCAGAAGTAAAAGTAATTTGAAGAATAAATTTTACCTGAATTACTACCTTAACACTTGAAGACAGGCTGAATATCTTTCAAAAGTTTTGGTTGTCCTGTCCTCAAGCCTTGATTAATTCTATGATCTGATACTCAGAAATCACTTCTACTTTGTATGGAAAATCTGTATTGCTGGAATGATGAGAACTCGTTGCAGTGCCATTGGGGTCTTTGCATTTTTAACACAAAGAGTAATGTTGCAACTGAAAAGTGGATTTGTCATTTTTTTCTCTGCTGTTTTTATAAATTATGCAAATCATAACCCATTGCAGGTCACAGCACAAGATTTAGAGAGCAAGGGTCTTCTCTGTTTTCCATTCCTGATGACCCGGATTTGATTTCTAGCAAATTTAAAACTAGAAATGTCTGAGATAATTTGATGTTCAAATTGTTCTGATAACTGAACTAAATTCACTTTAGTACTGAGACTGTAGCTGACTAATCTGGCGTGTTTCATTAATTTACATAATTTAGTTTAAAACTGCATTCTATGGTCCATAGTAAGAGCTAGATCAAAAAAGCAAATTGTTTTCATCAAATCAACACTTCTGAATTTATATTTTTAAGGGGTTTTTTCATTTTTACTTTTTGTTTTGAAAAAAAAAGATTCTGAAGTATCTTTTCAGAAGTTTTAATCAACCTTTCAATATGAAACAAATGCTTTTGATTTGAATCCCATTAGTAAGTATAATACTAACTGAGGTTTGATTCCTAATTACATTTTTGGTGATGAAAATCATATAAATTAATTTTTTACAATTTCAAATACTTTTACACACTTCTTGGATGTTAATGCTTTGCCACTGATTTGAGAAGTACTTTTCAACTTATTTTTCCAACTGATATCTATGTAGAAAATTCACGTTGTCATTTCTCCAGATAAATATAGACAAAATATAATAGAAAAGAAAAAAGTTTCTTTTCCAGAGCGCAATTACTTCAAGGTATCATTTTTGCACTTTGCATACATAATGGGAATGGCTAATACCATTCCTTGCTTTCAAACACTTCATCTGTGCTTGACATGGAGAAAATGTCATTCATTATGTGGCTGCTAACACAGTTTCTGTTCATTGACCCCAATTACAGGAGCTATCACTGCTCAGGTTTAAGAAAGCACTTAGGCACACACTTGAGTTCCATTAGAGGGACTTGTTGAGTGGGCAAAGGCAGACAGAGGCTGAAGTGCCTGCTTGAACAGGGCCCATCTCACGCACTGGCCCTCCCAGCGTCGATGTCCTGTAGCACACCAGTCTCTCATTGACTCCAGCAGGGCAGCTCATGCAAAGAAAAGGTCAAAATTAAGTACACGTCTGAAAATTGGCAGGACCAGAAGCTGGATGTCTTTGTAGTTACCTACAGGTGACTGCAAGCAAGCCTCATCCACAATGTAAACTGGCCTCACACATGCTGTCTCAAAGCCTGACTGTTGTGTCAAAGCTGGAAGGAAGCTGTTAGACTATTCCTTAGGCAGCCACTGTGGCTGCTGCTGTGGGCCATGGTACCACATTGCACGGCTGTTGTGATAGATTTGGGGTTGGGATACAGGACAAAGAGAAGCCCTGGCAACAGAGATGTCCATGCTTCTGCATTAAGTAGCTGTATCTCAGTCACAAAGAAAACAAAGTGGTTAAAAACATCATTCACTACTGCATGGTTCACACAGAGCTGTCAGAGCTAAGACATTGGAAACAACTCCCCAGCTCACACATTGGGCAGCCTTTCCCCAGTTTCCCTCATGTACCACTCACTGACAGGAGGGGCCAGGGACAGCAAGGTGCTTTCTTATGAAACAGAGAAATGGTGCCCACGTGTGATTAGGGAAATTAAATTATTTTATTGACTTCTTTTTCCTCCAGAGAAGGGAAGCTAAGACTGAGCATCTATGGTAAAAGAAAACCAGCTTTTGTCTGCACAGAGCACAAAGCTTTCATAGGGGTGAGGGATTTAAAGAGAGATGGTATCTGTAACTGTACATCAAACCATAAGCCAAATTTACAGTATGTCATTCACTTCCCTTTGATTATTCTATAGTTTGGCCTTGGTTTTTTTTTTTTTTTGCTGAAGTGTTTTTTACTCTCACATGACAGTCCATTGAATTTAACAGAAACATCCAACTCCTGTCATTCTTGACAGACTTACATGTCCTTGTAGATCAGATTATGAAAACAACCTTTCTGTCTATTATGTCACTAACAAATCAATGCACTGATGCTTCAGGTGAATAACTTCTTGTTAAAAATACAGCCTACCAACAAGGAAACAAATGTATAAATTACCTCTGGGCCAGCCATCACATGTATTTTTTTTCCTAAACTGTATTACCTCCTAGACACTTGCTGCAACACTCTTGTATCAGAACAGACAATACAACATCACGATTTTTCAGGACGAAGAAAGGAAATGTAATGAAAATGCCACTTTTAATAAGAAAGCTCAGTAATATTCAGTCTCAGTTGTTCCAGCTGAGATATTAATGTCTTGCACTTCTTTCTGGAATTCAATAACTGAGAGAAAAAGGTAGGGATCAGGGGGTTAAAAAATTCTTGGCTGTGCTAAGCATATAAGGTCACTGGAATTATTGCTATAACTGATCTAATAGCAGTTGCTCTTTTGACATTTTTTGCAAGATTTTTCAAGTCAGCTGGAAGGGAACTCCTTACCTGCCTAAAGCATAAAAATGATAACTCAGTTTTTTCTGCAAGATTGAAGCTTTATCGCATGGAGACCAAAAAAGTTATGAAATATTTGGAGTGAAATATTTTTGTAAGAAAGACCATTACCTGCACACAGGCACAAGGATTGAATGCAACTGCACCTCAAAGTCATGGACTAGTATAGGGAAAGACCTGGTAGTCAGATATTGAAAAATGCAGTTTTTGCATCCACAAGCCATTTTCTGCTTTCAGATCCTCTTTTGGCCTAAAAAAACACTGTAGAGAGACCTTCTGACTTCAGACCTGTTTTGTGGAGTTATGTGCCTAATGTAAAAAACACAAGCAGAATAATTCACTTTCATGAGACTGTCCTGTGCATAAAATTAAGAATGAGTGCTTTTAACCTCCAGGAGACAAAATCCACTATTGTCATACATGTGTGATCAATAGAGATATTTCAATTAGAGACTTGGGCATGGATTAGGAGAGCCTCAGCTGAGGATGATGCTTCGAAGGGGGGGAACTGGCTCCTTTTCAGTACTATCCCCTCAGTCTAAAATTGCTGAAGTACGATTGCTACATAAGTAGCAAATCCCCACATATCAGAAAGAAACTATGGGCAGAAGCTGAAAGGTTTTTTTGATGAAAAATTTAACATGTAGCCTTGCTAAATGTCCCTGTTTTTACACTGAAATCATGGTATTTTTGATTTCTTCTTTTGTTTCTTTTTTGTTAATGACAGTTTCAGAATACTTGGGATGACCAAGGTTTTGCTTATTTCATTTTTTCCTCTTTAAATCTTGTTGTGGCATGCATTTTTATGCTTAAAGGAAGAAAAGAAAATAGAGAAAAAAAGAATAAAGGAAAAGAAATGTTGATTGAAAAATTTCATCCCAAGACATGTTCTTTTTGAACAAAAGACAAAATTACAGCTCTTGTATTTGTCATATATCACTTTGTTTACAAAGCTGTATCAGTTTAAAAACAAGTCCTATATTTTAAAGTGTACATTTTATGTTTTGAAAATTAAAAACTTGAGATTTTTTCTTCTGAGATTTTTTTTCATATTATACCCTTCAATTCTAAAAGGAAAATTAAACAAACAATAAAAGAAAGACTGAATATTTTGAGTTATTTTAAAATCCAATGGACCAAGCAAAATCTTATACCAAAAATCATGGTAGCAAGTAAAAAACCTCTGTTGGAATGTAAGTTTCTTATTCAGGCCCAAAACATTTGCTCAAGCTAAATTGTACAGAATTTAGGTAAATGGCCAACAGACCATGCTTGATTTATTTAAAAAAGTCAGCTGCTAGAAAAAAAATATTTGGGTAATGATGATAGTCCTTATCTTTTACACATAGTGTAATAATGAAAGTATTTTCCTTGTTGAATCTGAGTAAAAGGTCTCTAATCAGATTTCAGGGCTTCAAATCCTCATCTGCTACTTTGGGGTAGATGGGGTACAGAACAGCTGAGAAATAAATGAGTAAACCATGGCTGGGAAACAGAGCAGCAAAGTACACATGAGTCAAAAAAGGAACACAAAAGCATCAAACTCTTTAGTCAAAAGGTTAGCTTACTCCCCTTGAGGGGGGAAGACCAATTCAAGCCCTTGACCCCAGGCTGTTGTATGTATTCTCACTGGAGAATTATTGCATGGAGAAAAAAACCCAAGGTGCATAAATCACCACAAGATAGATAAGGTACTTTGAAAAAACCCTGTTATATTCAGTTTTGTTTTGCTTTGGGTGTTGGGTTTTTTTAAGGAAGGAAGAATATATGATTGCTCATTAGATTGGCATTGCAGGATGGCACGACGTCAGTGTTGGTGATGCACTTGATCTCCACTCATACTGTATTTCAAAGGTAGTTGTCCTTTGGATAAGCATTGTTTGGGGTTTACCTAAAAGTTACATAAAGTTTGAATGGCCTAAGCACAGAATAACTTAGTCTGAAGGGACTTTTTGGAGATGATCTAGTCCATTCCTCTGGCTCAAACTAGAATCAGCTAGTACATTGCCCAGAACCATGCCTAATGAGTTTTGAATATCTCCAAGGATGGAGGTTCTACAAACTCTGGATGGTCTGTGCTTGTACTCTGTAAACACAGTAAAAAGTGTTTCCTGATATTCAGAGGGAACCTCCACATTTCAGTTTGTACGCATTGCCTCTGCTCTTGTAACTAAGCACCACTGAATAAAGCCAGTCTCAATCCTATTGCACCCTCCCTGCAGGTATTTGTGCACCCTTTTCCCCCTGAGCCTATTCTTATCCAGCCTGACCAACCCCAGCTCTCTCAGTCTCTCCTCATACGACAGATGCTCCCATCCCTCATCTTCATATCTCTATGGCCATGCCTGTCTTGTGTAAGGGTGCCCAAAACTGGGTCCAGAACTCCAAATGTGACTCCACCACTGCTGAATAGCTGGGAAAGGATCACCTTCCTGGAACAGCTGGCAGTGCCCTGCCTAACGCAGCCCAGGATTCCACTGGCCCTCTTTGGTGGGAGAGTGTATTCATGGCAGGGCCTCAGGTCCTCTTCTGCAAAGGTTCCTTCCACATGGTCATCCTCACTAGCCTGCACTAGTGCTTTGGTTTGTTCTTCCAGAGGTGTGAGGCTTTGCCCTTCACCTTGTTGAACTTCATCAGGTTTCTCATCATCCCTTTTCTTAACCATATATACAAAATGTAATTATTCTCGAGTTACAGCACTCAATCTTATATGATTGCAACTTTCAAAATGTGTGAAATTAAAAGTGCTCTGGTGAATACCAGCGAACCCTTGTTGCAAAGTAAAAACTGGTGTTTTTCTTATTCTGATCTCAGTTGTCAAAATACAGAAAATTGAACCACTGATAGTTTTTGAGCTTTTCAAGTACAGTATAGTTTTATGGATGCCTCCTGTTGGCTGATTAAGAATTCAGAGAAACAAAGAATATCTGCTGCTGCTTTTTCATTGTTATTTTTAACTGTCTCTTTTATCAAATGCAATAATAAATTGACTTGTCTGTAGCAGTGAAAATCAAGGATCAAACTGCAGTTCTTGAAATGATGACAAACAGCGTAGTCATTGAAGCAGAAAGGTTCCCCTGCCCCTATGGAAGTGTTTGTACCTAAATAGAACTGTCATCCTCCTCAGGATTTCATATTCTAGTGCAAGTAGTGATCCAGTTATGGTGGCTTAATCAATCCCATTCTGACATCAGTCAAGTTTTATGAGCTCCAATAAATGTATTTCAAAAACAGATTCATCAGCTGTAGGATTCCTCAGCTGTAATGTTCCTCAGCTTGTTATTCCCAACATCTAGGCCAGTGTCAGAAATGTACATGATCAGTATGCTTGAAATCTGAGTGAAGAAACAGTAATTGCAGAAAAAGAAAGAGGTTTGGAAAAAGAGGCAGGACACCAGTCTGTGTGCACAGGGCTGGAATTCTTAATCTAATTTTACCACTTTTGTAAATAGCTCTTTAATAAATAGTCCAACAATTCAGACTTATAAAGAATAGGTCCTCTAATATAATTACATAGTGCACAATGCATGAAGAAAAGTAGAACTTCTCACAGCAAGGAAGAGAGGGTGATTAATAGGAAAAGAAAGCAACAGATTGGAACAGAGCAGGAGGCATTCAGGAAAGACTCAGGCTACCTGTAATCCTTATTTCCAGGAAAATAAAGGAATCTTGCACAAACAGGAAAGTGGTGATAACAAAAATTAAATCTGGGTTTGTAGCAATTATGGGGGATGAGGGTAAAAATGGAGAATATGAAGATGAAGTTTATTACTACCCCTTTTAAAGGACAAATTAGGAAGTCAATGAGACAGTGTGGCTAGATATAACTTTCTATCAAATAGCTGGCAAACACTGGACTGTTGCCACACAGGAGAGAATAAATTGGATATGAGCTGTTTTCTAAGAAAAATTGATCTGCTACTGATATAAGGTGCCCTGTCTAAATGTAAATCCCTGCAGACTCCTTCTGTAGTGACTAGTGAGATACCTCTTCAGAAACAATTTATCATATTAAAAAAAAAAAGTCAAATATTATTTATTTCTTATAGAAGTCTTTAGTTAGTTCAGTGTTAGTGAAACTAGAAGACTGGGTGGAAGAGATTTTATCAGTAAGGCCAATTGACGACATTTAAAAAGAAAAACAAAACTGTCCTTTGGAACCAGAGATGGGTCTCAGGAAGTTACTGATCCCTACAGCTGCCACAAGGCTGTACCTAGGAAGTTTCTAACATGTTTGTCAAAGCTATTTATTAGTTTTTCAAGTACCTCAATAGCTCTAGATTTTTTCTCCTAATGTTCATTACTTTGAATGCAAAGAAATTATTTTCATGGGGAATAAATTCTGTAAGGATTATTGAACACTATCATCTACTGTGCTGTAAGAGCATTTTAGACATTAAAGGCAATATGCTCACCCCTTCTTATCTACCTCCCAAGGCACCTGATTCTGGCCATTGACAGAGACAGGACACAAGTCAGGATGCATTCTATCTTTCTAATATTGCTCCTTAATATTCTTTTCTTAGTGAGGATACACTGCACCAGTCGCTGCAGAAAAATAAAAAGTTTTCAAAAAGTCAGAATCAGATGTGAGATTTTTAACACCAATTTCTGGGAGGCATTTTTTCAAAGCAATGAGTTTAGCTACACTAAAGTGACTCCCAAACAAGAGTGACCAAGCTGCAAAGGGTAAAAGGTGACGATCCCTGCTGGAGAACAAGAACTTCTGGCTAATCTTCAAGAGCTCTAGCAGCAGGACAGAAATCCTGAGTGTTTAGTCATACAGTGTCCACTACAGTTATCACAAAGATCAGCATGTCTGGAAGGAAAATATTCACTTGACATCCAGGGGTGGGAAGAGAGTAAGAAATAATCCTAGCCATCTCTTCAAGGCTTCCTGTATTCTGATTATCCCAGCAGGGCTGTGTGAGACCAGCACCAACAGCAGAGCTCCTTCCAGGCAGTGTCAAAGTTGGTCAGGCTCTTAGAGCACAGTATATATTTTTCAGAATGAAAGAAAAGAGGAAATAGATCACAGAGCAATAAGCAGCTTACAGTCACACCTTGCCTTCCTAATACTGCCTATTGCACCTCTAGGAAGTAATTTTCTTTAGTCTGATTTTTTTTGTTCTGATTTAATGTCCCCTATCCTATCCTATCCTATCCTATCCTATCCTATCCTATCCTTTATGGAAGTTATAGATATAGGAGCAGGTAACACCCATATGCTGTAATACATGTATCTGCACAGAAATACATATATCTCTTGTAGTACACTGATGCAATAGTTTTTGGATATTTCATCATGTGCCCTGCTTCTATGCAAATAGAATATTTATTATTGCATTCTTCCAAAACATCTCATCTGTTACAAAGGATGAAATCCTTTCAACTGCTTCAACTGCTGCACTTTGCATCTATGTTGTTATATCAGTAAAAAAATTGCATTCCACCTGATTTGTGGAGGCAGATGCATTGTAACCCCTGCCACACCAAAAAGCAGAAGTACCGTGCTGAAGGAAGTACCAAGTCACAGTGTTTTAGAATATAAAAACATTATTATGCCAGTGGAAACATGCAGTAATTTGATAAGAAATTCCTGAGAAAGTCAAGGTTTATAGATGTTTGCAAACATCAGTGGCACCAAGCACTAAGGAGCTGGACTAAGAAATCCATTTATTTAATTTCAATGCAGCACCAAGATATTGTCAAACTGAAACAGAGTTATAAGGGCCTTGTAGAGTATGCAAATAGAAAACAAAAGCATAGTGCTAGGAAATAACCACTAGGACAGTAAGAAAAATATGAAGTAGATCCCACAGTGCAGCATAAGATACTACAATATGCAGTACTTTATTGGTTTTAATGCACCTCAGAGGAAAGAAATGGTAAATCAGCGAAGAAAAGGCAATGCCGGCCATGCTGGAACTTCTAATACCTTCTAGGAAAATGTAAAGGACTCACATGAAGTGGGGTTCTGCCCAGCACATAAAGAGTTTCTCAAAATACGCAGAAGATTTCAATGTGAGTCCAGTGATCCTGTTCACACCTGTCAGCCCCTTCAGGAGAAAGTGGTTTCTGTATGTGAACAAACAAGCTTAGCTGGGTAGGTAGAATGCTCCAAGAAGGAGGAGAGCACCCCATACTGAAAAAGGAATATGGGAAAAGTTCAACAATGGCTGTCAGGAATGAACAAAAGGGCAAAACATTTTCTCATGCCAAAGAGTATTTTGCAATGTCTATTAGAGGAGTCATACACACTGCAAAGAAGCTGTTGAGATAATGTCAGGCTAAGCAGGCACCCTTTAATGACAAAGGAGCTGAGAGGTTCTGAGACTGAGGAATCCTGATGTGTTCAGTCACATTTGAGCTAAAATGAGTGAAAGACAACATGCTGAGCCTCAAAGGCTCCTGATTGTGTTATACCACTACACACTCAAACATTAAAATAGGAAAAGCTGTCCTAGACTGGGAGCTGTCTCTCCTCAGTGGCAATAGCACAAGAAAAAGGATATTATTTTGATCAATGCAGCAAAAGAATGGTTTTGGTTATTAAAGGAAAAAAAATTGAGGATGAAGATAATTTTGCTGACTTTCCCCTATGGTTGTATATCTGGTACCAGCAGATTAGTCCAGATGTTTCAGAGCAGAACTCATTTTCAGGAGGGAAGAGAAGCAAAAGGTAGGAAAAAGGATTGAAACTGGCACCTGGAAAACAAATTACATGTGTAAACAGCTGTAATGGTAGGCAACTGCAGTATCTCTGTAGATAGGTTTTAATTTATGAAACTTGTATTTTAGTCTTGTACATTCTTCTACAATGCAAGCAAGAAACATCAAGATGGAGCTGAAAGCTTTCCAAACATGCACATGGAAACATTCAGAACTTCTGTCAGTCCCTTGCTTTCCCTTAGGCAGGCTGTGCTGTCCAAACTGTCCTCTGGTACAGGCTGGAGAAGGGAGTAGCGAAAGCAGGGCTCCCCTGGCGTGGGAGGATGAGCTGGGGGAAGGATGATCTGGGTCACCAGAATACAAGCAGTGCCCTCAAGGACCTAGGCACAGCTCCAAGCAAGGTCCACATGGTACCAGTGAAAGGTCTTGTTGACAGACAAGAGGTAATGGGTTATGTCCAAGGTCCCTCCAGGTGAGCAGCAGAACTTGGCCACAGTCAGGGTTAAAGGCAAGGATATCCAGTTCATAATCCTGAAAGCCAAAGGTTTAGATGTGGTCTGCCCTGCTCCTGTGTGTGGATCCAGTTTCTTGCAATAGGGTTATGTTCATTACTCCAGAAATGTTTAGGTAAATGCTAGCAGTGCTCAGTTTTCTAAATGTACAGGACCACACATTTCAGATTCAAGCTAGTGGCAGATGGTTCTACCATACTTTACTGAGTTTCTTGAACTGATGAAGATACATTATTTAGAAAAATGTAGTCAATAATTTATCACAAGTCATATGGTATTAAAAGGCCAGTGTTGCAATAGTGCACCAGAAAGCTTTGCTTTCCCTGGGTTAAAGTACACGAAAAGTGTGTTTTATCAATATTTAAGACAGTTCTGTAACTGGCTGGACCGAGCTTTTATTCATAAAGTGTAACAGTATCAGACATACAGGGTAAGGATCCTCAATGTATTCTGCAGTTTGTGATGTTAAAACAATGGCTTTTCAGTTCTGTGACACTTTAATTCAACAAAATGAGAATTTGAAAACTGCGTAAAAGCACAGATTTTTATAGTTTTTTATGGTTGGTACGGATTAGTGAAGTGAAAATCAGATAGGTTTCCACTTCATAAACTCATTCATTTGTGTAGGCAGAAAACACAGCCAAAGAGCCCTCCTGGGGGTTTGTGGCACTTCTGTTGAGTCACTGGAAACCTCAGACTTTCCCAGAAGAGGGAAGGATTGTGGCCTGGGGTGGTACAGTTGCCATCCCTGGAACAAGCGAATAGGAAGCTGAGTGTTATGCAAAGATGGATGTAAGGATTTGCCGCTATAAAGCTTTACATTTTTCACACAAAATTTTATTTCTAGATTGTTGTATAGCAGCCCTGAAAGCTATCTAAAAAACCCTTTACATTTGGCTACAAAAATATGTCTCAGAAAAAGTATTTTTCTGATGCTGCAAACTGGAGCAGCAGCAGAGCAGCAGTGTAAACTTACCAAACTTACCAAAGATAATCTCTTCTAAAGATTTTTATTTCTTCCTTCTAAAGCACTTTCTGAATTATGCTTGAAGGCTGTATTAACATCTCATTGAAAATTAAGAACACCTAGCAGCAGTTTCTTACTTTGAAAGCAAGATTCTCTGTCTGCATTAAATACTTTTCAAAGAAATTACTAGTGATTGTATAAATTACTCTAGATGAAGCATACTTGCAGTCACTAAAAATAAGAATAGAATTCCAGAATGCACCTCAGCATCCCAGTGGGACTTAAAAATGGAATACAAAATTAGCACCAAGCTGGTCATTTATTAAAGAATCATTTGGTTTCTTACCTTACTGAGCCTCACCTGCCTTCCCTTCACCACTAGAAATGTTTGTTCTCTTTCTCTTACCTCCCCTGCCAGTCGAAAGTAGAATTATACTTATGTGCTTAGAAGTTGAAACCACCATGTGCTGCAGCACTAGGGAAAACATTTATGATGTTAAAATATTTATACAGCTGGATTTGGAGAGATGCAGCATCTCCTTTTTGGTTAACAAGCTTGTCAACTGCTAGTTAGAAAAAAAATATAAAAGATGCCTTTAGAGCCAAAACTCCTCAAACAATTTTTGTCACAATCTTATGAACCATGTAATTCACAACATCATTTAAAACCTTTTGCTGTACCACATCCCAAAAACAGACCAGGACATGCACATAAATGCATGTAGAGTACACATATATTATTCTTAAGTCTCTGGGCCTGGAAAGATTTTACTTTAATTCTAACTCTGGGAAGAGAAAACAATTTCAAGAGAACAGGAAAACTGGGTTCTTGTCAAGGTAAAACAAAAATTACCCATTTGTTGCTCTTTATAATCTGGTAAGATTGGAGAAAGCATTTTCCTTATAGTAGCAGTCAAAGCTGGATTGCTTTGATATGTCTTAGATAAAGCTGTTATCCCAGGAATAAATTAAAGGTTAATATACAGTATTTATTCCAGTCAGTCATATCATTATTTTTGAACTGACAATAACATCTGAAATTACTGATTTCAAATCACTAATTTAGAAAACAGAAAAAAAAATCTATATGCATGACCTTGTTACTGCATAATATTGCTGGCACATTTCAGCACAGAGTGGCAGCTCACTTAGAAAAGCTGGAAAACATGATCACTGGAAGCTAGCAAACCCCCTCATGATGCGTGCCTGTCTGTCAGACAGGTGCGTATACAGAAATCTCATGGTTTGGGGAACTTAATTTTCTGTTTGAGCAGCTGGGAGGAGACAGCCTTTCTGGACAGACCCCAGGCAAGCCACTGCCCTACTCTGGTTCAACAGCAGCCAGTGTTTGAGTTCCCTTCCATTCCCTCTCTGCCCTCTGTAAGACAGAGTCTAAACATCATAGTCTGTGCCTGATCATTGCTGCAAGCACCTGGGAACCCCAAGGTTAATTTCCTAAAAAAGGAAGATCCTTAAAAAAACCAAGATCCTCATGATTAGCTTTTCATTTTTAACCCCATTTTGTGGTTCTGATAATGGGGTCTGGACAGTGTTTGGTGCCCATGAATTTGTTTTCAGGGAGGTTTACCTATGCCACAGACAGCCAAGGGCAAGTACTTATGCAAGCTTTCTTCTCTGTGGATTTGGACATTGCTTCCTATTTTAAATGCTGAAAGGTTGTATAAATTTTGACTTTGGGATTTAGATATGATTTCACAGAAGTGTAATATTGTTAAACCTTCCCTGAAGTTAATAGAGCAACTGTTTCTATATTTTAAAATTGTAAGGATGACAAATAGGTGTACACTCAAGAAACTGACACTCCTGACACTTCTACTGCAAACAAAGGTATGAAAAATGTCTGTTTCATTTAAAAGCCATAAGATGTCACTTGTGGGATCAGTGCCCTGGAGCAGACCTTCCAGTTCCATGTCTAATTTGGGCACAAATTAAGATCTGATTAGGACTGAAACCAAATTATAAGCAAACAAATAAATTTCCCAGAGTCAAGTGAGCTTTATGGATTAGTGCGTATTGCTTGGTGAAGACTCATCTGAAAAATGCAAACAATACAAAATCCAAGATCATGCAACCAAGAGGAAAAGATGTAAGTTGTTCCTGTGAGATGAGAGGATATTTTGTATTGCATTGATGTTAGACAAATTTTGGGGGTACAAGAGATAAAGGAAGAGATAAAGTCTCAGATACTGTAGCTCTGAGGATAAAGACAACCTGTGGGTATAGAACACTGCAGTTGTAAATGGCTGCTGCTCTCCTGGATCCAATTCTGCTGTTGACATTTTTAGAAGGGTAGCAAACAACAGGAGAGCAGTGGGAAAAGAGTGATTAATAAAACATAGCAAGTATAGGAAACTCAATTTATTCAGTATGTTCACTCCAGTATAATGACGAGAAAAGAACTAGCAGATAATTTTTAATCTAGGAGAAACCAAAGTTGCAGTAAAAACTATGATTGAAAATTTTAGGTAAATAAATTCAAAAGGCTTGTTTATGAAATAGAAGTAATTAACCTTCCCTAAAGAACTGGAGGAGCCTTCATCACTTGAAGTGGTTAAACACTTGTATGCTATTTTGAATTCTGTGCAGAATGTCACTGAGAAATATCTTTGTACTTGGTGGAACAGTCTGAAGTTCTTTGTCCTGTTATGCATAAAATCCCATTAACACTCCCCTCGGACTTTAAAAACTACATTTCTGGTAATATTAAGATATTTCTCCAAGGAGAAAACACTCTGCAACTTCCTGAAATCCTGGTGGCATTTAGCATCTCCTATTTCCCTTATATTCTGTTGCCTCGTGGATAGAAGAGTAACCAAGTTCCAAAGGAGAAACCTTGATTGTATGTACATTCATAGGGGGGCTTTTCTATGGATGTGTATGACAAATTAGGAGTACAGCTGTTTTGATATCTCACCTAAACCCCTGAATCATTGTTCATTCTGCATATTGAGGTTTGGTCTGCAGCTATCTGCATTCAGACAGGAAATAATTACATTTACATATGCAAATAAAATCATCTTCAGTAACCTAGGTCTTAGAAGCAAGGTCATTGTATTAAACTGATTACTTTTATCAAACTATCCTTGGGAAAAAAAAAAAAAAAAGAAAGAGAGAAAGAGAACAGACTTGTACAGACTTATCTGGGATCTGGGCTTCCATAGCCCTTCAATAAGTGCTATATTTAGAAGCAGGGATCAAAAACTTTGGGTATGTTTTATGTGCTTGGTTGTGGAGTCTGATTCTAATTGGTTTTACTGTCCTTGGGGATTATTTTCATGAAGTGAGACATCACTCATCACAAATAATAGTGCCACAATTAAGCCTTTCAACAGCAGAGTCATCAAGGAGAATTACCCATACCCAGAGTGAAAAACCTGCCTTTTTTAAACAGCTCTATGGACATAAAAAAAAAAAGGTCCTGAATTTCAGGCAATAATTTTGTCATAAAAGGGGTTAAAAATCTTTTTGCCAGATTTTACTATGACTCAGGAGCGGAAAGAAAAGGAACAAAATATACTCAATTTTAAAATACTTCACAGATTAGCAAGATTTGTTTATTTATTTTCTTAGGAAAAAAAATAACAGGCTTTGTTTGATATTCTTGAACACAGAGACCCTTGACTTTGAATCCTTAACTAAGACATTGGGCACAGCAGTGGTCTCAGGCATATGACATTTTAACTTGTGTTCATTGAATAAAGTATCAGACTTCAAAAATGTAATTCTTCAGACATGCTAATAACTGATTTAATGTTAATGAAATGTTACAGTTTTCGTGTCCTTTTTATAAAGTTATAACATCCTGTCATGCTGTCCTCTATGTGTTAGAAGTTCAGAATTGAAAGCCACACTTACATTAAGCAGTCAGGCTCACAGCAAGGTGTTCAACTTGACATTTTGAGGAGCATGGATATTTCTATCCCCTGTTTTTCAGCTTAATGCATGATAATTATGCATTTTAAAGCATTTTTATTCTAATTTTTTGCTCTCTTTCCAAACACTATTCCTCCTGAGTCTCATAGAGCACATATTTCATGACAAGTATAATATTTTTTTCAAATTTAATCCTTTTTGTACACTCTGGTGTACCCACTGTTATTGCTCAGAATTTAATATAGGCCAATTTTTTTTTTTAAAGTGCCCCTCAGATTCTTGTTCATCTCTTGCTTTATGCAGACAACAGGAACAGAAATCTGTGGTACTCTAACAAGTAGCCTCATACACACTACACATTTTGCAAAAGCAACGTGTACTATAAGACACTCACACTGTGTGCTAATGAACAATGCAGGGCTGGGCTTCCTGTGTAACTTCAGCTGTGAAAAATTCCAATTCTCTCTGTCCTCAAGGACATTATAATGGTTCTGCTTTCCTACTTTTAGGAACTTCAGTTTGTCTAAAATAGCCAGCAGGATTAATCTCCAACTGTGCTTGAACTGGAGGTGCACCAAGTGAGATATTTGCCTGTGTTTTGTGACTAAATATGCTGATTTATTTCAGTCACACTCACAGAGTTTTTATTCACAAACAAGAAGACTTTATTCATGTGAATAGTGCAAGAAAGGGAATGAATTGTGCATATTAGAAAGAATAGATTTATAGAGTATTCACAGCTAGTGAAAAGCATCATAGCCATTTATTAAAGCCTCTTTTTTGTCTTTATCACAAGAGCCATCAAAACCAGTGGATATTCATGTATAATTCATTAACAAACAAGGCAATTTTCCTGCTTATAATGCATAGGTCACTCATTCTTGGAACAGAAATAATACCATCTGATTTGGTGATTAATCAAAGTACGCAGACTAAACAGAAAATAATCATACTGACCAGTTATGAATAAATTCTACAGGAGGTTTAAAACTGTGCCTATAAACTACGACAAATACACAAATACAGAGATTTAAATAACAGCCTGTTCAGGAATAGTTGGCAGAATGAAATGACTGTATTCATTGAGAAAAGTTGTTCTCCATAGTTAGTAACCACAATAAATATCCACATTTTATTTCATTGCTTGGACAAGAAAAATATGTTCATACACTCAGTCCTCCATGAAGTTGGGAAAGCCTTTTTTTTCTGCTGATAGCTAAAAAGGGGAACAGGTTAGTTTGACTGTTTAGAATATAATCTTATATGTAGAAAAACAAAGTGCAAATGCAGAATCCAAAAAGGACAGAATATAGATGAGAAAATGCAAAAGAAATTGTTACATAGGTAGAGTAATTAGTAAGATTTTACTTCCCTTGATTTTCGTTCCCTTACAGTTATTACTGTGCCTGCCCTGTGCCCAGAAGACTTATTTTTCCACAATACTCTCATTTTTTTCCTTTAGTGGTCTCCAGGAATAACTCTGGCTCTTCCCCACACCATCCCTACTCTCACTTCTCTACTGCAGTAATACTTTATTTGCCAACAAAAACAAAAAAAAAAAAAATGAAAACCACACAACAACAACACCCCAAATGAAAAGCACTTACACAATGCCTAGCACCTTGTCACATTTGCTACCTACCTGGCCAGACAAGAAAAGCTGGTTCTGCTGAGTTGCAAGCTCTGTTTGTGCTGCTTCTCTGGTCCAGGTACATGGGCTGATTGGTGGACCACCAAGCCAGCCCACAGAAAAAGCTTCAGACACATTTTAACCTTCCCTCTGTGGATGTAGTAATAGGCTGTTTCTCCTCTTCTCTGTTTTCTCTCTTCATTAAATTTGCATGATTTTAATATCTAGATGTTTCTGTTAAATTTGATTAAAATCCGCCAGCAGTCTCAAAAATTGCATAGGAGAAGGAAAAAAGGAGTTATACAGAAAGAGAATATATCAAGTCAGGTGGTAGAATGCTGTAAGCCTTTTTTTTTCCTTATAAAACTAATCTAAATTTCCTGTAACACATAGTTAAGTACAGAGCTTTAAATATTTATTTATAATATTAATTAATACACAAAATATGGGATTCAGAACACCCTCAGAGTTTCTGTAAAACACTAGCTGTAATTGAAAATAGCAGTTTTTCAAAGACAGATAATGCTGTGTAGGATCCTGGCAGGCACAGCAGGAAGGTTGTAGGCATATAGCAAGAAAAGCCTGCAGAAAAGTTAGTACTAGTGGCCTAAGGAACTCATGTAATCTTCAGGCTGGTGGGAACTCAAAGGGACATTTAGCACATTTAGCTCTGGTGGTTTTTCATTGCTTGGCAGCCAAGAAGCCCAGGAAGACCTGAGCAGCCCTGGCTATTGAAAGCAAACGTGGGCACAATAAATCTACCAGGTTCTCCATCTCTGTACTAAGATGTTCTTTGTACCAGTCAGTGAGGTGTCTGTCTGTCTCTGTTATAAATTTATGCACATTTCCTGAAGGTAAAAAAGAATGCCAGAACCAAAAAAAAAAAAACCAAAAAACACCCACAACAATATATTCTATTACTGGAACTGCAGGTAAACTGTTATAATTCTTAAAAGAAATCACCTTCTGTGTGATGGAAATGCCTCCCAGTGTTCTCACCTAGCATGCTGAGAACTCAGATTTTTTTTCCACCTGTGATAACACTTTTCAAGCTTCTTACTGTTAGAAGAACAAAAATACAAAGTTCCTCTTTGGTTCCCTCCAAAATACCCAAGAACTCCACCTCTTATGAATAATAAACTAGCCAGATGCTTTTTTATTAACGACACCTCACACCTCTTCCATGTGTAAGCAGATTACCCAGGAGTATCAGCCACTAGCCAAGTCTTTCTCTGCCAAGTGCTCTACAGAAAGATAGTCCCATGTAAAAGTGTTCACAATTTCAAGTATAAGACAAAACAAAAAGGCAAGGGAACATTAGATCACAGTAATGCTAGAGGTGTGGAGCATTTATTTCATATACTTTAACTCTGCAACTCTGTGCCACCTGTTCATTCCATATTCCACTTTGGCTGGTTGCTTTTGTCTACTTTTGCCAATGTTTGTGGCTTTAAGGCCAGTACTGTATTTGATACCTCTTGCTTTATAGATATGTATTTGCTACCACACTCAATTTTAACAAAGAGTAGAGAGACAGAAGTGGTCCAAAAGTAATATTTCCTTCTGGTTTGTGACTTTTATTTCTTACCCTCTCCCAGCCCAAGACAATTTTCTCCTCAGGCAACAATCCTTAATATCTTCTATGCAAAAATGTTGCATATCTGCAAGAGAACAGCAGATCTAAGAATTAATATCCTGCACACACAATTTAGTATAAAACCCCTTTACCTTCTTACATCATGTCTTTAAAGTACAGAAGCCCATTAACTTCAAGTTGTGATTCTGTTGCCTTTTTTTGCTCCAGCAAGGACTGCAGCAAACACAGCACTACTAAAGCTTCTACTCATCTCAACTTTAGATTTCCATACTTGTGTCTTTTAAGCTACTTTCTCTGCAACATACAAGGTGTTAATAACTCTTTGTGTGTTCCAGTTTTTTCTACAGAGCTGGAAGAAAGCATGGATGCACTTTAATTGTCATACAGTATATTCTGCATTTGGTTCCCAGTGCAAGCAGTTACATTTGCTGATAACAAAATGCATTTATCTTCAGTGACATTTTAGATAGCTCCACAACCTGCTGCGTATTCTAATGAAACCTGTATCACTACCAATTAGACACCTGCAGAAGAAGAGGGCTATGCAAATGCCTTGCCCCACAAATGCTATTTTCCCTCTCTCATTAAGTTTTCAGACTAAATTATATCACAGCTAATGGCTAAAGACTTGCCCCTCAAATTTCAGGGTTGCATGGAATTTTGGCAAATATCTCACACAGACTTTAAGGAGTTGTGTGACTGCAAGTCCTTCAAAATGTATTTTCCTTGCTTCACATATGCTTAACCTAGCCCTGCACTTGTCCACCTTCCTTTTCTTTCACTGACACACAGGCAGAAATGCCCTCCCTCTCACCCTGCATCACTGTGACAGGGTATTCTGGTGGGCTTGGAAAGCTGTAGATTATTGCTTTGTTTTTCATCTCTGGAGGTCCTTGGTTCAAATGTATTAGATGTAAGTCAGACTTGCTGTAAACAAATATTTGTTGATTGGATATACAAGATAGAGATTAAACAGAGGAAATCTTGTTTATGAGGTTATATATCCATCAAGGGTTTTCAGTGACATCACAAACCATGACAGAAAAGCAAACATGATTAACAGAGTTGCCACAAATCCCAAGATAGAATGGTATCTTGGTAACTCACAATTGCCAGTTTCTTTCATGCCAATCTCAGGACCTGTTCTAAGCCCTGTCGAGGATACTGTCCCCATCTTGTTCCCAGGAATGTTGAATTAACTTTTCATTTGCTCTGGGCTCCTGCTGTTGCTGCCCCATATTCCAATTTGTCTGGCTGCTGCTCTGGTTGCTTTCATCTCCTTCTCCAGGGTGCTCTCTGGTGAGTGCTTTGGCAGGAGCTGTAAGCATTACCCCATATCTATTAATTACACATGCAAGCACATTTCTGAAAGCATGCAGTGTGTTCATAAGTCAAAATTGGATTATGAGATGCCCAAACTGTTTGTGGCCACAAGTGAGTGAAAATATGTGATCATCTCTGAAAATGCAGACTGCACAGATTTGGTAGTAGGCTTTAGATTTTCCCTTTGAAATTTTGGCCATAGCATTTCTAGAGGAAAAATGTGTCAAGAACAGGAACACAGAAACATTAAAATCTTAAAACACACAAGGAGGGTAGTGATTAAGTATTTTTTTGAATCTTCATATGCTATCATTTAAACAGGATCCTCTACACATGTCAGTTGTTGTAACTTACCTATGACTTACACTTTTTTATTGGGTAATTTCAGTGAGACCAATTGTAAGGATACCCTTGGTTTGTCTAAATCACAATGGAAATCAATATCATTTTATCTGCATGCATATTCTTGTTTCTATAATCAGAAGGTAGAGGACAGGCTGGATCTGCTGTTGAGTTTCACTTCATATGAACTTTATATTTTAAGTAATAGCCAAAGCTGGAATGAATTTAGGCATTATACCTCACTTTGGCTGACCATAAAACAATTATGTTGTGGATTGACCCCAGTGGGCAGCTCAGGTCCACACAGACACTTACTCATCTCCTCCTCACAGGGGCATGGGGAAGATAATTAAGACACAAAGTGAGAAAATATCTGGGATAAAGACAATTTAATAGGTAAAGTGAAAGCTTTGTCTTCAAGCAAAGGAAAATCAGCAAAAAATGGAGAAAAATAATTTTAAAAATTCCAATTCCACTAGCTTTGAAAAATATAGGCAAAAGTTTGGAGAGAATTCTTACTCTGATAGAAACATCAGCAGCATTGTCTTTCTTTCTAGCTCAAAAACAGCAAGAAATTTGCACAGTAATGTTAGCTACAAATATTGCCTTTAGCACAGTTCAATATAGCTGGCTATAAAGTAGCATTTACATGAGTTATCCTTATCACAGAGATCTTTGCTCAAGGGGCAGACTCTGTGAAAAGGGGTGTCAAATGACTATTTAGTGAGCAAGGCTTGTGTTTATTCTCTGGATGGTTTTTTTGGTATTTCTTTTGTTAGCTTACAGTAACACCTGTCTAGGTGATAGAAAACATTTGAGTTTGCTTTATTTGCTATTGCTCACAAAACCTCAGAGAACAGAAGTGTGTAATTATCCCAATCTCAAGAAAATGAAAGTTTTAGATATTGGAAGACACCCCATTGCTAACCTGCTTATCTGAAATATTTTTTCTGACAGCACACAAGAATTTCTTGTATCACAAATAGGCACTCTGTTCAGAATTAAATATTAATTGATTTTGGTCAAAATATATTTCTGTTGTTAATTCCTTGTTAAGGAAGATAAATTCATTTTGTTTTCTATATAGCGTGCATAAGAAGGTGAGAGAAGTTTAAGGCATTAGTCTGAGTGCACTGTTTTTTCTGTCATGGTCCTGGCCAAAACCACAGGGCAATGACTGGAAAGATTGACTGAGACAGGGCAAGGGAGTTCAGGACCCAGAACCCATGGAAAGAAGTAAAGTGTGCTGCTTCATAGCAATACCTTCAGCCTCTTTCAAATATCAGTGTACAGTTGCTCAAATTCCTAAAAACTGCAAAAAGTTTGTATTTTTAGCAGTTACATCTGTAATATTTTGTGTTTTGGTTGAATTCCTCTTCCTGTAGACAAAATTCACCATGCAAATACCCTTCTATCATAAGAATATCCTAATGAAGGATCTAAGAAATATTGAATAAAAATGTTTTAATTACAACCCTCACATTCATTAAGAAATATTTGAAGTCTTGGGACAGTACCCAAACAGGTTCAGAAACCAACAAAGGGAAACAATTTTTTTAAGTGCTCACATTTTTAAACTTAATGTCAGGATTCTCAGAGACAGGTTCAAGATTTCTATGTATTTGAGGTTGTAAACCAACCCAAATATATGGGGAGAAATTTGAATTGGACTCCTCTCATAAATAGTCTGTATTAGAGTGCATGAGTGGAATTGCTCTCTAGCAAGCCTTTCCATCCTCTTCCACAAAAAGTCTAGTCATACACAGGTTAACAGCTCATTTTGGGCTATCTGGAGTACTATGAGCTGGTAGCAATCATCAAAACACTGACTTCTATAGTTATTGAAGAGATTTTGGCATCTGTCACCAACATGAAAGGAGGTTGTAGTGAGGTGGACACACTTTTTTTCACTGAAAGAGTGGTTAGGCATTGGAATAAGGGTCTCAGGGAGGTGATGGAGTCACCTGTCTGAAAATGCTCAATATGCGGCACTTGGGGATGTGGTTTGGGTTGGTTACAGTGATGCTGGGTTGAGGGTTACACTAAGTGGCCTTGAAGGTCTTTTCCAACCTTGATGATGCTGTTATTTTATGGTCTTCAGAAAGTTGTTCATTTCATCTTACCCTCTGGATAAGAAGGGAGTTTAGAGGATAGACTGAAATCTGTCCTTTGGATGACTAAAATTAGGTGGACTACACGCCAATCTTTTTTGGTAACATTACATAATGATGGTATAATTAAGAAGCATTTGGTGCTATTTCTGTACAGCAAATGCTGCTTTATCATTTTTTCTTTTGTTTTATGGAACAACTAAAGGATTGTTTTGACAATATGTTATTGAACTGGAAGAATCACAATCAATAAGTATTATAGCTACTCAGTGACTAGATTATTAGAAAAATAAATTAGGAACTATCCTGCTTGCAAATAACCATTATTTCACATGATGGGTAGAAAAATATTGTACACATGTCATGGCATATTGTTCATTTGCAAATACAGAGAGACCTTTTCTAATCATATAAATTTCATTTATTGATCAGAGATCATGATAAAGTGGTTTCTTTCAGAGTGCTCTTTGTCTAAGCTCTCTCTTTAAAATTAAGAATCTATTTTACATTACCACAACCCAAGAAAAAACTACGTGCCCTTGTGTGTACAAACAGGTAACTTCTTTCTCTCCTGTTTCAACATAACTGTTAGCTTTCTTATTAAGAAAAACTGTTAGTTTTCTTATTGAGAACTGTTAGTTTTCTTATTAAGAAAAAAAAAACAGTTTTCTTCTTTCTCCAGCTGATTTTTTTGTTCAGGTATAGCAAACATGCTGCTACCAATTGTGATTTATGCTACAGGCAAATCTGACTTTTTCATTTGCACATCATGTGCATTTTGAAATAAAGAAGCGGCAGCTGATCTGCATGTTGAAAGCACTGTGTTACTATTGCTCTATAGTTTGTTGGTTTGCTTTGTTTTGCTTCGCTTTGTTTTGCTTCTCTTTGTTTCCTCTGGAAGATCTCACAATCTGCTGTGAAGTAGTTGTGTGTTAAGAAAGGGAAAAGAAGTATAAATCTCACAGAGGTTGGTGCAGAGAAAAATTGTCACAAAGCACCAGACCACAGAGATTTAAGCCTTTGTGCCCTCAACAATAAAAATACACCAAGGTAGCCATAGATTCCCTATATGGGAATTTGCCCCTCCAAAGCACACCTCACACTTTTTTGTTGACCAAGGAATGACAAGGTATGAAAATACACCTGCTCATCTTTAAAGAAAATAAAAAGGGATTGTGGTGGAGAAATATACAGAATTCAGTATTACCTCAGGAAAGAGGTTTCTAAACTGTGATATACACAGCTCTGGTCTCTTTTGTAAATAGCAATAATCAAAAGCATCTGGCTGGCTGTTTATGTGCCTTTGCCTTAGTTGGTAAATGCCAACTCACAGATAATCACACGAAAACAGCTGGGAGAATTGAAAGATAGTGGATAGAGGCAGAGAAATGAGGATGAGTTTGTGGGAAGAGGAGAAAGTACAGAGGCTGCCACTATGGTACAAAGGAAAGAGATGTTAGGAAAAAGACATCAAGGACAAAATAATCCTTATGCTAATATTTTCATGAGACCATTTTTAATGCAAAACTGTCTAGAAATTCAGTTTCTATAAGGTAAATTTTGTAAGCCAAATCAATACAAATTGGTGCTGCTCAGGTCCGTCTCAGATTCTCACTGTAAGATGAGTTAAAATGTATCAGCTGCCTAAACGTGTTTACACGGAAATGCCAGGGCAGAGAATGAATCAATAAATGACCACAAAGCTTAAGAGAAAAAGGGTTAAAATATTAGGCTAATCAATTCCAAAACTTATGATAATGCAGCCTTAAAAGTCAAATGGTACTTGGGTTGTATGGAAAGGAGTTGAGGACTAAACAGGGGTATGGAGAAGCACAGGGCCTGTACTGTTGTCAGCCTACATGGCTCATGCTGTGTTAAGCAGAGGAGTTCAGTGCTGGCAGCATGTGCAGCATTGACCATTACAGTCCTTCCTGTAAGTGGAACAGATGGAGCACAAGTGCTGCAATGTGCTGACAGGAGACCCTTTTATTTCCTTTCCCTCACAGTGGGTGCAGCTGACCCCTGATATTTCAAGCCCCACCAATTAAAAAGCATGATATCTCAAAAACTGATCTGTTGCCTTCCTCCTCTTCTCCAACCTCTTCTACATTTGGGGGAGGAACGTGATGAGAGCCAGTATGCTCCTGGTTTTCTTAAGTGATTAAGACAAACCTTTTGCTTTCAAAGGCACACTAAGCTTTTAGTTCCCCTTTTCAGCTTGCTCATGTCTAGCTAGATTTATGCATCTCACCAGTTTCTGTACCTCTAGTAAGAAAACTGTGGAGAAATGAGGAATTATTCTGCATCCAGCAACAACGAGTCTTCATTACACCTTTAATATTTCCTCTCAAAGTTTATGGGTTGTTGCTCCTGTTATGTTAATTACTTTTTACTGACATGGGATAAATTGTCTTCTACTTTTTAAGTATGCATTAATTTTCTCTGAGAACTCAGTGCCCTGATACTCAGGTTCAGTTACCTTACACACTGTTTTTAGATCTTCCTCCAGTTAGAGAATTGTCTCATACAAGTGCCTGAAGAAGGTTTGTGAAGCAGCAGGTTCATTATTTAAAAGATATTTGGAGGTACTCTTTGAGGTAACATAGATGACCTTGAGGCACTGAGAAAACCACACCATTGCACAGTCCCAGGGAGCCAGCCTGCTGCATTGATTGACAGCTGTGTGATCATGACACCATGTTCAACAACCCCCAAGGTAAATATAGATTAGATAGATAGATAGATAGATAGATAGATAGATAGATAGATAGATAGATAGATAGATAGATTTATATCACAAAAGCTTTTCTCTTTCTTTAGGTGTTTTTCATTGCATAAATGCAGAAATGGAGGATTTGCTAATTTTCGCTCTTTATTACCTTAAATCCTAATGTATTAGTCTGCAGCACTAATGTATGTTGCAAAATATGCAATATGGCTGATGTTATAATCCCATTAGCGATTGACTGATGATTTTTGAATCCCTAGCTCCCGAAATTTAACACTACTTTAGTTCTCATTTTTGCATTTAAAAGATAAGACCTTGTTGCACAATATTTTGCTTGAAAATAATTGAATGTTTGGCTCTTGCAGTGGAATCAATGCCACATTTTAATCTTTTTTAGGTTTTCCTACTGTATCATTCTTTATGAATTAAAATGAGTGTAGTGCTCAGAAAATGTCCCATGTTTCTAATCTATAGAATAATGTAGGTAGTATCTCTTCTCCAGTCTACAAATTTCCTCCTCTGGGTTTTATGAAGGTACAGATTCTGGAGACCAGGGAAGTAATTCATTCCCCGTACTGATCCAGTCTCTGACCTTGCATCAGATGTTTAAAGCAGCAAAATATTTCTTCCTTCCTCTTAGCTCTGAGAGATTCCATAAAACAAGTCTGTGTGTAGTGGTAAAAAATATTCATAAGGGACTAAAGAAAGAAATCATCTTCCTTTCTATAGTAAATGTAAGTGAAGAATGAAGCACCTAATAGGAAAACATAAGGATACTTCAAGAAAGGCTGTTGTCTAATGCAGAAATATATATGATGTCCTGTAACTTTGAGATGTTCAACATTTGTGTCCAAACATTGTGTACAGATCAAGAAGTGAGAAACAAGCAAATGTGTTTTCATGGAAATCTGAATTTTACTGTATAGCAATAAAAATGGCACATTCTAATGAATAGATGTCTTAAATTACCACCTTCCTATCTCACCCTAATAGTCTTATCTTAAAAATAAAAACAAACACAAAAACAAACTAACAAAACAAACAAACAAACAAACAACCCCCCACCAGAATCCTAACCAGACCTTCCAGAAGATAGCATCTGCTTTCTAGATAATTTTGCTTCTTTTAGAAATAAGATTTGCAGGTACTCTACATCAGCATAAAATTAATTTTTCCTCTGTTCCTGTGTTTATTCCTACATTTCCCACTACTCCCTGAAGGAGGACAGATCAGGAAATTATTCCTGCTACCTACCTGCAACCTACTGTCTGGAACACTGCGTCCTTAAAAAAACCCTTATCTGTCCTGTGTTGCTGTGAAATATGAAAGTAGTACTATCTCCTGATCAGAAAGTGCAAGAAAGAGAACTGTTTAGGGTCTTTCTTCCCCAATTATAATATTCTTTTTCCAAATCTTGGAAATCTGCACAGAATAATCTGGTGCGAGTGCTGTACCAAAATCCAGGTAATATCACGTTTGCTTGCTTAGTTCTTCTTGCCTCCTTGTACTCCAGTAAAGGAGAATATACTCTTAAGAAAATTTTAAAGAACTTGAATACTCTTTCCTAATGACTGAGTATTACAGAGACCATCAAAAGTGAGAGTCTCTATGCCAAGAGAGAACAGCATGTTGGATGTTGTACAAAACCCTAAATAAAGACATGTCCAAAAGTGCATTGGATAAAGCTAGTTTTATAAATGAATTATCCAGCCAGAGGAGTTAAGCCAAGTCATCTTTTGTCTGTTTTGATGACTGCCTTGAGAATCCTGTGAAAATTTCTTTGAATTTCCCCAAAACGCAGAACTTGCCAACTGAACACATGGACTACAGTTCTGCAATATTTATTTATAGCAGCAGAGCTCAGTCTATAAACAAGCACTACACCCCATGTCATTTATTATGTTATCTGTATTTTCCTGTGATTAGAACAAATGGCCAGATCAGTCGTACTTCTTGTATTTACAAAGTAGACTGATAGACAGTCAATACAGCACTTTTCTGTGAGGGATGAGAACAAACTGTGCAAAGCAGGCTTCTCCCAACCCCTTTTCTCTTTTTGATCATTACTCTTTTTCTAATGTTTTCAGCCAAAAAAGCACTGTATGACCTCTGAGAAATGTCAGGAAAACATTATTTTCTCTGTGCCACTCCAGTTTGTGGACATTGGGTGCATCCTTACTGCAAGCCCAGCTCAGAGCAGTGTATCTGAGACAAGTAGTGCTAAAATGCCTCTTGCTGCACTCTTGGGGTACCACACACCACCCCCCCGACTCCCACCCCCCACCCCTTGACCTTCTCTGGCTGCTAAATGTGGCTGTGGGAGTCTTGCTAATGAACAGCACTGCACCATCTGTTTGGCTCCCACTGCTAAACCTCCTTGGGGTAAGGGAAGAGCAGCAAGCAAATGCCAGTCCAATACCTCTGTCTGACTCACAGAGCAGCACAGCTGCTGCTTCTGTGCTTTCTGCTCTTTTTTTTTTTTCCTTTCCAGAATGACTCAGACGCATTATTTTTCAGAAATAATTCAGAAGTGTAGGAAACTTAAATTCATAGAACAGAAATAAATTCATCACAGTATATGTGATAGAAAGAAACAAAGGAAAATTCAGTTAAAATTGTACCTGTTCTGCATGCATGACTATGTGTACAGGTGTCTGTGTCTGAATTTCAAACTGGATAAAAACTTATACATGAATAGTTGCAGAAGTACATATTTTGGCTTTTTTATGATGCCACAAGTTTTGACAGCTGAATCTAAAAAAATAAAAAAAAATATTGGGCATAAATTTTGTATCAGGGCTTTTACATTGCACTCATTCAGTAAAAAATGTTTTAAATGGGAAACATATTTCTTTATTTTAATTGCACTTCCTTCCTTTTAAAATCCTTGGGACAAATACTCTCTTCTTTCTTTTCTGCATTGTTTCTAGTACCTTTTTACTCAACTGTGTAATATGGATTTTACATTGTATGATAGAAGGACAGAAAGTGATTTACTATGATATGTAAACTAGTGTACTCAAGTTTTATGTAAAGTAAGTAAGGTGTTGTCATTCTGTAACTATACTAGTTAGTCCTTGGGCAAATGAAGGAAAATGTTCCCTTTTCGTCTCTTTCAAAGTCTAGCAGAGGACTGGGCTGGGTGTCCTCATGTTTCTGATGGACAGCAGAATGTTGCTGCACTCCTGGTTGAGCAGCCTGGAGGTGAAGTGATCACATCACTCAGATGGGATTGCCTGATATAACACCCAAAATTTGTGGCTACAGCAAATCTTCAGACCTGGGTTAGGGCAGTCTTGTTTGAAACTCCTGCCTCTCCTCCACAGTTTCCTTGTTCACTGTCAGCAACACCTGTGTTGGCTTTATGAGGTATTTGTGCAAAATCCCACTGGGCTTGGGTCGATGAGGACCCACATTGGTGCCAATTCTGAAGTCCCAATGGATAAAGCTCCCTCTCTTTTCCACTGGTCAGGGCAAGTCCTGGGCCAGTCCTCTGCTGGCATCGAGGTCCTTCATCCAGCCACCCTTCTCTTGTCTTTGCTGTGGGAGCCCTGCAGTGTCCTACTGCAGGCTGCAGTCTTGCCCTGTCAGTCTGGATGCTCTTCCGGTATTGCCACAGTCTCTGAGAAAAAAAAAGAGCTGAGTTTTATCCTTCCTCAGAGCAGCATGACTGCTCCTGCAGAGCCGCATGGTGCAAAGAGACATGAGGAAGAGCAGCAGAAATAAGTCTTTCTCATCCCAGTCTCTTCATGTCCCTTCTGTTCACAGTACACAGATAAATGCAAAATAGCAGTTATGTGGAGAGGTTTCCCAGCTCTCTGGAGAAAAGTAGGAGGCTGACAGTAATGAGGAAGCAATTTTTTGCCTTTTTAGTAGGACCAGAGTCTGAACCGGATTAGATGGTATAGGAATATATTTTTCTTCTCTTTCTGCAGGTGTGCGCAGTTTAAAACCAGCAGAGCCACCGCCATAGTAAAAGAAAATACAAAATGAAAACAAACCACAGTACTAAAACCAAATAAAAATTGTGTTGTTGTTGTACCTGATACAGTCAGAGACATAAAAGAGATGTTAATTAGTTACATGTTACTTGCTTTCTGCTCTGCATTTTGCAGCTCTTTATAGGGTTGAATGTTGTGCAACAGAGTGGAAGCAGATGCTGTGCTTCCTTTGTGAGCACCTATGCCAGTGACAGGATTTGAGCATATCAGGCATATGTTTTATTCACTAAGGCTCTAAGAAGCCATTTTCTGTAAGGTTGAATATTGAATGATGGAAGAGATATCTTGCATTAATTTTATACTTTTTGGGGGGGGTGCCAAAAAAACAGATCAAATATGTTTGGAACATGAGATACGAGAACAGCTGAATTTTGATAATAATGCAGAGAAAGAGATGACCTTATTAAATTGTATCTCCCCAAATCTTCCAAAGCAAGAAGCACAATTACATTGGAACCCTCCAGAAAATCAGTAGATTTTCCTGTATTTTTATTCAGTCATATATTGTAACTATTAAACCCCTGTCCAATGAACATGACATTGCATGATATACTTCAAAGCCTAGACTTTAGGTGCTATCATAAAATTATTTATTTGGGAAAACAGTAAAGGTAAAACACTGTTTCCAGACTGCCCACATGTGTGTCTTTGGGCTTGATTGGAGAACCATGAAAAACTTACTATATTGTTCAGGCCTTTTGTGAAGAGAATTGACTACAGGGAGGAACAAAGCAAGAGGGGTAGAAAAAATTAAAAATTAGAAAAAGGAATTTACTCACTGCTTTCAGACCAAGTCAGTATTTCATATTGAAAGGCAAAAATATTTCATTTGTGGCCCTTATTTGGATTTTTGAGGTTAAGGGTTTTTTTAATTAATTAAAAAATGTGTAGTGTTTTCTGGATTCATAGACTACCCAGAGGAAAAAAAAAGGATATGGTTTTGGCACTTACTGCGCTCAAGACAGGTAATTTAATCAATGCCCCTGTCACCTGTATTTGTCTGTCTACAGGAAAAACACAGTGATACCATCAGCAATTTGAAATAGCTGTCATTTAGGTATGAGTATGATTCACCAAGGGCAAACCAGGCCTGACAAGCCTGATCACCCTCTCTGACAAAGTAACGTGCTTGGCTCACGTAGGGCGAACAGTGGTCATGGTCAACCTGGATTTCTTTAAAGCTTTCACTACGGTTTCCTACAGCCTCCTCCTGGAGAAACTGGTGGTTTATGGTCTGGGCAAGTAGCCTATGCAGTGGGTGGGGAAGAGGCTGACCAGCTCACCCAGAATGTGCTGTTAAATAACTCTGTTTCATAACTGGAATAATACTGAAATAACTGGGAACCACCTGTCCCAAGTGTGGATCTCAGGGAGAGCTATTGGGCTCAATGCTGCTTGCTGCATTCATAAATGACATGGAAGATAAGATCAAGTGTACTCTGATGACATTTGCCATTGAGACCAAACTGAAGACTTTGGAAGGGAGACCACCCTGCAGGAAAACCTGGACAGGCTGAAAGAGTGGGATAAAATCTTATCAAGCCCAACAAGATCTTGCACCTGGGAAAATATAGTCCAGGAGCATAGCACAGGCTGGGATCTACCCAGCTGGGGAGTACCTCTGTGGAAAGGGAACTGAAGGAATTGGAATAACCACCCCGGGGAAGTGGTGGATTGCCCAGTCTCAGACACTTTTGAAATTCAGCTGTACAGGGTGTATGCCATTTTGTCTAGAACACTATCTGCCAAGAAAGGTTGGACCAGATGATCTGTAAGGTCCCCTTTCATCCTGGTGTTCTATGACTCTGGGATGACAACCCATTTTATTCATTATGGATGCCTGGTGTATTACTGTTGCATTGATGGAAGTCTTAAATTTTGTTATTGTTGCTTGCTTGTTGTTGCTTGGATTAAAATAAGGAGCAGGAGCAGGAGTAGGTGTAAAAAAACAAGATCCTGGGACTCAGGATGCTCTCTTCCTCTCTGCCTGCACCATACCTGAGGACCTTTGGCTTCCCCAGGACATGAATCAATGGCCTCAGACAGAAGATAGCAATGCATCTTTCTCACTATGAAACCTAAAAGACCTGATCTATAGGACACCCTTTTAAATTGCTATGGTAAAATCCTATCTGTTGTTTCCAACTCTAATAAAAAATCAGACCTCTAAGAACTCTGGCCCTGCAGTGGTGAGCTGAGCAGCACCCAAGATGAAGCACAAGCTTTCTCAGTTGGGTGGGATTTACTGAGTCACCAGTAACTCAACAACACGCTCTTTAAATTCCACTTTTTGCTCAAACATGGTTTTTAAACATGCTGTGGTGTGGCATTAATGGGAGAAGAGACCACAAAAGTTACTTAAATATATATATATCAGATTTATGTAGCAAACAAGATGTACTAAATTCTCTTAGCTGAGCAAAGACTTTTTGTAAAAAGTTCTTTATATGACAAATAAGATATGGAGCCAAAAATTACATTAAATCTTTATAAATTGTGGGGTCCTGTTTAAATAAAAGGATTTATGCAGGTAATTCTATTAACGGTATTGATAGCTTTCTGCATAAATCCCAGCCTTTCAAACAGGAAAATATGTTTTTGCATTCAAAATGCATCTGACAAAATGCATTATGTAGTACTGTAATCCTTGCTCTCAGTTAGGAAGATGAGGATGGTGTTCTGTATGTAATTATCATATACATTAACAAATAATGCAAGAAGTTATTTTCAAGATATTTTCAAGGGATTTTTTAATAGAGTGAAAAATAAGATGTTTGGTTATCTTTCAGAAAGAGCAAATATGGCCTATGAGGTCTCATTTATTTTGTGTTCATCTGCAACACTTGGAAATTTAAAAGTCTTTTTGAGATGAGTTAATTTATTTTTATCAAACAAGGACAAGTTTGTGTAGAAGAGGTATTAAAAAACTTCCAGGTACATTTCTTAAAGCACCCAACAGCTGAAATAACTGTGTGGACTTTGATAATTCCTGATGAGTGTACTAGAGCTCTGGCCAAATAGTCAGTAGAGAATAGGATCAAATGCTAATATTTGATTAAGTTCTTCTAGAAGTTTGCCTTTAGATTAGGTCAGAATCCTACCCAGTTAAACCTGGATAAGGAACATGTTTTCAGAAAATTTGAGGGGTGAGGGAGAAGGGGCAGGGGAAGTAACACCCATTATTTTGTCCAAATATCCTACCAAACATAAAAGGTTTGTAATTTGCAAGTTGTGGATCTGAACTCAAAATTAGGAGGAGCATGTGAGTCTTCACAAACCTTAATCCTGACTCTTGTAATTTAAACAATGTTTGTACTTGCAGAAAAAAGGGACGGATGTGTCCACAGCAGCACAGATGTACTGGGAAGGGTGTATGCCTCCCCCACAGCTTCATTTGGCTAAATGCCCCCCACCAAGTACTGTGAGCTGCAGCTCAGAAGTTAGCCAAGCTAGCTGGAACCTGCTCAAATCTGTGCAGGCATTGCAGTTGTCGCTCTGATGGAGCCTTGGGGAGCCTAGGAGTGCATCCAATAGCACTGCATCCCCTGGAAAATCCCATGGTGATGTCCTTGCAGACACACTCATACCCACCCAGCCTGCTTTTCTCTGGGTGTCCCATGCTTGTGTCCCGCACAGATTACATTTTCCCTTTTACCCAGTAACACTAAAATGGTTATGTGTGGTGGTCAGTTGCTGTCAGGAGGCCTAGAGATGCCCTCCTCAGGATGACACATTTCTCAGTGGTGGATGTCAGGTCCCTGCTGGGAAGCAGAGCAGGAAGCAGGAGCATCCACTGAGGAGCCAAGCACTAGCTAATGCTCTCAGTGTGAGGTGGAACCCAGTGTCCCAAAAAATGCAACACACAGAGCTCCTCACTGCCTGGGTGGGCATCTACACCTACGTTGCTGTGCAAGTTCTTTTCCTTTTGACTTCCAATCACCTAGATAAAGTCTCTTCAATACTCCTGCACATATTTAGCCAGGATTTGCAGCATTGTTTCAAGGGACATTTGAATCTTGTTTCTGCTACATTTGTTACTTGAGTATCTTGTGTTATGCGTTCAAATAATATTTATTATGTTCAGTGTGACCAGATCAATTTTATTGCCCTCTATTGCAGGTTAACTTAGAGATAGTAATCCAACAGTGTTGCAAATTACTCTTTGCTGAGGGAGTGGAAACTCTGTCTGTCTAACAGTAGAGGTAGGAAAAAGAAGCCTATAGGTACAGTATCTAGGACAAAGTATTCTGGAAAGGCTTATAGGCACACTGAGAATCCACTGGAAAGACTGATTGGGCTGAAAAAGAACAAGCAGAATGGGAAAAAAGATGATGCTTTTATTGTTTGTCTCTTACAACTGACAGGAAATATCTTTAAAAAGTAGTCTTTGAAGAGGGTTGTCTGGTTCTGATTATTTTATTGCAAGTCCATGCCCCTTCTGTGTGTTTTGATATATGTTCCTTCCCTTAATTAGTTCAACCTGTTCTGAAGTAATCAATGCATCCGTTTTTGTATTCCTCAGGCTTACATACAGTGTGCAGTCATTAGTGAAGTCTGTGGCTGATATTTTATACTTCTCCACACCTAAAAGTAGTGAGATTTTATAGCCAGACATATCTTCTGACTGCTTACTTTATAAAAAGAAAAAAAATTAATAGGCTGACAAGCTCAATCAGAAAAAGTACTGGAACTACTGTTAATGTTAATATTTTTTCCCATAGGATTATTTTTGAATGGTCATTTATTTCTAAGGATTTTTTAAGTAATATGAGGTACCTAAACAGAAGAGAAATGCTGAAACAACAACATCCATGTCTGAAGCAGCAAAGGGTTTTCAAGACTACCTCTAAGACATGTTTTATTTTCCACTGAGGAGATTGTTGACTTCTTCTGAAGAAATGGTGTGCCTTCTCCACTAAGACCAATCTGTAGAGCCATAGCCAGAGAAAAAGAGGATTCTGAATTCCAGATGCTGGATTTCCAGGGATTCAATCATGACAGGCCTGATTTGTTGTTTTCAGGATGGATGGAATTGACTCCTTCAGGCAGCCTGTATACAAAAGTCACTCTCCAATCTATTTTAATCTATCTTAAACTCCTAAATATAGATTGTTACTGATATTCTAAGTAACATGGAGGGACAAATTTTGTTTAATTTATGTGCAAATGGTTGTCTTTACAATACTCCAAGGAAAACTTTTGGAAAGGTGAAATATCAGGCACAACCTTCAGAGAATGAAAACATTGTACCCTACCTCCTATGAAGACCACTTGCAGAATAACAACTGTGCTGAACTGCACCCACTGCTGAGCAAACACATTTCAAAGTTTCACTTTCTGCACTCAGAATTACTTTGGGATTGTTCGTTTGCAGCTTCTTTTTGTTTCTTTTTCAATTGTTTTGCACTCCCAAAGTACATCAGGATACCTGAAAACCAACCTCAACCAAGATTTTGTATCAAATTTCACATCAGGGTTTTATCTTATGTTGCAACAAAGGGAATAATTTCTGATGTGCTTTAATATATGCTGCTGTACCTGCTCAGAAAATGAGGTAGTTCATATGAAATTTCACACAAAAATTATATATAATTATCTCCCCTCTACAAGGGAACATTCTAGGCTGAATAGCTGTAAAAAGTATTTAATGCTATTTTAAAAGATAAAAATGTAGGCAGATAGATTTACATTTAAATCATATTTCAATCAACCTTAAAGGTTCAATTTACACAGTAAGGGTATAAAAAGTTAGCTTATTAAATATGCACAATGTTTTGCATTGCATGAAGGATGTGGATTGTACTTTCGATTTCCAAGCAAATTAAACCTGCTGTCAGTAAGTACACTGTAGCAGGATACAGTGGGCTCTGTGGAAACCAATTTAAACAATTTATGCTACTGCATATCAGTTGGGTGAATTGGATTTCAGATAAATCCTCAGTGACAAGCTGAGGTTCTTCTTGCAAGAGTAGGAAGAATCCTCATCTCTTTTTCTGATCACAGGTTTAGGGCAATGTTTTTACGCTCCATGCAAAGGAGTTGAAAGGGTTGTGGTGGCTTCATAGAAGGCACAAAAAATAATTATTATGCAGTGAGAGACAGTCTCTATGACTTAGCAGCAGCTGTCTACATCTTGCTATGTACACAATAGGGATTGATCAGGGAATTGTGTAGCTTGAGACCAGCCCGCTCATCCCTAGCCTTCTTCTGTGTGAATGTAGTCAGTGACCCTACAGTCATGGACATTTAGAGATGCTTTTTTCTCAGCCTTTGAAGGCTGCATAAGACAGATTGTGCATTAATTCATTCAGTCAATCTACCTCATCATATGGTTTTCCTTAATCTCTGTCTTCTACAAAAGAGGACAAATCCTGCCTATCCAGTGCCTCATGGATTGGGGATTTTTTTATAAGGTGTAATTACTAAAGTATACTTGAAATCAAGTTTTCAAACACCAACTTTACCCTCCTTCCAAGTGCTCTAATGAACAGCCAGGGACACATCATCATGTATAACTTCTTATGGTACTTACTGTGCTTAAAAAAGATATTCTAAGAACATTCCAAACATTGATTCATCATCCAGCTGAGAATTCTGAGAACTCATCTTTTGAGAAAAATGGTTATGATAAAGATGAGGCCATAAAGTAACTGCCTGCATTTAATTGGAAAGTATTTCAAATAACTGTATGTGTAACATAAACAAACACAAGTTTGAAGAGAGCCAAATGTCTAAGGCAAGATAATTTTATTGAAAAAGTAAAATTCCTTAGTAATAATGCATTTACATCTTTAGGTTAGAGGGCTCTAAAGCCCTTTACAGACTACAAGCACTGTTTTCAGTGTATTCATAAAAATCAGCAGAAAGTTCTAGATGGTACTTTTAAAAATTAAATGACTCAATAAAGTCCTTTCATGATTCTTTCTCAAAAAGACTTTGGGAGGCTTTACATTGTCATCATATCCTCCCAGTCAACATATTGTTAAATTGCTGCCACTACTGAAGAAATTGGATTCTGTTTGTAGAACACCCAACCATATTTTCAGCCATCTTATCACTGGACAACAATCCCAGCAAATCCAATTTCCAGCCATAAAGTCTGTTTTTCCAAAAGTGGCATCCATCTCCCAAAAGATTTCCATCAGATACATCTGTAAGCATCTTTCAAGTTTCCTCTGGATGAATCTGTCATGCAATTAGGTTATGGATGAGCTGCCATGACAAATAGGTTGCCATTTGCCTTTTGATCTACTTTTGATTTTGATGTTTCAAGTATTTCCTTCTTTTAAATGCTGTCTTCTGGGAGCTGTACCCACTCTATTTTATGTTTTGGATAAAACACTTGCAGCAGCATCTTTTCTTTGGGAATCTAAAGAGCATGTTATAATGTGTCATATTTTTCCCAGGAGTGAATATTATTTTGAATACATACTGTATTGTGGAATAGCCCGCAGACTAAAGAGTGTATTTACTTACCACTTTTCTCTGCCCTGAGAAATCTCTCAGTTGGTAAAATAGAATCATAGAATCATAAAATGACTTGGTTTGGAAGGGACCTAAAAGATCATCTAGTTCCAAGTCTCCTGAAATGGGCAGGGACAGCTCCCACTAGACCAGGTTGCTCAGGGCCCCATCCAACCTGGCCTTGAACACTTCCAGGGATGGGGCATCCACAGCTCCTCTGGGCAACCTGTGCCAGTGCCTCACCACCCTCACAGAAATGAATTACTTCATTCTTCCAAAATATCTAAATAGTAATGTTTTCTGTTAGGTCTTTATTTGCCTCCGTTGCCTGTGGCTTATGATACCATCTTTAATTATATTTTGATTTACTATTTTTCCTCAATATCTCTGCCTTGTTCATTGCAGAGTGGAATAGATAAATCACCTGCAAGGAATGAAAGAGACTGCTGTCTGAGGGAATTCCTTTGCTGAGCTGGAATAGTAAGGCAAGAACCTGAAAGAGAGCGAAATACTAAGACAGCTATTTCTGCTCTGGAGAAATAGGTTCTAGTCCTCAGAAACTCTGTCTGGGTTTCTGAGTGGTGCTACTGTCCACTGCTAAAATAACTTTTTTGGCTAGAATAACTTTTGTCTAATAACTAAGAAATCCTTTTTCTTTCTTTTTTTTCTATTTTTTTTTTTTGCATTAAGTTTGCACTGAGATATCTTTCTAAGAAAAAGAACAAATTGAATACTATTTTAAAAATTTAGAAGATGAGAGATGAAATCTATCTTTTTATTATTTAATTAATTCTATTATTAAATCCAGAAGCTAGTCCATACTGCTTTACTCCCAACTTCTCACTGATACAATTTTCCAGTTTTTTCACATCTTATTTTTGCCCATCTTTCCCTACAGAAGCATGAGAAGCATGGAATATTTCAGGTCAAAGAGATTTAATTAATTCTTAAAATTATTTATTTAAATTCCAATCAGCATGATCTTTTATAAAAAATTACTTCAAAACCTTGTGCATTCCTGTGTTCCATTGCTGTGTTTAATGAAGAAATTATGAATGCAGATTTTAATGTCATCAATGTGAGGATATTGCTTTTGAATTTTGCAGCACATCTAGAGACAAAGAAATAAAATGGCCCTTTAAAAGCAATGTGTTTTACTGCAAGTATTTAGGCAACTCCTTAGTTCCTCTGCACACAAGCAGTGACTAGACCTATGTTTCAATTTGTGCAAACGTATAACACAATTCAGAATCTGCCCCTACACCAGGCAACTGATCTGCAAATAAATTTGAATTAGGAAGTGAAAAATATTGTTTTCTGAGGGCTACAATTCCAATTTTGTTGTATTTTTTTCTCTAAGTTGTCTAATGTCCTTGTAGTTTAAAATCCAAATTGCCTGGCAGTTAATGAGGCATAATTACTTCCACTTTCTAAACACTAAGTATTTTCTTTCTTTTCACAAATTTTTAGGTCAAAACACTTAGAAATAAACTACATCCATACTTTTCATTTGGTTGTTAAAGGATGGGTTTTCTCAAAGCAGTTAAGCAATTTAGGAAGGTATGTGCTACTAGTTTTATGCACTGGTCAGCATAAGATAGCATAAATTATTTAGAGTTCTTGATAAACTAGCTGCCAAATATATCAGGAGATGTCTATGGGCTAGAAACACTTTCTCAATATCCAGGTTATAAAATAAGAAGAGATAAAGAACTGAAAGTAAAAAAAAAAAATTAAAAAAATTTAAAAAATTTAAAAAATTAAAAAAAAAAAAAAAAACATAAAATAAAATTAAAATTAAAAACCCTATCCGGGTTGGCCTATATTTCAAATTCCTACTACAAGTCTTTCTTAATTGTCTACTTCATTGTTATGCTGCCATCCTTCTATTGCAGGTAAGTAATTAACTCTCCAAAAGATGAGTTTAACTTAAAAGAGAAAATACTTTAATTTAGGGGAGAAGAACCCAAAGTTTTTCATACAAAAACTTCAACTTCCCCATGAACTTGCCTCTAACACTGAAACTGTTGCCTATTTCATAATAATGTTTCAATGTCTTCTGTTCAATTTATGTTGTCATAATACTATTACTTTTATGAGATAAGGAGGCATAGGTAATTATGCTATATACTACATAATTTTTTTTTCAGCTCCAAGTAGTGGCAGTCTTTGTGCATTAAGGATGTTGCCTTTGTACTGCATGCTAAGGAAAAGTACTAGAAATTATACTAACTAGAAATATAACTACTTGTTCAAATATTAATATACTCCCCATATAGTCATTAAAACTAAAAGGGAAAAATTGCTTTTGAGCATTTCACATTCATCAATAGTTCATGAAAATACGTAACAAGTTATGACACATCTAATAAAGATGAAAGGGATGAAAATCCTTGTGAATTTTTAATATGGATAATAAAGGGCATTAATACAGCTTAATTATATTGATAAATAATTTAAATTACTTTTTAAACTATGTTTTATTTTTACTTGAAATAACTTTATGTGTTATTCTTGGAGGAATTATAAACATGGCATTATCCTGCCAGCCACTCTACAAGGGGAAGTAAATGTTGTTGTATTGATGATCTGAATAAATATGGCCATTTAAAACATTCTTAGAACATTTCCTCTAAAATTCTGTATCTTTTAAAGTATCCTTTTAAATCCAAAGTTTAGATCAATGTTAAATAATAATAAAAACACACAAAGATCTGTCCTGAGATTAGATGTCTGATTGATCTGCCCTCTTAAGGCAAATCTGTTTCTGTACACATTATCATACAAAGGAATTACGTTGCTGTCTTTGCAGGGGACACTTGGTTTTCAATCAGCTTGGGTATAGCTTAGTTAAAGGAAATGTAGGTATTTCATTTAAAACCAGAGGCTTAAACCAAAGTTCAAGATTAAGTCCCTAGCTTTATTTCAGTGAAATAGTCTGACTTTATTTTCTCAGCAAAGTAAGCTAATACTGGATAGGAGCTTTAACTACTTAGCAGTTCAGGGCTGACACACTTTTAGCAAGATCTGTGTGCCCAGACTGAAATTTGTCTTTTTCACCTTTGTTGCTTTTTCACAGAGTGCACTAGTGTACCTCCCTTTCTCTCTTTCTTCATCTCTCTCTGTGTTCCCTGGCTGCAGCCTGGTGACACTTAGCTAGAATCACAGAATTATAGAATATTGTGGCATGGGATGGACTGTGTGCTGAGGAGGAGGAGGAGGAGGGGTTTGGTTACAGAGAGCCAGTCTTCTCTGATATGAACACAATCAGGTGGCTATTGGTCATGGGCTGGGTTGTGACCAATCAGAGTTGAATGTGGAGTGTTTTATATAGCCTCTAAGAAAAGCTGGGTACCCAAATAGTTTCTCTGCTGCTTGAAAACCTCGATGTGTGTCATCTCTCCACCTCCCATGCACTGTGACAGTAGAATATCTTAAATTTTAGGGGATCCATAAAAATGACTGAGTCCAATTCCCTTCTTCGCACAGGACTACCTAAAACTAAACCATATGACTTCAAATATTGTCCAGACATTCCTTGAAGTCTATCAGGTTTGATCCCATGACTGATTCCTTACAAAGCCTGTTCCAGTGACCAGTCACCCTCTCAGTGAAGAACTTTTTTCCTGATGTCCATCAGAACTCACCTGAGTATTTCCATTCATTTCCTCATGTCCTATCACTGGTCACCAGAGACAGAGATAGCACCTCCCCTTCCTCTGTCTCCCTTGAGAAAGCAAGGAGGGCAAACCCTCTGCCTTCTCCAAGCTCAGCAAACCAAATGACCTCAGCCTTTCCTCATAAATCTTGTCCTTGAGTCCTTCCACCATCTTCTCACTCTCCCCTGCGTACACTCTAATAACTTTATAGCCTCCTTATATTGGGGTACCCAAAACTTTCCCCAGCACCTGAGGTGAGGCTGCCCCAGTGCAGAGCAGAGCAGGACAATCCCCTCCCTTGCCTGGCTGGCCATGCTGTGCCTGATGCCCCCCAGGACATGCTTGACCCCTGGCTGCTGCACCGGGAAGACACACTGGGCACACTGCAGGGCGCACTGTTCAACTTGCCATCCACCCAAGCTCCCAGATCTCTTTCCACGGGGCCTCTCTTCAGCCTCTTGTCCCACAGTTTGGCCATATAACCTGTACAACAACCTGCTGTAATAACTGGTTTTACCTGAGTTATTAGATATATCTGCTACCTGAGTTTCTCCTGTTTAGGTGCAGAGAGCCAGGGAAGCAGTTATCACAGCCACCTGAATCAGCCAGTGCAGCAAAATTTATACTGGGAAAAATATATATATATATTTTTTTTTTTTTTAGAAAGACACAGATACATATCTTGGGAGTCCTGCCACCTGAAGACAGGTATATCCAGAAGTCCAAAGGAATTGTGTGTCCTAAACACAGTTGAGTCTGATTTCTGCCTTCTCCACCTGAAAATTTTCATGAAAATCTGTCAGGGATATTTCTTAACAGCTCTAGAGACCTTTATTCCTTCTCTTCAAAGTACATTTCTGGTCTCAGCAGGGATCAGACCAAAGACCCAGTTACTAGTTATGCGCTGTCCCATGCACAAAGGAATTGCAAATGTTCACTGCCAGGTGACTCTATTGAACATTCCCCATCCTCCTGTTTGAAAGATCTCTACAGAGAAATACTCAAACCCCAACACTATGCCAATAAGCAAGCCAACATCTACATTAATAAAGCATTAAAATCTCTGCATATTTATCACAACCTCTACATATTTAACTTCTGAAATATTTATAAAGTGCATAATACTTTCTGAAGTTGTCAGTATTTTATATTAAAAAACAAAAATAAAAATTAAAGTTAAAAAATTCTCTGTCCTCTCCAAAAGTGGATGCTAACAGAAACTTTTGGTAGGATCCAAACTGCATCTTTGCAACAGCTCAGCAAAACCCCTGCTTCCCAGAGGTAGAGTGTGACAGGTGCAGTTCTTGCACCCAGGGAAACACCACCTCCATGGCCTCCCAACAGAGTAAAATTAAATTTTTTTTTCTTTCTCTCCATCTACTTAAAGCTGAGGTAAAATTTTTAGGAAGAAAATTTAGTGATCTTATTTCACAAAATATTTTTAAGCTTAAAAAAATTGTTGCCTTCCAGTTAAGACAAAAAACATACAAAACATATCCCTAGGAATCATACAAGAAGAGAAGTGGAGCAAAACCTGTCCTAGCTTTTAGAAAATTGAAGTCTTTCATCCAGAAAACACTCAAATTTGAAAGGAAGAAAGGTGACAGAGTGCATCCACTTCAGTGAAAGTGGATCATGCTATTTCAGTTTCTCTGCTGTCCCCCCTTTGCAGCAGATGACATCCAGAGGTCCCTTGATCGGATGTGTCCCCTTGAACCAAGGACACCTCTTGCCAGTCATTGGAAAGGAAGATGCCCCATGGGCCAGACCACCTGTAGAATTTGTCCTGGGGACATGTCTTATGAACCCCTCATAAAACAAGGTGCACGTCATGTTGTACTTCATCTGCACCTGGCTTGTACCGCATTTGGGTTGAGGGTGAGCCCAGGGCTGCCTATAAAACCTTGTGTCAAAACACTTTGATTTTGATGCATTTTGATATGTTTCCATATTAACATGACATTTATCTAAGATTCAAAATTCTTAACAGTTTTCCCACTGTCTTGAGTACTTAAATGAAAAGTAAATTCTTTCTTTTGATGAATTTGATCAAAACAAAACTGCATGGTGATCACAACAGGGCATCTCCATCTAAGGTGTGTTTGGGGTTTGCTTACCTGCTGAAGAATTCAGCTAGATGACAGTAATGCTACTGCTTATGGGAGAAGAACTAAATGACAACAGTATATGAAGGGATACTGCCAAAGCAATAGAGGAACCCAATTTCAATAAAAGTTATATAAAGTTAGGACTGAAATTATATTTCGGTTCTTCAGCAGTGATATTCTGCACTACTACACGTTACACAAAAATTTATTTCTTGGTGCACTAAAATTGAATCCTGTTCTTTAACAAAAAATGCTTGATCTTATAAATAGCTACATAGAATAGTATTAAAATACATCTGTTGACATAGTGACCTTTGTTATCTCTCCTTTCTTCTTCTGTATTGTTTTGCTTTTCGAGCCTGTCTGTAAGAACTGCATATCAGACCACAGATAAAACAAAGAATTTCATGAGTTGTTCTCAACAATTTAGTGCATTACAGAGATCCAGATTTGAAGGAAATGTAATTTTTTTACTTCCTTTTGCTGGATTTTAGGCTGAAGTGTGGGTACCCAAAACTCTGGGAGAAGAATGTCTCTTCAAAATTAAGTGTCACAAGGGACACATAGGTGACTTTTGCAGACTATTCAGACATCCTGGTGATTAGATGTATGTCAGCTAAAATCCATGCTTCTGAAAACAATGAACAGCTATGTCTTACGTGTAAATTTGAAACATCTAATAATAAACATCCACTGCAAAATATAAAAACCTTGCCTTTCTCTGCTCAAGATTTCTAAAGCTGTGTTAACGCTGCATAGGTGACCTGGGGTCAGAACTCCAGGCTCTCACCTGCCAAGTCAGCTGTCCTGGTCAATTTATGTCCTTAGCTTCATTCCCAGCTTGGTCTTGCCATTCAAGCGACATTCAAGCACAATTTAGGGCCAATTCCACTTAACAACTTGTTGCTATTAAGGGATTTTGCAGAGTGCAAGCATGGTTGTTGTGAGACACGAGCTTGTTTTTCAAAGGAAAAAGAGGAGTTCAAGGTGAAGGCTCAATTGTTTAACTTGCAACTGGTGCTGCTTGGTCAGATGTGAACTTTGGGTGAGGGTCAACATTACTGATTGTTTTCACAATCCTATCACTTCATAGTAGCTGCTAAAGTTTTACTTCATCATGGTCTTAACACAGTCTACTGCTTTTATTTACCTGTTTAAATAATATTTGTGGAATAACATCCTATTTGGTTGGAAACCTGGTTTACTTTTTGTGTAACAAAATTTTCATATGGGCAGTTTGATATCCTGGGATCTGAAGGATTTTTTCAGCGATTCTTTAAGTTGAATAGTTTAAAGACAAGTGAAAATAGTCCATTGACATACTCCAAAACTCAGGGGATGCATAATCAAAATAAGTAAATTGGCAAACTCCAACTGACCCACTTATGCAACACATGCCCACAGAAACAAACCTAGGCTTTAATAGTCAACTTAAACAAAATATAAAATAAAGTATGTATCTTTAAAGAGGAAGGATTTTGAAACCTTCACATTGTGAAAAAGAATGGACCATATTTAGTGTGCAGTTGCTGGAAGGTGTTGGTTTAGTGGGAAGGTCTTGATGGGACACACAAACCACTTTAAGTAGTGCCCTATGCAATGCAATTACACTCCCTGAGAGAAATTTTGACAAAGCTCTCCTTTAGATTCTGGTAAAAAGGAAACATTTAATCAGTGGTGAACATATTTTGGCTTAGCTCTGACGAGAGAAAATGGTTATAATTCAAAGCCTTTTATTATTGTTTTACATGTCAAGGATAACTTCTCTGTTTGTTCAATTAGTGTAGGCAAGAAGAAAATCAAAACTACCTTTTGAACAATTTGTGGGAAAATAGAGGAATTCCTCTCTTCAACTTAAGAGAGGAAACACGAAAGAAAGTTGATGAGCAGTTATACTCATCAGCGGAGTGTCTTTTTCTAATATAGAAGATAAAAAGCATTGAGATCTGAAAGTGAGAAGGATTCTGGATCTCCCTGAATAAAAATGGAAAATTCTCAGAAAAAAAAATGTTTAAACACCTAGGATGAGCTCCAATTAGAAATTAGAGTACATAATAATAATCAACTTTGTATAATGCTGACCTCTGCAAGGCAAATTGGTTTTTCTCAGTAAAATATTAAATCGCTGCTCAAGCCTTTCAAACACCTTCCACAATCCAGGGAAAAAATATGAATTTTGAACCTCTCAACCTCTCTGGTATCTGGGAGATTTTGAATTGTGATTTCAGTTCTAAACACTGTCAGCTATTTGCCAAATATGAATTGGATTCATGGGCCTGACTTATACTTTCCTTGAAAGTTTTAGGCTCAGTCCACTGCAGTTTCATGTATGAGCATTGTCTGTGTGGTTGGGTATGTGTGTTTAAAATAAGTAACCAAAACCTACGAGGAAGGGAGTGCATCTTACAGTAAGGTATCTCAGCCTGTAATGATTGTCTCTGTTTGGTGCTGCCACTAGCTACTTCAGTCTTTAATATTTCTTTTTGTGAAAATTAAAATTGGAGTTTAGATTTTATTGTTTCTTGAGCGTATTTGTTTCCATTTAACATGATGTTCCCTTTTTTGGGAGAAAAGCTTAACCTAAGAGAAATGTGTTCAAATATTCTAGTTCTGTAATTTTACTGAAGATAGAAGAGTGAAGTTTACAGAAAATCCAGGTCTTTATTAGATAAAACGGAAAAGATGCCATCAGGATTAAAGCAGCAAAATAATCAGAACTCCTGGCTTCTCTTTCCTCTACGATTATCAGTTTAGTGTTTTTCTAAGTCTCAGAACACTTTTTCAAAAGTAATACTACGGTGCTTTTTATTTTTTATTTTTTTTCTTTTGAGGAGTCTGTAATCACTTTTCAAATATTGCACTCCCAAATCCCTTTTTGAGACAGGCACACCTTCATCTCTGTAGTTCTCGAGAGCTGAGCCCTCTTCTTCTCTTCACATGTATTATTTATGTGAGTAGGCAGAAAGCTGAAAATAATAAATTGGCAGATCCACGATTGCACACCACTCAGTAGAAAGCTTAAGGAGCACAGCATCACAAAAAGTGCACCATAACTTTCCAGATTCTATTGGACACTTTGAAATATTATACCTCTTGGGGAAGATGGCTTCTGGCAATAAAACTGGAAATGGTCATGGCAACAAATCCTTGTAAGACTTGTACCTGCAATAAATGAACCCAAACAATAGTAGTAATTAAAATCTCACAAGATTCTCCTTTACTACTCTTAAGTAAGTCTAGTAAAGAAAATGCAAAGGTAGATTGTCTATCAATTAAGGCATTTTATGTAAGTTATTAATGTCTTATGCCTTCCCTAAGCAGAATTTTCTCTCTGTCTAGCCACTATGTAAAAAGAAAAAGGAATAGCTTTTTTGGGAGTTTTGCCTACACCTGTTAACTTGGTGACAGGAACAGTGGGAACAGTAAACTTCTGCAAATGTAGGCCAGTAGTAAGTTGCTAGCTTCTACAGAGAAAAATTAGAGTATTAGTATAATCTTTACTGTGGATTGTCCTTGGAGAAGAAGAGCACCATAACACCTACTGCAGACATTCTCACATGTCTAAAGAGTTGTTTAAGAAACACATTCAATCATAGCAGTACAAAGAACCTTCTAGACTTAGCGTAACCCTAGGCAAATACAACTCAAGCCTATGACCCAGTGTGATGAGCAGCAAGGCAGAAAGGCCTCTCTGAGCTGAACTACCTAATGAAGGTGCAATAGGTTTGTATGTGCAACTGTGAAGTCCCTGAGTCAAGGCACAGAGTGGCTATTATCTGAAAGAAGCATCCTAAAATATAACAGTCATTGAAAATATAAAATTCAAATGAAATTGTAATGGCATAAGGAGTGTAAACCTCTGAACAATGTTTCTAAGAGGAATCATGCACACACAGGTATGCTGTGGGAGCCATAGTTCTTCACAAGTGTTTATGGTTTCTTTCACTGTGTTTTTATACTTAACTGTTACTGATAAGAGAACAATACAACACTGAAATTTTATGAAGGAGAGAGAAAGCTTTATTTACCACAGAAGAACATTTAAAACCAGAAAGTTAGAAGATATATGAGGAAACTTGTCCTATGAGCCTCTACATTAAAGAGTTTCTCATCTTTAAGGATTGCCTTCTGTATTCATAGTCTACTTTAGAGATTTGCATGCCATTTTATTCAAGACAACTTCTGCTAGACTGTTGTTTGCTGATAATCCTTTACTGCTATTCATGTCCCAAGTGTTGTAGTAATATCCTATCAATCTCTATCAACATGAAGGCTGCATTTTTCCTGTGTGCTTTACAAACACACATAAAATGCAAATCCACACAGATATATCATGACTTTATCTCACTGCTTAAAATAAAACAAACCTTTAAAAATGTTTTATTTTTAATTATAGCTTTTGTCACTGTGAGCTTCCCATGTTTTTCCTTAGAGTCCATTCAAATATTTTCAAGTAATAAATTAGAACAAAACCCTAAAATATAATGCTTATTCTCTGGTAGGTGAACAAAACTGCACAGTATATTTTAGTTAAGGGTTTGGATTTTTTTTTTCTCTAGTCTCTATTTCCTCTTGAAACTGAGGACACAGTCAAACTGGGGAATGGAAATTCATGTTTTTACGCCATACTACATACTCTAGAAAAGCAATTTTGTGGATTACTGAATGCAGACAACTAAGATGGAGAAAAGATGAGATTATGATATTTTACTGCTGCGTCTCAAGTTATTTGTGATGGATTAAACTACAAAGTGAAGTTAAAATTCAAATTTTAACTTAATTTTAAAATTAACTTAATTTTAAAATTCACTTTTTACATCATATGGTTCTTGTTTACTGATTTAATGAGTCCATAGAACTTAAAATTGAAGAGTTGACATTAATTTTAAAAGCCCTGGTCTTGTAAATATTTGCAAACTACTTGTGTAAAGGATGCAGGTTTGCGTAGTATTTTTTTCTACTGATTTTGAACTTTTGCTGTCTGTAATGTCTTTTTTGCTCTGCACAGTCAGTTATTCATTTGACTTTTTCTGTTACCAGTTTGCTGTTACTTTTCCTGTAATTTGTAGCTGGATGTAGTAGAAAGAATTGTTGACCAGGGCAAGAAGCTCACCAGATTTAACAGGGCATGATTTAACAAGTCAGTGTTGTGTGCCTGTGGCAGAGTGGTGAAAAAAGGTTCCTGGCCAGGCACAACAAGGTTTCAGTGATCATGTGGATGATTATGATTAGCTTTGTTGCTAATAAAGTATCTAAATATTGACAATGCAATATCTGAACAGCTCATCATCTGCTACAATGGATCTTAGTATAATCTAGTCATGGTCCTTCTCCTGCATCATGAGATTTAGTGAGATCCACATGCTCCCTAAACTTCTCAGAGAAGTCTAGGTGTGGCTTAGTCCACTGAGTTTCAGATTTGGGCAACAGGCTGTGTCTAAAGGGTAATAATATAAGCAGGTTCAGCCAGAAATGTACAGATTTACAGCCTCTGGCTTTGCAGAATTTACAATTACAAAGCAACAAAGCACCTACGCAACCACAACTTTATGTCTGGACAACTTTATTTGACTGGACCTTAGTGCTTTATACTGTTCCATCCAAAAGTGAGTGTTTCCCATCTTCAAGCTGGGCATAGGAAGGGGATCTACCTGAAAGCTGCCTGAAACCTTTTTGGATGACCCAGTCTCTAGCAGAATTTTACACCCTTTCGCAAGTTGATGTGCATCAAAGTCAATCACAGACATCTCAGCTGCCCCATTTCTGGAATGCATTGATTATGTGAACATCCAGACAGTTCCTCCTGAAATACCCACCTGGTGTTCTTGCATTAGGACAAACCATATCACCCATCAGAGAGCTGGAAAAGGAAAGAGGATGTTGGGAGAAGAGGCACATAAAGATGCCAGTGTCTTTGGTCACCAACACAGTGCCGTGTTTGATCACTACAATTACAATTATCCTGACCTGAAAAAATTTTGCTAACTGTATGTACTTTCTCATTTTTACACAGAATGAGAAAATGTTATGGTCCTCCACTCAGCCTGTGGAGAGAGAAAACTCTGCATGAGAGAAGGGGAAAAGATAGGACACATAACGCAAAAGTGGCGTGTGCTGCTTCTCAGTTACCCCATGCTGGAACATTCCTCTTCCTTAGTGTCTCCATCCGACACTATTATCCAGGTTAACATTTTAATTCAATGTAAAAAAATACATACCTCTAGAATATGATACCCTACATTATATAGGAAAGAGACACACATATATATATATATATATGTGTGTGTGTGTATAAAGGAACAACATTTTTACCTCTACAAGAGACTTTTTCCCTTTGATTCTAAAGGGATTCCACACACCTTGCTTAGCTTGTCTTTGCTAGTTATTAAATTTTACAAATTTAAAACTGGCTAGCACAAATGCCTCCCTCTTCACCCAGAAAAAAAGATCAAAGCAAAGCTGCTCCTTACTTCAGTCTCAGTTACTACATTGAGTAAATAAAGTCTGCTTATATGAGACTCAGGTGGTATTCAACAGGTGGCAATGCATAACTGTGTTTAAATCAGTCAGCTTTCTCTCCTTAGACAGTTACTAGAACTATATTTAACAGAGTTAATATGCTCTCGGATGCAATTCACCTCATCTAAAAAATCATCTTATAATACAGGTCATATAAATCACAGTTAAAAGTGGATGCTTCCCTCCCCTGGCTGTAAAATGGGAGCCTGTAACGTGGCAATGGAGGAACGTGGTGTCAGGATGAGAGCAACAGGCTTGTAAAAGCTGGCTCCGGCTCCCAGAGTACAGTTCATAGATTTTGGTTACAGACTAAAGCTACACCTTAAAGTCAAGCACTAAATAGTCTAGAAAGTTATTTGTCCTGATGTCTTCTGTCATCTTCACCCTCATTCATTCATTTAAGCTAAGTTATACTCTCTCATAATTAATTGGACAAAAAACATGCTCCCGGATCCTTGCAGCTGCTCAGCTGACAGGAGGGAGCTTGTTAAGTCACTGCAATTCAATTGTGTTTGATTGTACTACCGTAACCTGAAGCTTTGGCTTTCCTCTGATGTGAGTTTAAATCACGAGTAACTTCCCTGAAGACATTAGATTTATTTCACAGAATAAAAACAACATGAGAAGAGAATCAGGGCCTTAGGCCACCCAGCTTATACAACAATAAAAGGAGAAAGGGAATTTATGGATGACATCATCAAAGCAGGTCATAAAACCAAACTTACAGCTTGAAAATACCATACTAATTAAGAAAGTGTGTTGCCAAAGTTGGAGACTGTAATGCAGATAGATTGTACGACGTAGATACATTGTACATATGTACAACGCACAACATTGTACAAAAACATAAAGAATTTAATAGAAATTTAGCTGCTGAACAATAGCTAAAACCTACAGAAGTCTTGAATCATGAGTACTTTAATTTGATCAGAGGCATAGAAGTTATGTACTGCACAATGGACATAGACAAATCACTGAAGTGAATATTAATCTTTAGATACTCAGAGTGAGTATTTCCTTTCACATTGCAGGTATGTGAGGCATGAACATTATTTGTTTATTCAGCTAAATGCATTAAAAAGCAAAAGCAAAACCAACACACCATACAGTTCAACATTACAAAACAATTATTCTATTCAGTCAGTGCTTTAAAAACAAACCCATTCCAGAACAGCTGGAAGCCTGCAAGTGACATTTATAACAATTGCAAGTGGTAGTTAACATAATGTAGCAAAAGAAAAGCTTGACTCTTTTGGTCTTTTTTTTCCACATATTTTATTTCTAAATTTACATTTGGTTTATGATTTTCATGTAATCTCTTGCCTATTCTTTTATCTCTCCTGAAAAGTTCTAATTAGCAATTCTCACCAGCTTTGGTGCATCTGTCACTGGAATCCCTCCTAATGCATTTTAACGTGCCCAAAGCCTGTTCCAGAGTGCTTTTTTAACAATATGTATATTTTGCTTGTTTGTTTCAAATTCAGATACATCCTCTAAGCCCAGGTTTATCTGCCAAAATGAATAATGCCAAGTGTATTGGCATAATGGTACTCATAGCTGATTAATTACTTCTAAATATAGTAGAAATAAAGAAGCAATTTTATGGGTTCTTCTTTTAATCTTGACCATTGGTTTTTTGTCATTTAGGGCAAATATCAGTAGAAAGCATGGTAAACCACACCAAAGAGATACACTGTGATGACTCATTCTAGAAGAAAGAAAAAATTAACTGGGAGCATAATGTAAAAGCTCAGTTCTAAAGGCACTAGCCTGTTCTTTTTATCTCAGTGGAAATGAATCGTTACACTGACTAATACCAAGGCAGATCAACTCAGACTTGGATTCCCAAATCCAGAAATGACCCACTGAACTGGATTTATTGTGCTAATACAGCAAGTCATGGTGCTTACTATGAATGCTTCTGTTAGTGGTGTGAGAGTATGAATGGATATTTCACTTAAATGACCAATCAGTAGCTATAAAGTTAGTCCAATAAATGAAAACCATTCATTGATGAAAGACCAAAGCACGTCATAGACACCTCATGTATCTTTAGGCAAAATATATCATTTAGAAGCCTCTTAAGCATCCAATGGACTTGAGAAATGGAGGAGGACTGAAGATGCTCTGCTGCACAGAAACAGCTCCACAGGCATAGTTTGTGACCAGATTCAGGAACTGCAGAAGCAGTCCTGTAAATGCTTTGGCACACCTGGGGAAAATTGAGGTAATGCCAGATGCCTTACAAAACACTTCGTGTTGTACTTACCTACCATGCGGGTCAGCGCCAGACCTCATCCATCTCATCTGCTCTTACAGGGCTTTTATGCATCCAATATCAAATGGCCCAAAGGTGCCAGACCTTGTCCTCTGTTGTTTATTGCTGAAACACAGCCTATTCCAAGGCTGCCTGCACAAAAATGTAGGTGCAAACTCTCTGGTCTCGTGAGTGCCCAGGATTTCAACCACTCAGACAGCTGGCTTGGCTGCCCTGTAAACACCTCCATAAACTTTTCCATAGTGTAGTTGTATCACTTAAGTTAATCTCCTTCTCTGGGTGTCCATTTAGATGTTTCAGCCACACTTGAATAACTGCAGAAGTAGTGTGCAATTGAATTATGAATTAAATTCTATGAATTAAATTCTTCAGCCTGATTTTCTGGTGCAGAGCAATGGGATTCTCTACCACCATGCTCATGCTGACAGAATCCAAGCACCACAGAGCTGCACAGGTCACTGGAATGAGCCCCACAATAGTTTAAAATTAGAATTTTAGCTGTTACACACATACACATATTTGGGAGGAAGGGCATGTTGGGGTTTTGTTTGTTTCCACTGACTCCTTGCAGGCCCTCAAAGAGACATACCAGACTTCTCATTTCAAGACAGCAGAAGAGCAGTTTGGATAGCTCTAAAGTACCATGTAATAGTACTTTTATTCCTCCTAGACCCACTTTAATTTCTGCATACAATTCAGCTCATCTTGTTAGCATTCAGAAACACATAATCATGAAAATGATTATATGTCGGTGCTTTTATTAAGAGCTCTGGGTGTCAGGGGTATTCAACCCAAATCTGACTCCGACCATACATTCAGGATGAACATGTTTTTATATTCTATCGTTATACAACTTTCATGTTAATTATTAAACTTATACTGTTCTATTGTATACATAGATTCCAGCCAAGCATGGCTCCTTGTGGCTCCCCCTTAAATTTCTAACATAGTTTCTCATTATTCTTCTTATGATTATACAATAATTATATTTAATTATTGAACAATCATCACATCTAACAATTATATCATTTATCATACTGTTTATGCAGGTGCAATGATCTGGCAATACACAAAGTCTAACATTTTCAGAGTCTGTCTTTATTTTCCAGGGCCCCACTATCAATCTGAACAAGAATTGATTTGAGTTTATGGTGCTCCATCTACATTCTATATGCAGGAATTTTCAGAGGGAAAAACTGCCAATGACATCATGTTGGAGAGATCAATAAGCAGATGTTTTTTAGAAATGTTCATCCTTAAGTAGAATAATACAAGCCTAATCTACTATTAAAATATATTCTGATATTTTAACAGATTCTTACTTCTCAAGTTGTCAAACCAAGAGGTTTTAATTGCTCTGGCTTCCCTGTTGCAGAATTTTATTTTGTTGATGGATCTGGTCTAATTCCTCTAGCAGTCAGGAGAAATCCAACCACTAGCAGTGATTGAACACTTCTTATACTGAAAAAAGTGGAGTCATTATTATAGCTGTTAATCAAGCATAGCGTGTGTTTTAACATATGATTTTCTGTCATGCAATGCCAACTAATGCCATCCAAAGCCCTCCAACACAGAGAAAGTTACAAATTAATTTTCTAAATTTGTATCAATGGAAAATATGGTATTTAACTGGTGATACAACTCCAGTTATGTAACAATAGGGATAGGCATGTCTACATCTTCATATTTGCTTTTGTGCAGCAGAAAGGCCCAAAGGCTATTTTTCAACAGTTTAGACAAAAGAGAGAATGAATCCTCTATTTGACTTTCTGGCTTTGTTTTCTTTTTCTTGTGGCCTCTGCTAGGGGAATGGGCATGGCACAACTTTTGATAAATCTTTGGGGGTCAATTTTAACCACAGAAATAATTCAGAATATCTTTCTTTGCCTTTTTATTTTTAAAGAGATTAATATAAAAAGAACAAAATAAAAACTGAACTTTTTCTCCCTTGGATTTCAGGATGGTATTCTTTAAACAGGTTGGATTTTTTTTCTCTGCTTTATGGTTAGAGTTGGGAAGCTGTTTCTCCCCTTCTCTTATATACTTGGCAGAACAAATTATAGAAACTGCTACCAGTTCAGATTTTACTGTAACCTAAACCTTGTCTGAGAGTGTTCATCCAGAGCACAACTTTGTCTTATGACAGCTTCTGAATCTGTGTTGCCTGGGTTTTAATTCAGACATTTTGGTCTGTAAATCCCTCACTTCTCACTGAACCTTATCAAAATTAGTGTTCATGTCTGTAGTATTCAGAAAATGAAGGAAAGGTCAATACCATTAATTCAGCTTCAATTGAGGTCAAGCCATCCTCCAGGACAGATCCTCATGTAAGTTGTGATGACTCATCTCCTTGAAGAAACCTGCAGCATGGTTCATTTCTTCGTTATTACAGAACGATGTATTTAGTCATCAAAGTCTGCTGCTGCCAAAGAAAGGAAAATAAAGACTTGTCTAGCTCTCAAATTCAGGAAAAAAAACTGGTTTATTTCTTCATCATCAGGCATCTGTATACCTGTCTGGCCACAAAGCAAGTGTTGTTTATTCAGGTCTTACTGAACACAAAATCATTGTGCATTTTATAAGTATAGTCTTGCTCAGAGACAGTGCTATATACAATAAAATAGGGGAGGAGTACACAATCCCTCACCAACACAGTCTATAATCTGAAAGATAATAAACATCCAGAGAATGCAAAAGTGAAAAAGAAGAAAAATTCAACACAACTTTTTCATTTGATATATGGCCTTCTTTTCCATTTTATCTTTTAGTAAAAGCTTCTGGGCAAAGCTGCTGTCTGCAGAAGCTATGACCCAGGGCATACAAAGCCCATCTTCACAGAGAATAACCTGTACAGCAGGCTGTTCCACATAGTGACAAGTCTGAAAGCTGTGGGAAGGAAGGAAATGTCTGAAGGAAGCTTCAAATTCTAGGAATCAAAAGATCTGCTTTCAAAAAATGTCTCAAAAAGTTTCAGTGTTGCTGTTGATTACCTTGTGTGCCTATAATTCAGTAACCAGGTTCACTATGTCCCCTTATTCCAGGTTCTGTACAGATTTAAGGAAAAATCTTTTCTTTTTGACAGAATTTGCAGGGCAGACTCAGATGCTTAATAGGAAAGCATATAGTTTAATGTAACAGTACAATGTATAAGGAAACTAAATACTGTTTTAGTTTATCCTGAATTAATTATATTCAAAACTATGATGTGAAAACAACTATTTCCTACCAATAAAATTAAACTTTATCAAGGACAGGTAAGGTCTAATAATTTAATATGTTTGGATTGTGTTTAAACAACACAATAAGGCATTAGAAGCCTGGAAAGGCACACAGATAATGAAATTGGTGAGGAAGCAGCAGTGGAGTACTGAGGAAGCTCCATTGATCATTTGGTGACTGGTATTGTAACATTTACCAACTGTCTTTGTTCACAGTCTGGAAAAGCTGCTCCTAAAATAAGTTTTCCCTGTTAGAAGTTTCTGATTATTCTGGAAGGATGAGAATGAGGCAGCAGGGACAGGGGAGCTGGCCACAATATTGGTAGTGGGATCCCCAGAGTCTGATCACTTGAGGCACAGGGACATCAAACATGTGGCAAAGAGGGAAACCTGTTTCCTTGTAACATCTGTCTTTGAGCTTTCCCAGATGTGTAATTATTGCCTCAAATCCATGTAATGTCATCTTCTACTGCAGTCTAAAGTTATGAAAGCCTGGCTTTACTTTGAGTAGGAGTGACCTACTCAAAGGTCAGTATCTGTCACAGGAAGCTGTTTGACAGTGAGTTGTCCAAAGCAAAGCTAATCACCTGGATATCCTAATGGCCTTATCCCAGATGAGGTACTCATCTGGGTAGGTGGGATGATTCATCCACTGGAGGTGGCCATCACTCCTTAATCCCAACAAAGGAGCCTAAACAGCTAGCTTTGTCTAGAAACTTGACTAAGTTTGATTAGTCAGCCAAAGATAAGTGAGATGAATCTTAACCTCTGCACATAAAATTGCTCCTATCTATTAGGAAGTTGTCCTTAGTCAGAGAGTGCCTTAAGATGACAGATGCCAGAAGGTACCTTTCACTGAAGTAGGTGCAAGAGTACTTCAGAGCAATAGTGGTTCAAAGTGCTGCCAGTGGAGGGTTATATTTGGACATTAAGGGAGCATTTCTTTCCAAGAGGATGGCTAACCATTGGAATAGGCTTCCTATAGAGGAAGGTGATGCTCCAAGCCTGTCAGTGTCAAGACATTTGGACAATGCCTTTAATATTATGCTTAAACTTTTGGTCAGCCCTAAATTGGTCAGGCAGCAGGACTAGTATGTTCCTTCAGAGTATGTCCCTTCCATCCAAAATATTCTATTCTATTCTATTCTATTCTATTCTATTCTATTCTATTCTATTCTATTCTATTCTAGTCTATTCTATTCTATTCTAATCTATTCTATTCTATTCTATTCTATTCTATTCTATTCTATGCTATTCTATTCTATTCTATGCTATTCTATGCTATGCTATTATTTTCATGATCTTTCTATGACGTATTTTAGTATTTTACTGCTGAAGAGCAGCAAGGTCAAGGTCTTCTTAGATGAATATTTTTGCCATCATTAAATTGGATTATCAGTGATCATCCTTAAAAGAGTTATAAATTAGGCTCCTGACAGTCAAAGTTTTTCCTACCAGTTGCTCCTCTTCTGGTTTGGGAGAAAGTCCTTGAGCAGATTGTGCTAGGGAGCCCAGACAAAGTTTGTAAATCCATAAATTTTTGTCTTTTGAGCATTGGTCTTAAGATATAGATATATAGTAGTGATTTCTCTGCTCAAGTTTGTACATAATATCCCGCCAGCAATGAAAAATAAAGTGCATGCGAGATAGGTTTTTTTATCTGTCATCAGTCTTTGACACCAGCTCTGCCTTACTTCTTTGCTCTGGAATTTTCCCTCACATGTATCACACACCCTGTTGAACAATTATCAGCAAAATTAAGTGAGCTTTTGTCCTGCTCTGTCCTGCTATATGGACTACATTGCCTGGCAAGATTTGAAGCAAAAAGTTGAGCTTTGCCTTTAATTACAGTGTGTTGATAAGAGTAAATTCCATTTGTATCATTTGTCTTGGAAGTGCAGGTGAATAAATTAACTGGTGTAAATGTCCAAAGTTCATGGGTAGTTTTACATTTCAAATAGACTTTTCTCAAATGATCCCTAGGAAAAATATTGGCTTTGGATAGAGATCTGAAATCACATCTCCTAAGATTTTCAATCTATTTTCATTACACTTCTTTCCCTCCCTTGCTTTCCAGGATCCAGAAGGGTGTGAGAATATGAACCAAATTGTAAAATAAATTCTGTAATTTGTTCTGAAAACTCAAATTTGTTTTCAAGCAGGTGTAAAAAAAATTACATTTTTTAATTAAATTGAAAATATCAAGTATAAAAGTAGATATTTTTAATTTTGAAATTATTTTTGGTTGTTTTTATGAATACTAATGTGTTGCAGCTTTTCTAATCAGTCAAATGGTAAGAATTTTCAATGGTGAAAATTGCAGATAAAGAAGTACATATTCTATTAGCAATACAAGTTGATGTTCTCGCTATTGGTAGTTGATAAATTTTTCTGTCTGTTCTTCACCAATAATCTGTCTATCTGATTTCCACAAACTTAAAAGTCTGCTGGGAATGCAGGAAGGTCCGAACAACAATCTCTTTTATTTTTCATGTCATTATGTAGGTTGCACAATTCAAATGTTTGAATATTTGCAACACTAACACTCCAAGGTTAAGGTTAAAAAAAGCTGATTTCAGAACAAAGGGAAGTATTAATTTCTCTCAGTATATTGGGCAGGAGCTAGATGAAAATAAGCTTTCCCCTTATAGAGGATTTAGTTTTTTATGACTGTGAGCATCTACATTTACTATGAAATTTCTGTGAATACTGAAGGCGTCTGTATGGGAAAAGGTAAGAAGGAGCAGTGGAGTGGAGCTGAACTCTCTGCTTAAAGAAACCTTTTATGTCTTCCTACATTGATTTGTGGAGCTGCAGAGCACTGCTTAGCTTCCACTGAGGTACCCAGAAAGACTTTCTTTATTACAGCTCAAGGCAACTGAATGTAATTCAGTGTGTTTCCTTTTGGAGCATGAACTCTCCTGCACTTGAAGTTGTGAAGAAATATTGCAGCAGGAATAGTCAAATCTGCTTATATGTGAAGAAGCTATATATGTAACAGAGCTTTGTCATTTCCCTTTAGTTTCTTAAGTAAAATACCACCTATATTAGCTACCAGATAGAGCTACAGGTAAAACCTGTTTTCAGAGGTCAGCTTACTGGTCTTTTGAAAGTTACCAAAGCCATTAAATCTAGACCTGATGCTAGAAATGTGAGCTTGGAGATAAACAGGGATACTCCCAGTCTGGAATTGTGTTGGAGCTCTCCAATTCTATTACATGCTTCAGAGACTCAGTGGTGTAGCCTTGCAGAAATCTGTTATGAAATGAGCCTCAAGGACCATGAAGAGATTGATCACTTATATAAAATAATGTTCTTTTTCTGGTTTATTCTGTTTGTGCAGCCACTGGAAAAACATTTCATTTCTTGACAAAAGTGTTGTTCAACATCCAGCCACTCTTATGAAGCTAAAAGAAATAATTTATTTTGCACCAATACAAAGAATTTTTATTAAATACTTTGCCATTATGTTAAGCAATGTTATGCATACCATTTAACTTCTTTTTGGTTTTTCTTCTTACAAAGGTATAGTAATTGTACCTTTCTTTTCTGTATTTCGGATACAACTTGATAAGAGGATTTATAAAAACTGATTCTTTTGAATTCTATTGAACAGGGTTTGACCACTTAAGTTTACTAAAAAAAGAAAGCAAAAGTAAAAAATAAAGAGAGTTTCAGATGGACTGACTTATGAAATATATAAGACCTTTGAGAAAATCTCAAGAACTAATTCTCTAAGGAAAGGAAAATTGCATCCTGTATCACCTCATCCTCTTAGTTGTTGCTCTTGATTTTGTCTGCAGTTTCAGAAACAAAAATAAAACACTGGAAAGAAAAAATATCAGTGTGTTTCAAAAAAAGAAAAAAATGGAGAATGTCATTCTTCTGACACTTATTCAGTGGGATGTTTAGGTTTATGCCTGGCTTTTGCCATTTAAAAGCATTAGGCCAAGCTGAGTTTTGTTGGAATCCTGAGTACCTTGCTTATCTCAGCCTCTGAACAGCAAATATTTTTATAACATAGTAGTTTTTATAATAGATTTCAAGGTAGGCCAGGTCCTCATTTATGGTTTTGATCTCCATTTCTGTGGAATCAGCACTGACCATTGGCAAAGATGCTGGAGAAAGTTGCCAGAGAGTTCCTTAAAACATTTAATATGTCAGCAAAATCACTGACAAATTAGTATTGTTTTTCTGATGCAGCTAATCCTTTTTTCTCCAGCGATACAGTTCCTTTTGATCTTTAGGTGAAGCATTTGCACAGTCACAAAAAACACAAAGCAGGATGAATATCTGCCTGGGATCACAGATGTGATTTGCTCTATACCTCCTCTCATGGGTGATAATATTCTCACAAAAATAGTCTCTAACTCTTGAATAATTTGACTTTTAAAAATAATCTTATCATATTACGAAGCAAAGCTGTAAATGACTGCAAGTCCAATAAACAAATTAATGCCATTTTTTACTCTCATAACTCTGATGCTTTCACAAGAAAGAATATCTTGTCTCTAAAAAGGTCATTTCTCTTAGGCTGTAGGAGGACTAACAAGCTAATTATAAATCCAGCTGAAGGGAAGACTTATGGACTCAGTCCATAATTATGTCTGGAATTGGTTTATTCTGAAGGTATAGTGAACTCAGTAGAATCTTCTGGGATTTCAGGCACTCTACATAGACCATTGAAATAAATCCTTAACACAGTTTTAATTTCTTTTCTTTTTCTACATAGACCAAGTTATTCCTCATGTAGAGGTTTTGTTCTAATTATTTCATTGTATGTATCAGACAGTCATACAGTTTTGCAATACAATGTATTCTCAGGGTTATATATATTTCAGTATATAAATGTATACAAAATTTGACCTACATTTAAGAAAGGATGTGAAAATATTTTGAGCCCAATAGGAAAAAAGGATGTGTTCAGCTATTTCCTGTACTAGGGCTCTAGTTGCAGCATAAATGAATAGGGAGTTGCAAAGGGGAATATTTCTCCCCTACAAGTGACTGGGAAAATTAAAGGAGAAAAAAAATGAAGTCTTAGAGGTTTTTATAACAAACCTTAGGACCAACATGGGAGATGGATGTGAAAGACTGAATTTTTAAAACTGTTTTACAAGTTCAAAAAATAATCTCTTTTCTCTCTTCATTTTAAGGAGAATTTTAGCTTCAAATGAATGACCTTTTTATGTACAATCAATAGTCCTGAATATGTAAATGGTGCATTGTAATCAATATATAGGAATAAACACTAAGGCAGAAATATTATCACTGACAAAAACATCCTCATATAGCTGAGAAAAAGTGGAGATGAAAATTTATTTTTCTAAATATAACCTCATAGCAATTTTTTCCCCTCAATGTGAATTAGTGATTGGTACTGAAGGGCAAACAAAAAAATAGATTTGAGATATAGTTATAATAATAATACCAAAATTAATATCAATATCAATATGAAAGGTACTAAAATATACTGAACAAAGCCACTTCTTTTGGACCCTTGAGCTGCAATTCAAGGAACCTGCCATGTTTATTGATTGGTATGAGAGTACTACAGCAAAAGCTTTAAAGAATGAAAATTTCCCAAGGAATATTGTGTCATTGCCAGTAAACAGAGTTTAATGTTATAACTTCATCCTCAACAACACTACCTTTTGAAAGAAATTTGTGCAACGTGACCCGTTTGTCAAGCTGATCAAGACTGAGCTCTCCAATAACATATGATAAAAAAAAGAACTCATATAAAGAATCAGACATGTTGACAAAAGTGGGTGAAAATGTGCTTTATTATATTATTGAATATGTAGAAATACCAAACAAAAAAATGGAATTTGAAATAATTTTAAATTGTCCCCAAATTTTGTAATAAATATAAATGTGAGAGAAAGCTTTGAGATATTATTGAAATTCACAACTCTGATTATTTTGCAAAGTCTAAAATTTCCATTCAAAATGCTTTTGTCCAAGGACAATATCCCTAGATAATCAAGAAAAAGCTTTGCCTTAGCTCACACAGCTATGCAATGCACTTTCAGTATGTAAACTGACAAAGGCATTGAAAAGAACATTAAATTTGTTCTAGTTTCCCTGACTGAGCAGGAAAGTTCAGAGGGTTTTTGATTAAAATACGTGTTTAACCTTGGATTATTAAGTAGGGGAAAAAAAAAGAGTATATATTAAAAAAAGGTTTATTTTGATAGTCTTTCTGTTCTTCAGTCTGTCATCCAATAAAGCTGAAAATTTAAGTCTGACTATAAAACAGCTTTAACTATTCTGTCAAGCATGACTTTTTGAACCTGTCAAGCAGTCATTCCTTTCCTACTGCAAAACATCTAACTGCAAGCCTAATAGTCTTACTACTAAACAAAAGTTTCAGAATAAACTCCCACTTTATAAAAGCCTTTTTACAAACTTACTGAATTCGGGAAGATGCTCCAATTTTCATTCCCTATCAGAAGCTAAGTTAACTGATGTTTCTGCACTGAGGTCAAAGAAATTTCTATTAACAATAGTTAAGTGGGGAACTTTGTGAAGCAACTAATGTTTTTGCCCATTGGTTGCCACCTGTCAAGAATAATAGTGCTATGGAATTTTGCTATCAAAGTGTCAACATTAGATTAAAAGTTGTATTTATCTGTTGTAGCACAGGTTGTATAATAAAGTGCTGTCTTTCTGTCCTGCCAGCTCAGCAGGAAATTCTAATAAAAAATCTGTATCGTTAATAAGCTACTAAAAGTAAATTAAAGTGTCTTCCTCTGGCACTGGATAGTATAAGAAATCTGTATTTGAGGCTGCATAATACTTTCCACTAAGAAATCCCAGTTTTCAGCAACTTATGGCTTTGCCTTAGGTCAACTTTTCATGCTGAAATTTTCCATGCTTGCTCCATACTTCAGACTTTTTCTTTTAGGGAGGTGGGTGTTAAATTTCAGCAGAGGTTCAAGTACTTCAAAGAATGAGAGTAGATAGCAGCTTTACCAAAACAAATTCTCAGGTATTTGATGCATTCTTTAGAACAGCAATCTGGCAGTAGTAGTGAAGGCTGCTGTTGGAGATACACATCTCTGCCCCAAATCAAAGTCAGATTTGGCCAAACTAGCAGAGTCTTAAAATCTCCTGGTGCACCTCTTGAGTCAGTTCTGCCAGGGTTTGCCACAGATCCCCTGTGCTTAATCCAGGCACCTTACACCTGCTCTGGTCTCCCAGTGTGCAAGCTGCACTGAACCCACTAGAATTCCCCCAGGAGCAGAGAACACATCCCAGAAGTAGAGAAGCTTAGGATCAGCAGATCCTTCCCATGTGGCTTGGGGCAAGAATGAGTTGAGACAGTACTCTCATTTGAATGATAATCTAGTTTTTCCAGGAATAATTGATTATAGATCTATACCTTCCACTATCTTCACAATTTTATATGAATTTCTGTCAACTACTACGTTGTAAGCAGACAGCAAACATTTTTTCTATATGTCACCAAAAACCCCTGACAAATTTCTCAAACTCTCTCCTGGATGATCCGAGGCTGTGACTCCAGCATCCCATGCCAAATTTTCTCTCTATTTAGCCAATGAACTGTAAGAAAAAGTACACCCTTTTAAGACACTTTCAAGAAAAAACTGCATTTTGAATGTATTCTGTACTGGCCTAAATTATTGCAAAACTCCCCAGGTTTTTGTAAAACCACCATTCTCAGGGAAACAAGTCGAATATCAGCAATAAAATGTATAAGTGTGCTTTAAAAAGTATATGCCTGCAATTTCAGAACTGCTGACAGCAAGTTTGAGTAGGGATGCAGTTTTCTGCATCCACTATAAAACTGGGCAAAGCCTTCTGCTTGTCCTGTTTGTACATAACATCTTTTTAAGGTTTGGTGCTTTTTTTAGCAGAGTTACTCTGAGTAATTAGTGGAGCAGGATTGTCACCATTGCACAGAACAGAACCTAGGAAAAAAATTACAGGTCATTTCAAAATATGTGAAATCAGGACTGTTTTCCCTTGGAAAAAGCAATATATAGTGGGTTGTAAATGCCAAGGTCAAAAAAGTTTTACAACTTCAGTCAGGCGTCCTAAAAACAGTAAATACACATTATGTCTTATAATATGCAATTAAAGTGATTTATATACACAAATAAAAATCAAAAACTTACCTTGCACCCACCCCTTTCCCCCCTCCAAACAACAGGAAAGGAAACAACACATCACAGACATGGGTCATTTTGTTTTAGTCACTACTGGAAAGCAGCTGGAGATTGCAATGATGAGATCAGTAAAAGGCTGCTATATCAAATGAAATAGAATTGCTTAGTGACAGCAGAGAGGCTGGATTTGTGACAGCAGTTCTGGAGCACAGAGCAAGGTAGAACAAAATGGTCACAAAAGCACCCACAGTCATGTTTTAGCTCCGTAGTTTATATCAGTGGCTAATGGTTTTGTTTTGTTTTGGGTGGGTTAAACACATCATGATTCTTAAAAACTTCATGAAGCTGAGTGAAAGCATCAATCTATAAATGTAGGACTTAGCAGAAGTCTATGAAAGCAAAGCTTCTGATTTTAGAAAATGAAAACATCTTTTTACTCTGTACTGAAATGCAAGACACAGACAGATTCCCTAATGTTATAGAACATGTTACAAAGAGAAGAAAGAAGCTGTTAAAACACCGGGACAGTCTCAACCAGGTCTCCTGGGCTTGTATGAAATTATTTACTGGCTTTACAATGCTTGATAGATTTTCATTCACAGTGAATGTCTGAATTTGCATATAATGGTTAATTCTTTGAATTCTCTTTGCAGCTTGTTCTTATTCTCTAATCCTCTACTTTTCTAAGAAATGACAGTGCTCTTTGGTAAACCGTTTCCATGAGAGAGTTGCCTTTGCAGATATCTAGACTTTGTTGATCGGTGCATAATGCTAGACCCGTACAGAATCAAGCATCTCCAGAATTATAAAAGACAATAGTAAACCATGTGCATAGAATATATTCCTACTGGGTTTCAAACCACTTCTGTGTAGGATAGTATTGAAAATTTCATATTATTCATTAAGCTGAGTGTGGAGGGATAGAATGTAAGAAAATAGTGCTGAAGGTAGTCTCACACCTGAGGAGCTGCAGCTGTACCAATCACCAAAGATTAGGAACAGGCCTGCCCTTAATAGGCCACAGCTGTGTCCAACAGTAAGAAGAGTGCTACAAAAGAGTGGGTTAGCTAGGTGAGAAGGGAGTTGGAGTTGGTTGGTTGTGCTATGAAGAAGGAGTTAGTGCTGGGAGGAGTGGCATATGAGAAATCACTGTGAAGGTATGGGAGATTTATAATGAGATGACAATACCTGAGCACACAGTGCCATTGAAATTTATGTGGTTCATTCTTTTAATTTCTGTGTGGGGCAAAGTCAGCTGGGGTAAAAAAAAAAAATCACAGTACTATACTCAGAGAACAGACACATATGAAATATGGAGCAAATGTTGTAATTAATTGCTGACAAGACAAGGTCCGGTTCATTACTTTTAAAGATGTTCTAATACCATCATTTATGAAGTACTCTTATATCAAATAATAAAGTGGTGCATTTTATATTTGGCTTTGGGTAGAAAAAAGGAGTGCTATGAGTGGAAGAACACCTCACTATGCAAAACTTCATACAAATATAGAGCACATTTGAATACTGAAAATTATAAGATAATAATTTAATTATTTCAAGAGGCTTTATCCTGGAATGGAAAAAGTTAACATTGCATTTAGGTTAATTTAGAGGCAGATTGTATATTAAAGGATTGACCTAATTAATTTTGAATTTACACTAATAAGCTGAAGCTGTAAAAAATGGCTTATATCGTTGTGGTAGAACATGTCTTCAGGCAGTTCTCAGGTGATGAGAAACTGTCACACATTTTGGAGAAGGTTCTGTGTTACTGTATCTTATTATTATATTGATATACTTCATGGAGATACCAGGCATCTGGGATCTAGAAATTATTATTCACTTTTGAGATCTAAAAATATCGAGAACTTTAATTGTTAGGTTTTGTTAAACTCAAAAAATTGTGACGTACATTTGAAAAAAAGTCACTTTACAAATTCAGTGACTAAAGAGTAAATAAGGTTCTATTCTAGGCCTTTCTTTGGAAGTAATCACTATTGTGATTGACAAATTTTCAAGTTACAAATCTTGGGGAACTTTTTTTTTCCCCACAACTCATTTGTGCATGCTTTCTCCCTGGCTTTAAGCAACAATTGATAGGCTTTTGAAAATTTTCTGTGGTACTCACAGTCTTAACTTCATCCTTATTTCCCCACGACTGCAAATTTCTCCTAAGTAAGGAGAGATGCTTCTTAAATTATGTAGTAGTGCTACTTCCTTTTTACACAGAAGGATGATATGTGGGTTTTTTATTATTTCATTACTCCAGTCTTTTTTGGTTCCATTCCTGTAGAAGGCATATAATTAAGCTTGATATAATGGCAGAGTTTTTTCCTTATTGGCATCAAATGAGTTATGTGGTGGAAAAAATTGCAAAGATGTAATTAGTTAAAAATTTTAATAATATAACCTAGTAACTGTTGTGGGTTTTTTCGAGGAGTGGTATGACAGAAGAGCAATTAATTTCAACTCTCTGAAGAATAATCCAGAAATTATGTTAATGAGCATAATAATTTTTCTCTGTGTTTAGTGTGCTTATGCCATGTTGCTGTTCATCCTCATAGTAAGGGTACAGGTAACCCTCAGTTCAGAAGGTGAGTTTGGAATCTTGAACCTCTTGTAAAATAGACTGTGAAGGCTCACTGTATTATCTGGATGCATGCAATTGTATTGACAAAAAAATGAGTATGAGAAAAGGAACAATTAAAAAATTAGAACTAAGGGAGCACTGGGTTACTTAAACATAATTGTTATATCAGACCACCTACAAATGTGCCATGAAGCATTTTATTGCACCTCACATCCTGGTTCTGCCTGTGAGGTTTGTGCAGAAAGCACCATTCCAGCAGGTTTTGTCATGCAAGTGTGCTTTTGTGTCAGTAATTTGCTAATGCTGTCACCTTGCAGAATGAAGCAGCGTTCATCTTAGGAGAGCACAGTAGCATTCCCCAAATGATCACAGAAGTTGAAGCACCTGCATCTGGTCTCTGCCTGCTGCTAGTGCTAAACCCTCTTCTCACAAAGGTGATCTGCCTTTTTATTATCTTAGGTTTGGTCAGAGAGAGGGAATTGTCAGCTGCAGGGTGACTCCAGCACAAGGCTTCTGGCTCCAACAGAACAAAACCTCCTAAGTGAATGAAGCATAACTGAAAATCCTTAAAATGTCAGATCTCTTGTGTCCCTACAAATGCACTTATGTTCCTTGTTTTATAATATGTTGACACTTGTGGGAGCCTAAAGAGTGGTAATTAACAAGAGGAAATGTCATTGTCATTAGCTCCAGCAGATTTCATGCATGTTCCCATCAGCTGCCAAGTTTTTGTTCCCATCCACATCCTAGGCTACAGATAACCCTCATGAACATCTATTTAAAATCTGATTCTTAAAGATCTCCAATCAATCCTCAAGAGAGTCTAAGACTTATAGAAAATGGATTTTATACTCCCTTTCCTTTTAGAGGTGAAGAGCAAGAGTCCATATCTAAACATGTGTTTATTCTTTAGGCAGGGTTGCAAGATGTTCCTCTTTGGTAGGTGGAAGGGCAATTAGAATGGAAAGAAACATTGAAAAAAAATCTAAATTATCCCTCTTTCTAAAGTCTAAAGCAACAGTGAGTTCATATGTTTTACTTATGTTATACAACTGATGACATACCTCACTGCCATACAGCAAGAGTCTGGACTCCACAAAGCAGCTCAAGATGGAGCTGGGACCAGCAAGGGGTAGAGTCATGGAAGGAAGCAAACTCTGCCTAGGTGGGGAAACAACTTCTTGGATTGAGCAACACAAGTCTTCCTCACTTTCTATAAATTCTGGAAAAGGTGTCATGTAACTATGATTCCATTAATCCCTTCCTAAGTCTGGGATTTTATAGCAAACAAAAAAATCTACAGAACAGATGAACAAAACCAGATTTCTGACTCATTGCAGAACACATCCTGTAAAATATCATCAAAACAAAAGCATCCAGCTTTATGAGTTTAGAACTTTTCCTTTAGATCTCTTTAATACATCTCTGTAACTTGGAAAAATGATGAAAGTTGTCAGAAGCTGCATTTCATTTAATTTTTTTTTTTTCCATCTTTACACTTGTCACCAAAACTCATATAATTCTGAGAAATGCATAAGATTTTTAGCAGATGAAAATTCAGCCACAGATGTTTGGCAGTATCTATGCATACCAAAACAAGAACCATGAGGTGTATTTCCATAAAAAAAAAAAAAGAGAAAAGAAAAAATTCATTTCTTTCTAGGGAATTGTCTAATAATAGAAGACAGTTTAAAAAAGAAAAATAGAGGAAATTTTTAGGTTGCTGTGGTGGTGTGCAATTGAGAAAACTTTGTGCCACATGGAAGTTACTTTAATAGTTTACATCTTGAGTGGGTTGTTAAATTTTCCCTGTAAATATAGCTAGCAATTGATCCAGAATGAGAAAACACTGTTTATTATTCTTATTTCCTCCATAGCAAGAGTTTTCATACATTCAGCTAGAACTGGGAACAAATGCCCTTCCTTTGGTAGTTGGTGCTATAGATGGAGCTGAACTGCTCACCAGGAAGGAGGGGAGGGAATTACTTCTGATGGTGATTCTACCACCAGGGCAGGGAGTTTTTATAAGCTCTGAGTATGTTTCTCTTTGTAGCATTCAGTGTTCTGGTTTACTTGGAGCAAGGTGAATCTGGGGTCTAGAAGCCTGTGGGCTGACAACTGGGATTCATAGCCACAGGCTGATAATATATTCAATTGATTAAAAGCAACCTGGAGTATAAAATAGTCTTGATCTAGCAGATCTTCTCTTCTTCTGAACTCTGGGTTCTGTTGAAGGAACATCCTTCTGCCTATTGTGCAGAGGAGTTTACAAAATCTGTCTATACTTGCAATGATATGTTTTTCAAGTCATTTGACAGCTAAAAATGCCATGTGGTTGTCTGACATGGATCTAAATGTGGTAACTCACAAATATATAAATGATAGTAAATTAGGCTGTGGTTTGAGGCTTTGTGGGATTTTCTCAAGAAGGATTTTATCTGGAAAATATTTTGTCCAAAAATATTACAATAAATTCTAACTGTATTTTCCCTTTTGGAACAAAGCTGATTCCTCTATGATTAGCAGAGAGAACAATTTATTTACTTTTATGCCCTTCTACTCATTAGTGACAATAATCTAGAAATGTTCAATATTAAGTAATTATGCATTCACTGAAATTTTTGGAGGTGAGAATTTAAAAATAGGTCAAAACATCCTGTACAAAATGTAGTTTTCTAAAAGATTTTCACTTACAGCACCACAAAAAGTGATTGAAATTGCATTAAGAGTTTAATTCCCAACTCAATCAGACTCATGGGAAAAAAGGCTTCTAATTGTCTAAAATGCATTTTGGATCTGCTCCTTTTTTATTTGTATCTATTGTTAATATATGGAATGGATAAATTATTCTCATCTTTGCCTTTTGAAGGGAACTTCTAGACTACTGTTAACTAAAGCAAATTGTAATCTCGAATCCTCATTAAGCAAAATAAGATAGGATTAGGTCTAATGGCCCAAAAACAAATTTGAAAAAGAATAACTCTCCAGTCCTAATTTGTCAGAATCAAGTCACTTTTTTGTCTGAATTTCTCTACTTATTATGATTTTATTACACCCACTATATATCCCATGCTCTTCATTAATTCTAAAGTTCTTTGAAAATATAAGGAGTCAAATACTGTTATTAAATCAATGAACAAAATAATTAAACTGTCTAAACAGAATTGCAAAGAATAATTAGCAATTAAATAGGATGCTTTTATCTGTGCAGTGTGATGATGAGAGCAAAGCTAAGACAATCAGAACCTATCTGAAATAGAAGAAATAAGCAACAGTGAAAATTTAAGTTTCAGTTCATTAAAATGCACCTAAATGACTTCCAAATATTTTAGTCTATTAAATTATCAGATCTAAGACTTTGAAAATAATTTTCCCTTCTATTTACAAATTAATTTTGTTATTCAACTTCAGCTCTACACAATCTAGCAGAATCTCCTTTCTGAAAGTATCAATGAAATGCAGGCCTCCAGCAATCTCATCAATGTCAACTATAGCTAGTTTAAAAAATAGAGGTAGTACCAAATCTGTAACATATCCTTAATCTGTGTGTTCTTAAACCCAAATATTCCCTTTAGCTACGTGTGTTCAGATCTCAGTGGAAGTCACTGGTAATTGTATGTGGCATATCTGGGCCTAACATGATTTTATTTTAGAAATATCTCCTTTGAAATTGTCTAAGTGGCAGGTAGATTGTCAAAGACCATGTCATTACAATGGTTGTATTGGCAGAGGAATAAAAACATCAAGATGTGACCTGCACTCTGAAAGAAAATCCAGCAACTGTCTTGGTTATTTTTCCATTAAAATGAAAAAAATAATTCTCTTTCAATAAACAATGGGTGTGATTTTCTGCACAGGTGTGGTGACCTATTTAAATCTACAGGTAGTAGTAAAGCAATTACATATCAATTTGTAGAATCTGAGATTATTCCTGGGAAGCCCCATTTGAGAGTAAAACCCATCAAATGGTTAAATCAGCAAGCTGGATTCTGGGAGGCTGGTTCAGATCTATTCTTTGTCACAAACCTATCCTCAAAGTCTTTTTGATACAGATTTTTTATAGCATTTAAATACCCATCAAAATAGTATAGGCTTTTATATGTCACGGAAATCCTGCACAATTCTCACTTCCCCACAAAGAAAAAATTTGAAATAATGTCATTCTACTGAAACAGGAGACCATGAACATAAGTACAATATCTTGATTCTGATAAAACTGCACTACCTAATGCAGGTGAAGTTTCAGAATCACATGCTCTTCTCTGCAGTAAATGTGACAACACCACTATTTCTTGTGCTGCCCCAAACTATATCAGAGCTGCAGTATCAATAAAGAGATGCAAATATTACATAATTTGCATGTAGAATCAGGCCACAGGAAATTTAAATTAGTCTCTTTATACAGGCACCAATCTGCTGACTTCTCACCAAAAATTAGGAAAGTGGAGGAGGCATTCAATTGGCAATGTGTTTTCATTTTCAGAAGGTTTTCCAGACTGTTGTATCATCATTAAATACATGAAAACTGCAAACAGAAAAAATTTTTCTTCCTCTGAGTACAGTAGGAAATGGAGGCAATACAACAGGAAATCTATTTACCATGTTTTCATATAGGGCAGCTTTAAAAATATTGAAAAGGAAAATATTTGGTAAATAATCACCAAATGTGATTGATCACCAGCATGAGATTAAAATATTATACAAAACAAAGCTTGATGTAATTTTTAAAGCATAACATTTTAATTTATCTTAGTCACCATCACAGGACTAACCAGTTGAAGGCCTGTAAAAAAATGGGGTAATTTCACAAGTTGTGTAAATTGTCTAAAGCCTTTCTCTGAGTTGCTCTAATAAAAGTTTTCTTGATCATTTAATTGAACAACCCACAGAATCTAAAAGAGAAAAAGAATGTTTATATATTAGCACAAATATGCTAATTTCCCATGAATCCCAGAAAGCAAACAAGGAATGTTAGTGGTTTTTAATCCGAAAAGCACCTGATTTAATAAGAAATCTTAGCTGAATAGCTGTCATATGAAGTGTCAATTTTGAGCAATTCACTAGTTACTCTAGAGACTAGAGGAAAACACACATAGATGAGTTCCCTCACTCTTTCAGAGTGTTTAACACAGTGCAGACATCAGATGGCACCAGCTTGGCTGGTGAGGACCAGTGAGCACACCAGTGAAGTGATGAGGCAGAGAGCTCCAGCCAGTGGAGTGAATCTCAACACACTGCCCAAGGGAGATCATCCAAAGTAGGTGCAGGGCAGGCCTAAAACTGTAAATGCTGGGCTGGCATCCAGGTGGAAAGGTAGCACAGCAGATCTCTGAAGTGCTGGGATCTGAGATATATTTAAGAGAGGAAGGCATGCAGTCCTGAGTGAGGTAGCACAAGGAAAAGCAAGACCTGGAAGTATGAATAGACTGTTGGAAGCCACCATGAGACCATTGCAATTATCAGTAAGAGGCAATAAATGAGCACACTAAATAAATTCTCAATGGTCAAGCCAGGCCTCAAGGAAACTGATTGTCACTGCTGGTTGGTAGAAGCTGGTAACTGGTCACAGCACTCCAGACATGCTTATTTCCTGTACAATCAAAAGACAGATACTGGTCAAGGCTGCATCCTTTTATTATTTGACTGCCAGGTTTAATGATGTTGACCAGCTTTGCTTAACCATACTTTTCAGATATGATTGTACTACATGGATCTCAGCTGCCCAAATATGTTCCATCATCCAAACATCTGCCAAAGTTTATTATATCCTTGTGAAGCACCTCATCTCTTTGTTGTTCAAGAGAGGCAGATAAGTTTAAATAATGTAGCTAGTTATTCTTTGTTAAACTGGCTGATAATGGTAGCATTGGTTGTGACTAAATGACACATCCAAGCAAGTGGTAACTTCTAATACACTGTGGAAGCGAGGAGGTCTTCATCTAGTCCAGAAACAGTGGGGAAAAGGTGTTTCTGAAACCTATAATTTTCTTGTCTGTTTTGTTACTAGACTTGATATAACTGAATTCAATTGATTGAATTCTATTATATTTTTAAGGCTTTCAGGTGCATGAAGATAAGCATTTTTAATTTTCATCTGGTAAAAAAACTCAAAAAAAAAAAAAAAAGGACAAAGCAAACCTTCCAAAAAATCCTGCCTCAAAACAAGAAATGTTAATGCAAGTAGAATTAAAATTCTTTATTAGGCTTCCATCTTGACAGGCAACTCCTGAAAAGCATTAGGACAAATTACAGTAG